>NC_069690.1:16332338-16635369 GCF_023699985.2 Odocoileus virginianus | reverse complement strand
GAGAAGGATTTCCAAAGAGAGATGAAAAGATAGTAATGACTTACTTTGTCTATTCTTTAGGTTTTGTTTTTTCTTTCTCTCTCTTTCTGGGGTCAATACTAGCTTAGAACTGCTAACTTTAGCTTCCTGTTTGCTGCACAGACTATGAGGCAGAGAAGAAAGGAGTAGTATATTCTTTCATACTAGCAGGATGGTACATTATAGCACCTCCTATTTGCTCAACTATGGGATACAAAGAAAGCTCTGTGAAAAATTAACAAGTACATAGAGGAAAGAAATAGCTTTGGACTATGGGGTAGCGTGGAGGGGAGATTGGGCTTCCTAGGTGGCTCAGCTGGTAAAGAGTCTGCCTGCAATGCAGGAGACCTGGGTTCAATCCCAGGGTTGGGAAGATCCCCTGGAGAAGGGAAAGGCTACCCACTCTAGTATTCTGGCCTGGAGAATTCCATGGACCAAGGAGCCTGATAGGCCGTAGTCTATGGTGTCACGAAGAGTCAGACACAACTGAGCGACCTTCGCTTAGTGTGAACATAACTCACTTAGGAGGGGATATTAGGGCTTCATGACATGTTTGGAAGTTGCGTTGGGACAGAAAACAAGCTTGACAGGGAAAAGGGGCAAGACCCATGGTGAGGAAGTCTGAGATGAGAAATAGAACCGGCAGTTGATTGTGCCTCCATTGCTATAAAAATCACCAACTAGATTAGCTTAGCCCTCTAAGTGGGCTTCCTGAGGAAGCGGGTGTGTGCGTGCTTAGTTGTCGGACTCTGCGACTCTGTGAACTGTAGCCTGCCAGGCGCCTCTGTCCATGGTATTGTCCATGCAGGAAGCCGGGAGTGGGTTACCATGCCCTCCTCCAGGGGATTTTCCCAACCCAGGGATCAAACCTGCATCTCTTAGGTCTCCTGCATTGGGAGGTGGGGCCTTTACCAGTAGTGCCACCTGGTGCCACAGCTATTAATAATTTAATCAGTATATTTATTTAATAGCCGCCATTTAATGAACACTTATATGCTTCATAGTGGTGAAGTATTCTACTGTCTTTGAAAATATAATCTTCAGGGACTTCCCTGGAGGTCCAGCGGTTGGGACTCCAAGCTTCCACTGCCAGGGGTGTGGGTTCTATCCCTGGTTGGGAAACTAGGATCCTGGGTATATATATATGTGTATATACACACACATATATATATATAACCTTCAAAAATTCTGTGAAGTAGATTTTTTTATTGTGGTAAAGTACATATAACAAAATTTACAATTTTAACCATTTTTAAAATGCACACTGTGATATTAAGCACATTCACATTGTTGTGCAGCTATCAGATGAAGTCAATTTTTAAATAATTAATATATATTTATTGATACTAATATAGTTAATAGATCATAATATTTTAGTGCATAGGAGTACAGGCTTAAAAAATTTTTTTTAAACTGAAGGATAATTGCTTTACAGAACTTCGTTGTTTTCTGTCAAACCTCAAAATGAATCAGCCATAGGTATACATATATCCCCTCCCTTTTGAACCTCCTTCCCATCTCCCTCCCCATCCTACCCCTCTAGGTTGATACAGAGCCCCTGTTTGAGTTTCCTGAGACCTACAGCAAATTCCCATTGGCTCTCTATTTTACATACGGTAATGTAAGTTTTCATGTTACTCTTTCCATACATCTCACCCTCTCCTCCGCTCTCCCCATATCCACAAGTCTATTCTCTATGTCTGCTTCTCCATTGCTTCCCTGTAAATAAATTCTTCAGAACCACTTTTCTAGATTCTGTATATGTGCGTTAGAATATGATATTTGTCTTTCTCTTTCTAACTCACTTCACTCTGTATAATAGGTTCTAGGTTCATTCACCTCATCAGAACTGACTCAAATGCATCCCTTTTTATGGCTGAGTAATAGTCCATTGTGTGTATGTAGCACAACTTTATCCATTTATCTGTCGATGGGCATCTAGATTGCTTCCATGTTCTAGCTATTGTAAACAGTGCTGCAATGAACAATAGGATACATGTGTCTTTTCAGTTTTGGTTTCCTTAGGGTATATGCCTAGGAGTGGGATTGCTGGGTCATGTGGTGGTTTTAAGGGTAGTTTTTTAAGGGATCTCCATACTGTCTTCCATAGTGGCTGTATCAATTTACATTCCCACCAACAGTGCAAGAACGTTCCCTTTTCTCCACACCCTCTCCAGCACTTACTGTTTGTCGACTTTTTGAGGATGTCCATTGTGACCGGTGTGAGATGATATCTCATTGTGGTTTTGATTTGCATTTCTCTAATAATGAGCGATGTTGAGCATCTTTTCATGTGTTTGTTAGCCATCTGTATGTCTTCTTTGGAGAAATGTCTGTTTAGGTCTTTTTCTCACTTTTTGATTGGGTTGTTTGTTTTCCTGGTATTGAGTTGTATGAGCTGCTTGTATATTTTGGAAATTAATCCTTTGTCAGTTGTTTCATTTGCTATTATTTTCTCTCATTCTGTGGGTTGTCTTTTCTTCTTGCTACTCAATATGCCAGAAAATTTGGAAAACTCAGCAGTGACCACAGGACTGGAAAAGGTCAGTTTTGATTCCAATTCCAAAGAAAGGCAATGCCAAAGAATGCTCAAACTACTGCACAATTGCACTCATCTCACACGCTAGTAAAGTAATGCTCAAAATTCTTCAAGCCAGGCTTCAGCAATATGTGAACTGTGAACTTCCAGATGTTCAAGCTGGTTTTAGAAAAGACAGAGGAACCAGAGATCAAATTGCCAACATCTACTGGATAATCAAAAAAGCAAGAGAGTTCCAGTAAAACATCTATTTCTGCTTTAGTGACTATGCTAAAGCCTTTGACTATGTGGATTTCAATAAACTGTGGAAAATTCTGAAAGAGATGGGAATACCAGACCACCTGATATGCCTCTTGAGAAATCTGTATGCAGGTCAGGAAGCAACAGTTAGAACTGAACATGGAACAACAGACTGGTTCCAAATAGGAAAAGGAGTATGTCAAGGTTGTATATTGTCACCCTGTTTATTTAACTTATATGCAGAGTACATCATGAGAAATGCTGGGCTGGATGAAGCATAAGCTGGAATCAAGATTGCTGGGAGAAATATCAATAACCTCAGATATGCAGATGACACCACCCTGATGGCAGAAAGTGAAGAAGGACTAAAGAGCCTCTTGATGAAAGTGGAAGAGGAGAGTGAAAAAGTTGGCTTAAAGCTCAACATTCAGAAAACTAAGATCGTGGCATCTGGTCCCATCACTTCATGGCAAATAGATGGGGAAACAGTGGAAACAGTGGCTGACTTTATTTTTGGGGTTTCCAAAACCACTGCAGATGGTGACTGCAGCCATGAAATTAAAAGATGCTTACTCCTTGGAAGGAAAGTTATGGCCAACCTAGATAGCATATTAAAAAACAGAGACATTACTTTGCAAACAAAGGTCCATCTAGTCAAGGCTGTGGTTTTTCCATTAGTGATGTATGGATGTGAGTGTTGGACTATAAAGAAACCTGAGCGCTGAAGAATTGATGCTTTTGAACTGTGGTGTTGGAGAAGACTCTTGAGAGTCCCTTGGACTGTGAGGAGATCCAACCAGTCCATCCTAAAGGAGATCCTGGGTGTTCATTGGAAGGACTGATGTTGAAGCTGAAACTCCAATACTTTGGCCCCCTATTGCAAAGAGTTGACTCATTTGAAAAGACCTTGATGCTGGAAGGATTGAAGATGGGAGGAGAAGGGGATGACAGAGGATGAGATGGTTGAATGGCATCACCCACTCAATGGACATGAGCTTGGGTAAACTCTTGGAGTTGGTGATGGACAGGGAGGCTTGGCATGCTGTGGTCCATGGGGTCACATAGAGTCAGACACAACTGAGCGACTGAACTGAATTGAACTGAACTGATAGTTTCCTTTGCGGTGCAAAAGCTTTTAAGTTTAATCAGGTCCAACTTGTTTACATTTGTTTTTATTTCCATTACTCTAGGAGGTGGGTCATAGAGGATCTTGCTTTGATTTATGTCATCGAGTGTTCTGCTTATGTGTTCCTCTAAGAGTTTTATAGTTTCTGGTCTCACATTTGGTCTTTAATCCATTTTGAGTTTATCTTTGTGTATGGTGTTAGGAAGTGTTCTAATTTCATTCTTTTATATGTAGTGGTTCAGCTTTCCCAGCACTATTTATTGAAGAGGCTGTGTTTGCCCCATTGTATATTCTTGCCTCCTTTGTCAAAAATAAGGTACCCATAGGTGCATGGGTTTATTTCTGGCCTTTCTATCTTGTTCCATTGGTCTATATTTCTGTTTTTGTGCCAGTGTCATACTGTCTTGATGACTGTAGCTTTGTAGTATAATCTGAAGTCAGGAAGGTTGGTTCCTCCAGCTCCATTCTTCTTTCTGAAGACTGCTTTGGCTATTTGGGGTCTTTTGTGTTTCCATATGAATTGTGAAAGTTTTTGTTCTACTGTTGTGAAAAATGCCATTGGTAATTTGATAGGGATTGCATTGAATCTGTAGATTGCTTTTGGTAGTATAATCTCATTTTCACAATATTGCCTCTTCCTATCCAGGAACATGGAATGTCTCTCCATCTGTTTATGTCGTCTTTATTTCATCAGTGTCTTATAATTTTCTGTGTACAGTTCTTTTGTCTCCTTAGGTAAGTTTATTCCTAGATATTTAATTCTTTTTGTTGCAGAGGTAAATGGGATTGATTCCTTAATTTATCTTTCTGATTTTTCATTGTTAGTAGATAGAAATGCAAGTGATTTCTGTGTATTGATTTTGTATTCTGCAACTTTGCTAAATTCACCAATTAGCTCTAGTAATTTTCTGATACTGTCTTTTGGGTTTTCTATGTACAGTTTGAATTAGATTTTTAAAATAATTTTATGGATGGCCAAACTCAATCTCAGAGAGTTTAAGTGATTTGACTATTAGTTGATAGTAAAGATTTGAGCTCTATGTTTGTCCAACTTCAAATTCCAACTCTTTTCCTCAGCGTCTAGTGCATTTCACAGGAGTAACTTGAAAGTCATCTTTAAAGATTATAAACCTAGGGTGGGAACCTGAAGGACCAACCAGTTTTCCAATGAGAAATGTGATTTTGGAATAAAGAGAATGGTAGGGAAAGCAGATGGTTGGCTACACAGTTTTATTAAAACCAGGATTTGGTTTTCTGGCCCAAATAATAATTTGCCTATCACAGGTAGCACAGTGGTAAAGAATCTGCCTGCCAATGCAGAAGTTATAAGAGATGCGGGTTCAGCCCCTGGGTCGGGAAGATCCTCTGGTGTAGGAAATGGCAACCAACTCCAGTATTCTTGCCTGGACAATTCCATGGACAGAGGAGCCTGGCAGGCTACAGTCCATGGGGTCGCAAAGAGTCAGACACCACTGAGCGACTACATATTCCTGACTTTTCTCATGTCCACATTCCATATGTAATGCTATTGAAATTGACCTACTTTGTTTTTCATTATAACTTTGCGTTTCTACCTTCAATGGAAAACCATTAGTATTATTGACCATAATTAGAATGTAGCCATAAAAATAAAAACAAGGAAATCTAAACTCCATCTAGACACTGTTGCCTGCTCTCACTTTGTTAAAAATATAAATAAATATAAATATATAAAAATAAATGTAAAAAATATAAATTAAAAAAACCATAATGACACCTCACTGAACATTTTTTTCTTCAATAAGAAGGATTGGAGAATATTTGGAATGGAAATAAGTCACAGTATTCCAAGAATGGCGAATATGGTCTGAGTGGACCTCATGGGAGAAGAACTGGAAAGGAACTGAGGTGGGCTTCTATGGAGGGATTTAGATTCCCTTGCATGATATTCCTGCTTCTTTCCAAGTTGTCTGTCTCCCAACTTGGCTCTGGTTTGTTCCAAGTGACAGAGTTTGATTTCTGTTCCCTTGGCTAACTGGCTCAGTGTCTCAATTTCCCAACTCCTGAGGGAGGAATTGGATTGGTCCAGTTCATTATTTCAGGCCAGTCCCTCTATGTCCCAGGTCACTGGTTAATCTGTGCTAGCAGTCAGATTGGCTCAAGTGAATAATGCCATAGTGTAGGGCACAGACATTGAGGGCAGAAGGTTGTGGCAGGACAAATTCTAGCACTTGTCTCATCATCCAGCAAATATGTATTGGGTGGTTGCTGTGTGTGCAGGTAGGAGTTGGGAGCAAAACTGGACAAGATTGACAAGGTTTCTGAAACTCTGTGGAAGGAGATGAACTTAAACAGGTGAAATAATAAAATCTCAGACTGTGTTAAGTCCTAGGTAGAAAATAAACAGTGCTATGATGGTTACTGGATTGAAAGTATAGGTGCTGATTCTTTCTTGTTCTCAGGATCTGTGTGTTCTTGAGTGGCTCCCCTGGTGGACCTCACAATCCCCGTTGAGTGATTGCTTCCTGAAGCCCATCCTTCCAGCCTTTTATGATAGGTCTCCTTGCTCTCTCAGATGGCCCTGCTGAGCAGGTCCTTTCAAGATGGCCCTGTGTAGTCTACCTTAGCACTTGGCCCCCTGCAAGCGCAGGAAGCAGAGGCTCTTTCTCCTTGTCCCATTGTGGGGCACGTTACCCTGTTTCTCTGATTTGGAATTCTGCAGGCCAAAAGTGGGTAACTCTTCTCATGAATATGCATGAAGGCCCCAGACTCCTGGAGAAACATATCAGGCTCACCTCCAGCTTTCATAATGGTGGCTGTGCAGAGAGGAGCTTAAAAGTTCCTGTGGTCAGCAAGACATACCGGCTTGGCAGAAAGGTTTGGCAGACACCCTTCATCTTTTGTAGTACCCCCCCCCCCATTTGTAGTGAGGTAAGCACTTTATCCTCTTCTCTGATTTCTTTCTTTCTTTTTAAATTTTTTATTCTTTGGCAGCACTGCACAGCATGTGGGCTCTTAGTTCCCCAGTCAGGAATCGAACCTGCGCCACTGCAGTAGAAGCGCAGAATTGTAACCACTGGATTGCTAGTGAAGTCCCTTCTATGATTTCTTCTAATGAATTCCTTTTGAATTTTTAAATTTCCTGCTGTAGGCTGGAAGTGGATGAAGGTTACATCTTTGGGGATGTAACTGGTAACTCTTCTTCAGAAGGTGGGGATACATATGGCTTTTGTTCTCATCTTTGGAATTTTACAGCCCATTAACATTCTGGTACAATATTAATTGGGTACCAAATTGAGAAGGGAGGAATGCCTTTTTTGAGCAAAGAAAGGCTCAGTTTTAGGAGACATTTAGAAACTATTTTACCCAATTCCCCAATCAATATCATGAATCCTGTTTATGAAGATTTGATGAGATGTTATCCAGTTCTCATTTGAGCACATCCAGGAACTAGGAACCCATTCCCTAACTCTCAGATCTCAGGGCTGTCGATTACCATATGAGTTTCACCAAATCATTTAAAACCTCTATCTATAAAGAAGGTGGAAATGATATCTTCTTCACAGAACATTGCTGGTAAGATAAAAGGAAATAGACATATAAATTGCCTAACTCAGACAGGCAGCTTCCCCGGTAACTCAGCTGGTAAAGAATCTGACTGCAATGAAGGAGACCCTGGTTTGATTCCCAGCTCAGGAAGTTCCCTTGGAGAAGGAAATGGCAACCCACTCCAGTATTCTTGTCTGGGAAATCCCATGGACAGAGAAGCCTGGCGGGCTACAGTCTATGGGATCCTGAAGAGTCAGGACACAACTGAGTGACTAAGCCCAGCACAGCACTGCAACCCAGACACAGGTGAGTCATGGTTGGTTCCCTTTATATTAATAGGTTCCTTTAGGAGGCAGCATATTGCTTTTTCTTTTTGGCCACTCCAAAGCAGCATGCAGGATCTTAGGCTCCTGACCAGGGATCAAACCTGTGCACCCTACAGTGGAAGCGCGGGGTCCTAACCACGGGAATGCAAGGTCCCAGCCTATTGCATTTTTGGGTTGTCTTCACCCGCAAAAAGATCTTCATGCTGAACTGTCTGTATTCCTTTTTAGTACTTCCTTTAAACTCAACTCTCAGTGGGCACATAGAATGTCTTTTTTTCCTTCTATTTGATAGCTTTTTGGATGTGTGTAATATTAGTTGAAGGCACTGGAGACATTGGGGAAAAAAATCGTTTTTTCTTTATTGAGCTAGGGAGTTGAAGTAGCTGTTAGACCTCTATGTGACCCCCAAGAGGGATTAACTGAGTGAATGGGGCAAAGATGATATTTCACTTTCTAACATCAGTTTTCTCCAACACCGGTGCCTTTAGTCACTGGCTGGCTAGGATTCTGTAGGATTCTAGTCTGAAAAGTGTGTGTGTGTGTGTGTGTGTCCCTCCCACGTGTTGCCAGATACTTGAAAGCATTTGAATAGTGCTATTCTTTGTCAGCCACACAGTGAGCACTTTATGAGATTGTTATTGCCCTGAATGAATGGCTGAATGTGGAAAAGCTACAAAAAAAGCCAAACAGCTTTCACTGAATACCCAGGCGGGTGCTCAAACACTTCTCTCAAGGGCAAGCGAGGGAGTCGCGGGTTTAGACGCCTCTTGTGGGTGGCTGGGGACTAGTCTCGGGCTCCAATGGTTAGGCACTGTCTCGTTTGTTCGGGGGCAGCCGCTAGGCGGTGCCGGAGAGCCTCGCTGGTGGGCGGCCAACTCCCCGGCTCTCATCCTCACCCTTCGGCCCGCCTCCGCGGCCCCCGCGCAGAGACTACAGCTCCCTTGGTGCTCTGGGAGTGGAGGAGGGCGGGGGCGAGGGCGGGCCTTCCGGGCGTGTGTTTCCGGCGTCGGCGGCCGCGGCCGGGGACGGTGTGAGAGCGGTAAGATGGCGGCGGCGGCGGTGGTGGAGTTCCAGAGAGCCCAGTCTCTACTCAGCACCGACCGGGAGGCCTCCATCGACATCCTCCACTCCATCGGTAAAGGTCGCCGCGCGCCCTCTCTGTCCCCGCTGGTCCAACTCGGCCTGTGTCTGTCGGCGGCGGCGGAGCGGGGCCGGGCTAGCCGGCACCGGTGCTGCTGACTCACTGTGTGTGTGTGTGAGAGAGAGAGAGGGGGGCCGGGCCGGGGGCCCCGGGCCGCTAGGAGCTCCCTGGAGCCCCGGGGCCCCCATCCCCGTGGGAAGCCCCGAGGCAAGCCCGGCGTCCACTCGCCGGCTGCTGACTCACGGTGGGCTCGGCGCGCGGAGGGAGAGTGGGCCAAGCCGGGGCCCCGTCGCTCCCCAGCCTTGTCTCCCTCTCTGGCCGGTGCGGGCTGGCCCGGGACCGCGAGCGGTGCCGGCCGGCTGGCGGGCTTTGTCACGAGCTGGTCTGAGAACCTCCAGTTGAGGGCCTGAGAAACCCGCTCTGGACAGGCATTTCCCGCCCTTGTTGTCAGCCCAGCCTGCTCGGGTGGGAGTGCGAGCGCTCGCTCTTCTCTTGGAGTTTCCTTTCCTCCGGACGCTGGAGCTGCTACTTCTGCCAGCCCACCGTGGAAAGCTCCACTTGCAGGGGGTTTTCCTGAGTGTATTTTGAGACACCGAGGGGGCACACACCTCAGGTTGGCATTTGGTTTGGGGAGGTGGCCGAGAGGTTCCTTTACCCCCCCGTGTAGGGTGTGAGAACCAGATGTTGGGGTGGGACCGTCCGGCCCGAGGAGGTGACTAATCGCCCTAGACTCTCCCGGAGAGGTTTGGAAGAGAGTTCAGAGAGTTAGTTATCAGCCGCGGAGTTCTGCGAACTCTTTGGAACCTGCCGGCTGCCCTTTGCCGGGGAAAAGGAAAGAAAAACGTCTTAGCACTGTAGTATGATTGTCTTACACCTTGCATGCGAATGGGGGAACTGACGTGGGAGCCCGAGCCGGTCGCTTCCGACAGTTTTCTACTGGGATTCAGGTGTGAACAGAAATAAATTTATGATGACACAGAGGGCTTTTAATGCTTAACCATCAAGGGTTCAGATAGGGCTAGCTCTTCACTACGCAGTCAGTAGTGATGTTTTTAATGTAGCTGGAGAAGATTCGGATTGAATCAACAAGTAGTTCGAGAACGCACGTGTACGTGGGATCTCCAGGCTGTTGACTTTGCAGTTGACTCTTAAGTCCATTGAATTTTGGTTCTCCCGACTTCCATGGAGAAAGGACGGTGACAGGATCTTGATGTCTTTATCTTTAGGGCTACTAGAAAAAGGGAAGAAGTGGGGTTAAGATGCATCAGTGAATGGATGATGTTGGTAAATAAAGGCTGTATTTCAGTTTGAAGTTCTGATCTTGACTTAAGTCAGTTATAGTTTCAGAACGAGTTATCTCAATATGTATCTTTTTTTTTAATGTGTATTTTTGTCTTGTGGATACACACTAGTATTTACAACTAATGTGAGAAGCATGGGTTTTATTTTTTGTGTGTAGTGCCTACTGTATTGTCTTTTATAAAGTGGGAGTTATGGTAAACATTATAATCAGAGTATTTCTTGCTTGCCCACTGTATTAGGAGAGAGTTCACTGAAAGCTTCTTTGTTAGAGTAAGCTTGAGTCATGATGCTTGACAGCCTTACTTTTTCCAGACTCCATCATGGAGTATCAGAATTTTGGTTTTTGTCAAGTCATGATGCTTTGTAAGAGAAGTGATAGCTAGCGATGATTACTAAACTTATCACTACAAGTTTGAAGAGGCTGGCCAGTGTTCAAGTGGTAGAATAGTTACTAACAGTTGGAAGTGGGACCTATAGCACAAAGTTATTTAAATAGGTCCCAGATCCCCTAAACTAGCTTCCCTCCTAAGGACCACACTGGAGCTGTGACAGGATTGTTTTTCCTGAATGGCTTTGTAGAACTGTTATTCCTAACACACCCATCAGCTGAGGTTCTCCACAGGCCTAAAGTTTATTGAAAGACTTTTGACTTTATAGTTATCAGTAACTTGGTCATTTGGTTTTAGTTTGTGGCAGGTAAATATGCAGTCAGGTATGTTTAATATTTTAACAGCACCTGGCATGGGGCGTTACTCCACAAGCGTAAAGAACTTGTTTTGTTGAAATTTTGCATTAGCCAAGTGACAGCAACAGAAATGGCCAGTGTATGTGGGTGAGGGAAATTCTAAGTGGTAGAATGAAAAGGCACATTTAAATTCCAAAGAGAGGAATCTGTTCTGATGAGATAGATACATGGGACATGTACTGCATGATCAATTTACTTTTTCTTGTTTAGAGTTTTTTTCTTTTAAAGCTCTCTCACATTTGTGTTTTGCTAACTGTTTGAGTTTGTATTTGGTCTTGTGAGGGTGAAATTTCCCTTAGTCTTCGTTTTCTGTCAGAATTTTAAGAGGGTTTGCGTTTTCCTCTCCCAGTGAAGCGTGACATTCAGGAGAATGACGAGGAGGCGGTGCAGGTCAAGGAGCAGAGCATCCTGGAACTGGGGTCTCTCCTGGCCAAGACTGGACAAGCTGCAGGTAAGTGCTCCAAGTGGATTGCTTTCTCTTCCCTGAGATGCTGCGTGAAGTTTCACTTTTTTTGAGGGAATATAGGACTGCATCCACACAGTTTATTGGTAATGAAGTTCCATTTTATTGCCCACTTGTTGAGCTTTAGTTTTCTATCAGGAAGTTAAGAGGCCTTTAAACTCAGTTCTTTCATGGATGACTTGTTCTGCAGGTGAAGGAAGAATCCTGTTTCTGTTGGGATGTGGTAACCTGTGGTTTGTTTCTGCTTTGAATTTTCGCTGCATTCCCTTATGTGTGGGCAGTAGCAGTCTTCGGTGCTTTCATGGATCTGTTCTGATGTATTTAAGATGGAGAGTACCTAGGCCCCTGCTTTCAAAATGACCAGGGATTTTGTATCCAAGGAAGTGATTTGCTGTCCTTTTTTCCTGGTTCACAATGAGTAAGACATTAAATGGAGAGAACCTTCCCAAGATTTCTCCACTGGTACCTAGAACTTTGTACCTGTTGTTGCCCAGTCTAGCTGTAATGGAACCATTGACTTTTTAGGCTCCGGGTGATATTCTGATGGGCGTGTCCTTGGACCGAGAGAGTCTTGTTGACCAGGAAGGCCTTTGACCAGTAAAGTGGCAACAGTATTCAGAGAGTAGCCTGCTTAAACTTAACATGGATGATTTTAGTTAACTTTAAAGTGAATTTAGAGCTTATCTGATTAGAATGGATTAAACATAGTTGATCTTGTGGATTGCTTTCTCCCAAATTATGTTGTTATCCAAGAGGATGATAGGTATGCCTTAGCAAAACTTCTTGAAATTGAGAACAAAGCTCTTTCCCAATTAAGGGTGATAACTTACTAATTATTAGACTTAATCAGTAGAAAGTTGAGTAAAGTTGTATGAAATTGGGAGAATGTATTTATATGGATCTTGTATCTTATTTAAAATATCTTTAAAAAGAAAAACTGTTTTTAAGTGCTTACTGTGAACGAGTTACTTTAAGGCCAAGTGGGATTTAGCTTACTGAACCCTTGAAACGGCTTGATAAGGTAGATACTATTACCATTTATACTTGAGGAAAGTGAGGACAGAAAAGTTAGATATCTTACTTAGGGGCACCCAGTTAGTATGGGAGAAACAGGATTTGAATCCATGTAGTTCTACTAAGCTCATGACCTTGAGTTATAAAGGCTATTGCTTTCCATAGTTATTCACTTATGAGTTATCAGTGGTAGGTGGTGGTTTTTTCATTGTATGCTGACTTCTATTTAACCTGTATATGGATTCCTTTTGCCTGTCAGTTAATGTTGCAAAACAGTTTTAATGATTAGTCTACATGAAATATAATTAATAATTTTCCTGAATTAGAAAGCCAGGTGAAATTATTATTTTTTGGCTGTGCTGCACATTTTGTGACATCTTAGTTCCCTGACCAGGAATTGAACCTGGACCCTTGGCAGTGAGAGCACAAAGTCCTAATCACTGAATCACCAGGGAATTCCCTTAAATAATTTTTCTGTTGTTGAACCATTCAGATGTCTACTTTTTCAAGTGGAATGGATAATTAAAAACAGCATGTAGTACAGTCAGTGTTTCAGAAAGTTTGTCTGAAAATGCTACTGTTTTGCTTGAAATTACTATTTCCTGCTTTACTCCCCCCTTGTTCATTGCCCTCCTGTCCCTGTGATCCATACCTGAGAAGTTTAGAAGTATACAGGGAAACCTACTGAACTCTTAACAGGTGAATCATAATAACTTTCAGAAATGTTTCCAGGTTACTTATCATTTTCTAAGAAAGACTTTGAGGAGTATGTTAAGGAAGTTTGGGGCCTACATTCATTTACCTATCTTTGCTATTAATAATCAGTTTTTGGTGTTTCCTTTGAATTTGGGGTTCCCTGAGAACAGAACATCTGTCTGTTTTGTTAATTTTCAATTTTGTTTTGTTATGCATTTCATATATGGCTAGAATTGCACTGAGTAGTCTGCTCAAATAGGTAGGGTCCCTGCTGGACAGTAGACAACTAGGGAATTAGTGAATAAGACTGTCTGATGCTTGCTTGTGATTGAAAGTTGTGGTCTTCATTATCAGACGTGATGTCTTGGCTCGGGACCTGCAGATTTCATAACCTGAAACCTATTAAAGGAGTGTGCTGAGTTCTGTGAGGTTCTGTAAAGGAAGTTCTGGTCATACATTTGCAAATAACTTCAGTAAGTAAAGAAGGACGAAGTGAATATGATTCTATCAGAATTAAAAAAAATCATTGTGTGAAAATGCAAAGAAACAGGGAATATAACCAAGAATGAATAAGATACAGTAATAGATTAAAATGAAAAATGAACTGAGTCTTTTGGCAACTAAGAGGTCATTTACTTTTCTGTTAGAGCAAAAAGAATAACTTGGAAAAGATTCTGTCATGCTAGCAAGTGCTCGAGAGAAAGGCAGATTCCTTAGCTCATGTTTCACTTCTGCCTTTTCCAGGAAGGAAAATGATTAAGAAAAAGATAGAAATAACACCAGAAAAAGAGAATTAAAGCCAAGGTAGGTGAGAGAAGAGAGAGCAGATTCTCTTTTTCAATAAGTTCAAGTTTCTCGGCTCTGACAATTTCTGTCTTTTAATATCAAAAGAATAGATGTAGCAGATATGTTTATAGAGCCACTGTGATGCTGAGAAAAATCATGAAGGATGGAGAGGTATAAGGAAAATGAGGAGGGGCAAACATTATTCCACTTTTCATAAGATAATGAAAAGAACAAATTCTAGACTCTATAAGCTGGTAATAATCAATAAAGTTCTGGGACAGATTATTTGATTAGGTTTTAATAAAAAAAGCAGTGGGTTTGTTAAGAAAAAATTATTCCAAACTCACCCTAGTTCTCTCTTGTTAGCCTTATCAGATCAGATTTGCAGGACTCCGTGGACAATGGCTTGCCACCTGTTTTTGTAAATAAAGTTTTGTTGGAACATAGCCATGCTCATTTGTTTACTATTACCCATGACTGCTTTTGCACTACAGTGGCTGAATTGAGTAGCTACCACTGAGACTGTATAACCCACAAAGTTGAAAATATTTACTATCTGGCCCTTCACAGAAAAAGTTTGCTAACCCCTGGTTAGAAATAATGATATAACCATATCTGATGTAAGCAGTCTTTGAACATTTGGCATGGCAAATGGATCGATTGTTGACCTGGAGGGAAGCCTCTCGTATCAAGTCATAGGGATCTGTACTTGTTCTGGTCAGCATCTGGCATATGACTAAAGCCATAGCAGAAGGTGTGCTTATTTCTGTAGATGATTCAGTACAGTAGAGAACAGATTTAGGATTCAGGGTTGTTGCCAGAGCCAGCAAGACTAAATTGTGTAGAAAGGAAAAAGTTATAAACTTAAACTGTTTATCAAAACTGAGGAACTAGTCTGCACAAAGACCTTATGGACTCAGTCTGAACAAAGAGTACTGTTAGCAAAAGCAAGACATGCTTTCTTGTGTTACATGTGGCAGTCTGATCAGGAGAACTGAGCCATAACTCTACTGGTCTGACCCTACGTGGAACATCGTTTTCAGTTCTGGGTACCACAAGTGGTACGTTTGCAAACTAGATTTTATTTGGAGGAGGGCAACTAAGGTGACAAGTTATCTGGAAACCAAGATGTTGGAGGAACAGTTGAAATAGCTAAAGCTATTTAGCTTGGAAAAAGGGAAATTTAGGGAGATACATGCATGTGTGCTAAGTTGCTTCAGTCATGTCTGACTCTTTGTGACCCTGTGGACTGTAGCCCGCCAAGCTCCTCCGTCCATAGGATTCTTCAGGCAAGAATACTGGAGTGGGTTGCTGTGCCCAGGGAGAGACAAGTGATAGTTATCTTCAAATTTGAAGCCATGTGGAAAGAGGCTATGGACTTATGTTTCAGAAAAGAACAATTGAGTTTGACCAAGATTGGAATTATCTGCTTTCTGAACATTTCTGTCACTGGAGATTGTTCAGAATTGTTCCAGGATAATAGAAAACGCTGTAGAAGAAGGGATGTTGCACTCGACTACTTTTAAAAAGCTATGATTATGTAATTGAAGTTTGCATAAGTGCACAAGGAATTTGAGGGAGAGAAACGGGTGTAGCCTGGCATTGGCATGGAAGACTCAGTAGGACTTCAGCTGACCTGAAAGGGCCTCTAAGCTCCTCATAGGTCAAGGTGATGGGGTGGATTCCAGGTGGCAGCGCAGCAGTGAGGCCTGGCCGCAGGCGGTGTGCAGCCAGTACAGGGCTGAGCGGAGGGACAGCACGGGGAAACCTGAGGCGGCGGGCGCCCCAGGTCAGGACCGGGGAGTGAAGGGAAAGGTGAACTGTTCCTCTCTGCATAGAGTTCCTTTTATACCTGACATGGCCCGTGGTTTCTGCGATTATGCTGGCAGATGAGGATTTCAAGACCCCTAATTAGCTTTCTCTGGAGGGGGAGGTTTGCTTGCCCTGAATTCGAGTTCTCAGGAGGATGAGTCTACAATTTGAGGCAGTGACACTAAAGTAATTTTAACCTACATTCCGGGAGTACTTCCTTAGTTGGTCAGTTGAAGTATTCTCTGGTTTTCACTCTTGTTTCTAAAGATGCCCCCTTAAGATTACTGCGCCACCCTCTGTTCTCACACAAGGCGGGAAGAAGCCTCTGTGGTGGTCGCCCTTTTTGCCACAGTTTAAGACTCAGGTTTTGTAGATTGATGAGGAATTTTAAAAGGGTACAGCACAACTTTAAGGGACAGACAGAATCAGTGAAAAACTGATTCAGAAGAGTGCTGTGGAAATTACATTGGTAAAAGGCTAAACTGGGCGTAAATTTAGGAAGGGAGGAAAAAAGGAACCTGAAATTGAAGATCTCTGTTGAGATTTCCAACTAAGACAGTCTTGGAAATTAGAAAAAAAAAATTTCTTTTAACTCTATAACCTGATAAATTTGTTGGTTGTGGGGAAGTGATTTTGTTCAAGGTGGTTGAAGCATGGCATAGTTCATGTTCTAGAATACTGCTTTCTGAGAGTGTGAGTACTTTGCTCTGCTCATGAGGTAGAGAGCCTCGAGCATTTCCCAGGACCCTCACAGTAATCCAGTGGCCAAGTGGGGAATGGAATACAGATTTGGTGTAAGCTGTTAACTTTTTTGCTATTCTGTTACCTGCTGAGAATGCTTTGAATTCCTAAGTTTCCTTTTGACTGCTCCCAGACCCAAGTACTGATTTTATTATCTTGGGTCATCATTTAATGGGTATTTTGTCCCTGATATTGATGAATACTTTTTCCTGTGACAATTGCCTTCCACAGAGCTTGGAGGACTCCTGAAGTATGTGCGACCCTTCTTGAATTCCATCAGTAAGGCTAAAGCCGCTCGTCTGGTCCGATCTCTTCTTGATCTGTTTCTTGATATGGAAGCAGCTACAGGACAGGAGGTAAGCTACTTGAATGACAAAAGAGACAAAGTCTTGTTTGGAGCGAAGTCTTGTTTCAGTGAAGGAAGTGCCTGCCTGCACTGTGGTGGTATGTGGAAGGGACGCGGGGAGGACAGCACAGGACTTACCATGTCAGTTTCTCTTTGTTGCGGGGCATTTGATACTTTGGGTCTGTTCCATGCTTTGCTTTGTAAGTGGAGATTGTCAGTGGTCCCTGGAATTCTCATTACCTCAGGGTCACAAACTGATTCTTGTCTTTGAGGTGTTGTATTCCCTTACCTTTGTAATGTTTTCTGTGTCTGTGGCACCTCTGCATCACAGAGCTCCTCATGAGCACTAATTAAGTCTCGTGGCATCCCTTCTTGGCGTGTCTTGTATGCATTTATGCCTTTATTGAGGAATGAGCATCCATCTCTGTGTCTCGTGTGTACTGAAGTGACTGGCGTACCTGTCCATGTCCTCTACGTGTTCAGACTAGATCCTGAGCTGTACTGAAGAGTGCCTCTTTGGAATCACTGAGCCTCTTCCAGTTCTTTTCAGAGAATTATTGTCTGCAATTCTGGAGAAGGAGACGCTACCAAAGTTAAAACTCATTCTGTAAAAAGTGGTAGATTCAAGCAGGGTGTATGGTGGCTGCTTGAATCTGTTTGCAGGAAGAATATAGTTGTTGTCTTTTCTATATTGCTCAGCAGTCATTGAATGTGTGCTGTGTTAGGCACTGTTACAGGTACTAGGGATTCATTTGTGACAGTGTACAGTTACTGCTCTCATGAGGATTATATTTTAATGAGGAAGGCAGATAATGAACAAATATATAAAATGTCAACTGGTATAAAGGCAGGGGTAGGAATTGGTAGGTAGTTATATGTCTCATTATTTTCCATGGCCTCTGTGGGTGTAAAAGATAGGAAGGGGCTTAGTGGTGTTGAATAAGCAATGGGGAACTTCAGAAACCTAGCACTTAAGGATCTCACTTTGAAATCATGTCTTTTGTAAAATCTGGTTTCTTTCCTTAATGATTCTTTGAAGCCTAGTTTATACACCATAAACTAACTTCATTATAGAAAATTCATTTGTTTTTTGCAGAACTGTGTTTCCTGATAGTAGATCAAAAATAGCTATGTAGATGGCTGCCTTTTGAACCAAAGCATTAGAATTATTTTTATGAATAATTTAAAAGAAAAAGTAGTGTTTCAAAGAGGTGTCACTCTTGTGTAATCCTTACTTTAAAAAAAAAATTTGTATTTGTGCTCATGAAAAAGTGATGCCACATTTTTTGTTTGAATTAGGATGCCTTAGAATGAGCTGACCAATAAATGTTAGCTTGAAACAGACTAATAAATGTTACTTAAAACATTTTAGTCAGAAAAAATTAATTATCCAAGCTGCTGCTTTGACTCAACTCTTGGAATTTGTCTCTTCCTGTAACAGTGAGCTGGCTCAATGGATAGAACTGCATTTGTTTGATGGTCAGTTCTCCTCCTCCTGTATCCAAATTATCCAAATCATAATTTGGTGCTCTCCTGTAATTGGTTTGTGGGGTTCCCTGCCCTTTGTCTTGTGGCTCCATGTCTGGTTAGGCCCTCCTTTTAACTGTGTGTGCACATTGCTGTTCTTCATTTTACATTACTTTCTTGTCAACCAGAGGCTCTTCTTCCTTATCCTAGGGTGAAAGGAAACACTTTCACATATTGTGTCTTTTTATTGTCAATGCTAAGTAAGACCTATTGGTCTCTTTTGTTTGTTTGTTTTTATTGATTAGTAGTTTAGCTTTTTATCAAGAGCCAGAGTCTTACTCCACTTAGCAGGTCTTTGAGTAATTTTTTTGGATTACAGATTGTTTGCTTGGTTTGGAATAAATTATGAACCATCCAGATAGTTCTGTCTGCACCTCAAACTCAACATAGCAACATCAACATCCAACTATTTATTAAATTCTGTCAATGCAACTTTCTCCAATCTTTATTTTCCACCTCTTTTTGTATTGTTCTCTCTGTACAACTGCCATCTAGTTTGGGTTCTGATTATTTCTTCTTTTTTTTTTTTTTGGAGGTATTGTTCATGTACAACGAGTTCTAATTATTTCTTAGACTACTGCAAAAGTCTCGTACCACTACTTAGAGAGATATCCTACCTAGTAACCCTCTGAACTTCTTATTCCTGTCTGTACACCCCTGACTTGAGCCTTCAATGGCTCTCTGTTGCCTGCAAAATTCGTGTTTCATGTTTCTCTGCAGTACAGCTTATCAGGACAGTCTGGTCTGCTGGTACTCTGAGGTGTACCAGACATGCCCACCCTCTTGGGTGCTTGCCTGTTTGCTGAGCAAGGCCTGTGCACTCCTCATGATGTGCCTTTCCCTTCTGTAGCTCCATGTCGAGTACCATCTCCTCAGATTCTTCCTTGCTGACACTACTGTGATCTGAGCTCTTCAGTGATCCACGCTGTGTTTTGTACATGTTATATTCCTGATGGTTTTGCCTTGTATGATGGTCACTTGAACATTTGCTTTACTTTTTTTCCTGTAATGCAGTCTCATTCAGATGAAGCCCTGTATACCTTGTAGTATCACAGTGCCTTTCTCATTCCTAATTCGTGGCTATTCCTTAACCATGGCTGCCTCTGACCTCACCTGCCATATTATTCTTTCTTTTACTTTATTTACAGCTGTAACACTGGCTTTAAACTGTTCTAACTTTGGGGCATTTTTATACATTTAATTTTTTTTTTTTTGGCCATGTTGTGTGGCTTGCGAGATCTTAGTTCCCTGACCAGAGATCTAACCTGTGCCCCTTGCAGTGGAAGCATGAAATCTTAACCACTGTATTTCTAGGGAAGTCCCGCTCTCAGCCTGATCTTAACACAGCCTTTTTTCTTCTTCACCATTTTCTTCTTCATCATTTCAAGTCTTTGTTTCCATCTCATTTCCTCAGAGACCTTCCTTTATCACCGTATCTAAAATACCCCATTTCTGCTTTCTTCATGTTTATTTTGCTTATTAACATTCATTTCCTACTTAGAATGTAAATTCCATGAGGATAATCACTGTGTCCTATTCACTGCTGTAACATCCACACTTAGAGTAGCTTGGCCCAAAGAAGCTTCCTAACTAGTATTTGTTGAAGGGATATATGGATCATGCCTTCTCTGTGGTAGATGCTCAGGAGATATTTTGTTGAATTAAGACTTAAGTTTATTGACTTGAGATACAGCCATGGGGTATTGTTACTGCATTTGTCTACATGACTCAAGACCTCTGACTTGGGAGAGTGGAAAATTCTAGGTTCTTTTAAAATTCTTTGATTGAGTATTGGGAAAGGATAGAGGAGCAAGGCATAGGTAGATTACTGTCATAGAACTATTGAGGCCTGGGGCAAAATACGAAGTTTTAGGATATCGGTAAGAGATCTAGAAGTGTTGGGGAATTTAACATGAAGAGTATGGGGAGGGGATTTTCCTTGCCTTTTTGTATTTGGTGACTCACCATAAGTCAGATAGAGCTACAGCATGATCTTCAGCTTGCTGTGTTCTGGAAGCTGATGTGATTCAGGTTAGGTTCTTCTTTTTTTTTTTTCCCATTTATTTTTATTAGTTGGAGGCTAATTACTTTACAGTATTGTAGTGGTTTTTGCCATACATTGACATGAATCACTCATGGATTTACATGTGTTCCCCATCCTGAACCCCCCTCCACCTCAGGTTAGGTTCTGGTCATTTGCCTAGGAAGTGAGGCTGTATGGGTGGGGTGGGCGACTGAGGATTGGGATGGTTGGCAAGTAGAAGGAGAGTAGAGATTTAGGGTGAAGAGGGGAGAAAGAAGACTGAACCAGATCCTTAACTGAAGAGTAAGCTGAAATTCCAGAATTGATTTTACCTTCCAGGCATGTCTAGGCAATGTCTTTGGGAGGCCATTTTTTGGTATAGTCTATCCAACTGAAGCACACAGCACATTTTAAGAAACCTTACATCAAAAAATCCTGTTGAATTAAATAGTTATTTTAATGGAAAAAAGGGAGTTCGTGCTAGAGAATTTCACACTTAAAATAGTAGTTAACTTTCTTTTCCCTTAGGAATTTAGTGAATAAAGGCATATAAAAAATGGTTTAGTGTATTTATTTAAAGCTTAAAAACATATCTGATTTGACTGTTTTAAGCCGTTGCACTCAAGTAAGGGCTTCCTCCAGAGGCATGGACTTCTTGTGTATTATTATTTATCCCCTTTCTCAGTCATTGTTAGCATTAACAAAGCACAAAGCCTCTCAAACAAAAGGGCAGTGAGTGGCCTTTAAATTTTTTTTCTTAGAACTGACGCGCTGGTTTCACCGATTATAATCCTAGATATTGCAAATAATGTACCCTATAATTGAAAACTGATCGTTCATGTAAAAATTATCTACTGTAGGAGAAATGTCTCTATTGACCTGAATTTACTAAGTGTGAGTTGAGATTGGGTCAAGTTCTGGTCCCAAAAGCTGATCATGACCTTGGGTGAGTCACTTAACATCTGGACTGTCAGGGAAATGGGGACAGGTGAGATGCTAGGGTAGAACTCAGTGTTTCTTAACTAGGGGTATATATCAGAGAGGCCAACCTTTTATTCCAGACTACTGAATCAGGTGTAGGCATTCATTTCAGCATTGTTAAACTTGCTGGGTAAAACTGTTGGTAAGCGTTTCTTAGTCCCCCAAAACACAGAGGACTAAAGACTTTTATTCTTGTTTCTAAAAATATTCAGCAAAATATTTTCAGTTCCATTTATGTATGAACAGAAATCTTACTTTGATTTTAGTCTTTTAGAACAGAACTCAAAACTGAAACTGTGATTGGCCTGCTTTTATTCAAAGGTTTGTAGAATTCATGAGGGTGGCTGAGCTTAGAGTTGGGCATTAAGTAGCCACTAGGGGCCCCTCCGGTGAGATACAGAGTTCTCACTGACTCTTGCTGATGAGTCTCCCAAATGCCAGGTAAAGTCATTCATTTATCTACTGAGCTTTGTTTTACCAGTTAGTTTTCTGGAAAGCTCGGTTTCTTTTTATCTTATGCTCTGATTATGAATCTTAATATAAATTCGCAGTAAGTGATAGATGATCTGCAGCACTTAGTATGTACTTGGCAGAGCTCCTGTGGCAAGGATACCTGATGGCATGTAGACCACCTGGTGTAGAACACTTCTTTAAGTTAGTTACTTTGCATGGGACATTACTGCTTGGGTAGCAGGTAGAACTGGGAGTTCAGAGTTCTTTTATAGAAAGTTTAAAAAGCCCCTTTAAGTGTTGAGCTAATTTTAATTTCTTTTTACTCACTTTCATACATGCTAAGTTTGCTGTACTGTGATGAGAATTGTTACTTGCGCTTTGTAGACTCTGGAAGGGAAGAGTCATTTTTGCCTTTTGAGTCTTAGGACTGTGGGAAGAGTAAGACATTTGTGCCTAGACTGAGAATTTCTCCCCTTTATGAATGATGCATTCATGTGAACACATTACTGTTACTATTCAGGAGAAATTTCTGCTTTAAAAATGTCTCAGCCATTATAGAACTAACTCTACATTCCAGGACTGCATATGTAGCCTGGGTTCCTCCTGGGAAGATAGATGAGGAATCTTGAAGACAAAGCTCTTTTCCAAAGGAACACAGTCTAAGCACAAATATACTCTGTGTGTAAAAAGCCAAGTTGATTTTCCATTATGCTATACATATTGAGATACTATGATCAAGGCATGCTCCTGAGACAGTAAACATGGATAGTAATGCATTAGGAGGAAATGAAGCTGTTCTCCCAAGCAAGGCTTGTGGGAAGAACGTGAGCACATAATGTTGCATATACTGTCTCTCCCTGTTGCAGGTCGAGTTGTGTTTAGAGTGCATCGAATGGGCCAAATCAGAGAAGAGAACTTTCTTACGCCAAGCTTTGGAGGTATGTGCCTGCGTTAGTGCTGATTTCAGATCTCTAGACGTTTGACAGACTGTGAACATGAGTAGCACCATCCTTATCAAAAGTATTTTCATCAGCTGTGTATTATCCGTGCACCCAAAATGATGGGTAGTAGACCTGCTCATGAGAATTGCTCTGGTTGAAACCAGCCTGCTGCTTGGCTCAGAAAAGTAAGCAGCAACATGATTTAGTCACTGACTATAATAGGAGATAATATCATGGGCTAGATGATTTTTTTTTTAGGCCGAATTTGATGCTATCATCAGGACTTGAATATTCAGCAGTAACAGTTTTGTGACTGTCAATCTTTGATTTCTTTCTTTGGCTGTTTTCCTCCCCTTTCCATCGGTCAATGCCTTTTCTCTTCCCTAGGCAAGACTGGTGTCTTTGTACTTTGATACCAAGAGGTACCAGGAAGCATTGCATTTGGGTAAGTAAGCTGGTGGAAGCTAGTAAAGTGTCTTAGCTGGCTCTCTGTATGTGTGTGTGCACCTGCGCTCAGTCATATCTGAGTCTTTGTGACCCTGTGGACAGTAGCCCACCAGGCTTGTCTGTCCATGGAATTTTCCATGCAAGAATACTGGAGCAGCTTGCCATTTCCTCCTCCATCTTAGCTGGCTAAATGAATGTATTCTGAACCTGGATACTCTTATTAGTTATGTATTAATAATTTATATTCTGCCTATATTTTAGAAGATTTAAAGTGGCTTACAATTACTGAATCTGTCATGGAAAAGTGGCATTTAGAAGTTCTAAGAAACTGTCTGTCAACATTAGGGAACAAAAGGGTGGAACTGCAAGTATTTACTGACCGTTACATTTACTATATCTGTTTATCATTAAAATCAATTTTAAAAATAAAAAAATTAACTGGATGTAAATACATACAGGAAACCTGAAATGGGCCAACTAAAGGCTGCTTTTGGCCTTTAAACACCCTTAAATCTTTGCTTGCTGCTTTTTAAAAAATTAATGGATATAGCTGGACTATTTTCTCCAGGTAGAAGAACATGACTTTCATGATCTATTAAGTTGAAAAATTGCCAGTATGTAATTCTTATCCTGTAGAAGTGCTATTTTCATATGGTTCTAACAAGTAGCATTAAAAGAAAAAAAAATGCTTTAATAGAGATATAATTCACAGACCATAAAATTCACCCTTTCGCAGTGTACAGCCAGTGATTTTTAGTCTGTTCACAAAGTTGTGCAGCTGTCAACACTATCTGATTTCATAGCATTTTCATCACCTTAGAAAGTAACCTTGTATCCATCAGTTGTCACTCCTGTTAATCCCCCATTCCTCCTCTGTGTGCCCACATTGCAGGGCAATCACTAGTTAGTTTTGCCTCTGTAGATTTGCCTAGTCTGGATATTTCATGTAATGGAATCACACAGTGTATGGTCTTTGTGATTGGCTTCTTTCTCTAGCATGTTTTCAGCATTCATCTATGTTGTAGCATATAGCAGTGCTTCATTCCTTTTTATTGCTAAATAAGATTCCATTGTACCATATTATCCCTTCATCAGGTTGATGGACACTGAGATTGTTTCCACTTTTTGGCTATTATGAATACTGCTATAAACAGGTTTTATGTGAACATGGTTTTCTTTCAGGTATATACCCAGGAGTAGAATTGCTGGCATATAGTGACTCTCTTTAGCTTTTGAGGAACAGCCAAACTGCTTTTTATTTTTTTTCAAATTGCTTTTTAAAGTGGCCACACCATTTTACATTCTCACCAGCAATGTATGAGGAGAGTTCCAGTTTCCCCACATCCTCACCAACACTTGTTGATATTGTCAGTGTTTTTAACTTTAGCCATCTTAGTGGGTGTGAAATAGTATTTCATTTTGGTTTTGATTTACATTTCCCTAATGACTAAATTAATGATGTTGAGCCTGGGGAAGGAGGAGTATTTGGAGAACATTAGTATATCCTAATCTCTTTGCTTTCCCCACCAGCCCTAGTGCCTCATGTTTCTTATGCAGCCTTAGGATTATTGGACAGGAATAGAGTGAGATCAAGTGCCTGTCTGAACTGGATAAGTAATTTCAGCATTTTCTGGGTGGGGATTCCTCCTTTATTTGAATCTTAGGAGTAAGCTCATAGGATTCTTGGCTGTGATGTCTTTTGTATGCTGAAAGGCTTCAAAGAGATCTGTGTTTCTCTTTTGGAAGACGACACCTTAGTAGAAAATTTAAATCTTGTAAATAGATAACCTCTTTTTGAGTTCAGGCAGGTTTCTTTATCCTGAGTGTTCTTATAAGGGTGAGAGAGGGAAATAGTATGGTATTAAAGTATTAAGATTATGGCTAACAAAGAGGTATCTGTGTTTTCTTTCTCTAGGTTCTCAGTTGCTTCGGGAGTTGAAAAAGATGGATGACAAAGCCCTTTTGGTGGAAGTACAGCTTTTAGAAAGCAAAACCTACCATGCCCTGAGCAACCTGCCAAAAGCCCGAGCTGCCTTAACCTCTGCTCGAACCACAGCAAATGCCATTTACTGCCCCCCTAAATTGCAGGCCACCTTGGATATGCAGTCAGGTAACACCCTTAGAAACTCATGGGATGTTTTCTTAAAGCTCATCTTACCTTACAGGTGGAAGGAATGGCGAATTGGGGCTGAACAATAAAATTGGCTGTTTCGACTGAGGCTTCCTCAGGGAAACCGGTTGGAAGGTTACCCCTCTAACTAGCTGCCCCCGTTACTCTTCACTTGCTGTGAACTGCCTAAATTATATTAAGAACTTGCTTACCTGTGGTTGACCAGGCAACCTGATTGTTGGCACCAGCATCCTAGAGAGGTCTCACTTAAGGTTTTAAAAAGGTCTTCCTTCTCTTCCATCTTTGTCAGTTACTCAGGATGGTGGCACTTCTTTCCAGGACTGGACTAACCCACCTCTCTTGACAGCTGGAGACCCTTGTAAAGCATGCTAGACTTTTCTAAAGGACCTCATATCAAGGCTGAGGAAAGGACCCCAGCCCCACCCCCTACCCCTACAGGAGAGTGTAGTGAATTGCCTTCTTAAGGAGTGTGGGGATTGGGCTGGGAGGCCATGGATTGGCAGTAGGGTACTTGTAGTCAGCAGCTTTTGTTAGTTATGATTTATTATCATTATTGAAGGGTGTTGGGGTTGGAGGCAGGGGACTAGTTTAAGCCCTGTGTTACCTCTCTGCACTCTGTTTTCACATAAAACTGTCAGAGGGAGGCAGCGTCCGCCATGCTTGCCTCTTACGTGAGTGTCCGTTGGCATGTGTTTTCATTCGGGGGAAGAGCAGAAGCTCTAGGAAATGACTTTTCTAGGCTGAAATGTTAGTTTTGCGAATTTCTAGCTGTGTGATTGGGCAAGTTACTTAATTATCTTTAGTTCATCTGAAAAATGGTGATAATTGTACCTCCTTACAGGATGGTGGTGAGGGGTAAATGAGATGGTGAATGTAAGCTCTTATCACAGGACCTTGCTTTGACCAAAATTGACACTTTCTTTAGCCACTGCTGTTCATTATGCTCTTTCTTCATGGTCAGGAGATGAACTTGCATCATATTTCTCAGAGCAGATGGAGGCCGTTTTTATGTGCACCTTTTTTATTTCTCTTTCCTCCCTAGAATTTGTATCACTGTCTGTTTTTACCTGTTACCAAGTGTGATCCTTCTACCTGCCTTTGTAAGTTTTCAGTTTTCCAATTCTAAGTCCAGTTTTTCGTCTCCACTTGGATCTTCCTCAGTCTTTGAACTACCCCAGCTGAAAAATCACAGTCCTTTGTCCTTTTAAAATTGCTGTCTTCTCCTTTTCTGTCAAGCTTATTGGAAAAGCTGGAAGAATATCATTACTTTGGTGTCTTTTTTGATTCCTTGCAAGAGAGTTAATCCCCTGTAATCTCTGACTGTTGTGGAGATGGGACACTGTTGGACACAGCCTTCTTTGACAGCAGTGTCTTCTAGGTCCTCCCTTGACTGATTGTCCTCGTCACTTTTCCCTCTGTTGTCTCGCAAGTGTGGGTGTTCCTCAGTGTTGTTTTCTTAGTTCTTGTCTCTTCCTGGTCTCCCCTTTTCCTGTCTCATCTCATACTCTTCCATGGCTTTAGTTGCCGCGTAACACACACATGGTCTCCTCACCTAGATTTCTGGTAGCTTCTCTGTCCTGAATTCCATACCTAAATGTTCTGTAGATCTGAATCTCAACACATCAAAAACCAAAATTATTGTCTAACTCTTCCCCTCACACTATTCTTTTCTGCATTTCCTATTTTTGTTAGTGGTGTAATTACTGACTTTGGAGTAATTTGGATTCCTTTCCTCTTCTTCTCCCTTCATATCCAGTTAGTCACCAGATGAGGTTGAGTCTGTCTCCACATCTGCCTTTTCTTTTCCATCTCTACAGTCACTGCTGTCATGAATGCCGTTGAACCTCTGGCATGGTCTTTTCTGTACTCTAAACATCCCTATCACTTCCCAATCCATCTTGCTTACTGGTCTCATTTTTTTGGAAACACAAATCTGATCATGTAAATCCAGTGACTCTGCATTATCCTCTTTAACAGTGCATTCTAAGGGAAGGCACTCTTTTCATGTTTATCTTGGTTTCAGTCCTAGTCACCAAATGACTTCCTGTGTTCCTGCTTTTGTGTATTCTCTGCTTGGAGTTCCCCTTTCCATCTTGTCCCCTTGACAAAGTCTCATGCATCCTTCTAGATCCAGCTTGCATGTCTCCTTTATAAACCCTCATGAGTGCCTTCTTCACTTTGGACTTCCCTGTGGAATGTATATTCTTTGGTACGTATTATGATACTAATCTCCTTGTGTCTGTTTTGATGACCGCTGTGAGACTGTGAGCTGCTTCAGGACCTTATTCATATTTATTTCCTCTATAACAGCTATATCAGTGCTTGGCAAATGGTGGACCCTTGTTAATATTGGTGTTGAATGAGTAACAGGCTACTTTTTTGTTTTTGTTTTTTTTTAAAATAATGTCCTATGCTAGTTGCGATGGTTATAGTCCTCATGTGGTCTACATTTGCTCATGTATTTGAGAATGCAGTATACCAGTTCTTGGGCCTTATTTTACTTTTTTTTTTTAATACCAGTCTTACTTTTCTTCTGGTCTATTCTGGCTTTGGACGGGGAGGAAAGGAAAAATGGGCATTTGTCTCATTGAATTTGGCAGTTAGTAGTAGTTTGTTGGATATTCCTCAGGGAAGTCTCCTTGGCTACAGAGGAGGCTGGGTTTTCTCCAGGCCTCTGTGTGCTTACTTGCTCAGTCATACCCAACTCTTTGCGACCCCATGGACTGTTTCTAGCCAGGCTCCTCTGTCCAAGGGGATTCTCCAGGCAAGAATACTGGAGTGGGTTGCCATGCCCTTCTCCACGGGATCTTCCCAACCAAGGGATCAAACCCAGGTCTCCCTCATTGCAAGCAGATTCTTTACTGTCTGAGGCACCAGGGGAGTCCCCAGGCCTCTATAGTTAAGTATAAGGGCCTGATTCCTATGGCTGCTAAATGGGAGGCTTTCTGGGTAAAATAAAAGCCCTGGGTATGGCACATACCACTCGGTAGTGGTTATCAAGTAGAAGTTCCCAACTGGTGTGCCAGGCACACAGGACTATGACAGGCGGGTCTGAAACATGGATCCCCTGGGGCATGTATGAGCAGTTTCATCCTTCTACTCCAGAATACTGAGTACTTTCTTCTGTACCTTGCTGTGAAAAAGTTGGGAAGTCCTGAGGTAGACACATGGATGGGGCTGAGGCAGGCTTAGAATTGATATAGAGAATCTTAGGCTTAGATGTCTTTCAAGCTAGAAAGTACTATTTTTCACGTCATCCCAAGTGATAGCATAGGTTGGTAACAATTGCAGGTTCAGTCAAAGTTAGGCTTATTCGGAGCAACCCAGCCTCTAAACAGCAGAGAATTGGTTAGATAAAGTATGTAGCACATCAACCTAGAGAAATACTGCTTAACTGTTTACAGTTAAGTTCATGAATTTGGCATTACGTGAAATTCATGTATTGACTGCATCACAGCAAAAGTACATCTATAAAATTATAAATGACCAATATCTGGAATGAGACTATATAAGAGGTTGGATTTCTTTTTTTCCCCTCTCATGAAAGCTGCTTACATATAAAAATGTCAAGCTTAGAAAAGTTATCAGAAAGAAATGGTTGATGTTATTAAAACCAGTAATTTGGGCAGAGCAGGGAGAGATGTTTGGGTCACCTTTCTGACTTGTGAAGATAATGTCACAGAGAGTGAACATGGCCTTGTCTAGAGGTTCCAAAGGGTAGTGGGACTGCTATGGCGATGAGGCGCATGAGGACCATATGTGGTTTTTAGGATCCCCTTTAGTTGGGTCTCTAACTCGTTTAGAATTAATATTGGTAGATGACATTGACCTGGGAGTTCAAAGCCCTGGGTTTTAACCTCAGCTCTGCCACTAGATGGCAGTGACCTTGGGCAGGTCTTTTATTCTTCCCTGACCACATCAATAAGTAGATGAAGTTGGGATAGACTTCTGAGGCCCTTTCCAGCTGTGATATTTTATGGTTTTGTTACTTCATATGGTTCTTACCCTTTTCTTTTCAATGCCCAGGTATTATCCATGCAGCAGAAGAGAAGGATTGGAAAACTGCATACTCATATTTCTATGAGGCTTTCGAGGGTTATGATTCCATCGATAGCCCCAAGGCCATCACATCTCTGAAGTATATGTTGCTGTGCAAAATCATGCTCAACACGTAGGTGCACGTTAACTTGGGGGTATGAGCACTCAGGTCCTTGGTCTGAGATTTTCTGCCGTGGCAGGATAACTTGGGCAGGGAGATTGGCTAGTTACAGAAGCAGTGGCTGCCACCTTGTGGGGTACTTAAGGTGGAGTGGGAGGATCAGAGCTAATCCTAGAGCACTCTTCCTCATCTTTTAGAACTGGGGAGACATTTGAGAAATAGCCTTCCCAGCCCCTCTGAGTGTTCTCCTTACCCTGCATTTTTGTCTAGAGAGTTGCTGGGCACTGGACAGAGGGCCAGGAAATGGCTTATAGACCAGCAGCAGCGACTAGGCCTCCCGGAATGGGGGGGTTAAAGGAGAGGTGAGGGAAAGGTTTGAAAAAGGGTGACAGCGGTGAGTGTGACAGCTCGATGTTTTATAAAGGGTTCTACAGAATTTTTCCATGTTTCTTTTTTGGGAATACATGAGATACTGACTGGGATTCTTTTTTGGATCTTGGGATTAAACAGAACTTGTGTTTTTAAAAGATCTGTTATACTGGGATTTGATCTATAAAGTCATTTTGCCTGCTGGATTTATTACTTTTGGTAGGTTCAGCATAGCTTTTTTTTTTTTTTGGCCACGCCGTGAAGCTTGTGGGATATTTCCCCAACCAGGAGTTGAACCTGGGGCCACAGCAGTGAAATTAGGACTCCGAGTCCTAATTATTGGACTGCCAGAGAAGTCCCACTGTGGCTTTCTTTTTTAAGTTGAGTTTTTTCTGCTTTTCAGCAGGGAGCCCAGAGTGGAGAAAGCCTAGCTCCTATGGTGTTAGGGGCATATGGATTTAGGGGTGGGGGCTGATTATCTCTGTGGGCAGAGTCTTTTCACAGAAGAAATTTGCCTAAACATATACTTAGAAACATAGCATCCTAGAGCAATTGACCAAGTCTGTCTTTTTTTTCTAGCCCAGAAGATGTCCAGGCTTTGGTGAGCGGGAAGCTTGCACTTCGGTATGCAGGGAGGCAGGTAGGGGATGCCTTGACTGCAGTTCTGATCTCTGCTCACTCTGAGGCAGTGTGTGGTTGGTCACGGTGTTCATTGATACCGTGCCCTTCAGGTCGCTATTCTACTTTTCATTCTGCCCTCCCCCGCTTATGTTCATCAGGCTCCTTTAGTATAATTCCTGTACTGTTAGTTCTGGGCCTGAAAAGTCAATTGTTTGGTGCTCTTGTGGTTATCAGGTGGTTTGAGGGACTTAACTCAGAATTGAACTGCAGCATTTATAGTGGGATAGGTTGCATTTGGCTTCAACCAGAAAGTATATCTCCTATGAGCTTGGCTTGAAAATTTAATGTATGGAATAATATTCTCCAGGACAGTGGAGCCGGGTAAGGTCTGGTGCACATGTCCTTCAGAGAGGTTGGATTGCCTGGTGCAGAAACTAGGACTTGAGGCTCACTTGAGGGCTTCTCACATCCATACCTTCCCACTCATCTCCTGAGTTTGGGTGTGGTCATGAAGAGACCTTTGGTGGTTGGTAGCCCTGTGTGAGATGCCTTTTACGCCTGAGTAGGTAAGAGTGCCCTGTGTAAAGGTGATGTCTCAGATGTGTGCATCATCACTTTGTATTTTGCTTGATTATCACTGGGAAGTAAAAGTAGTCTTTCTAGGTTTTGAGTGAGTTGTCTCTAAACAACAGAAATGTTGGCCATCTCACTGTATCTTTGACGGAATGTCCATTGCAGATGATCTCTTCCATCTATTACAAATGGCCCTAATTGACTTTTCATCAGAAGTTTCAGATCAGTTCCTCATTTTGATCAAAACGATATTGGTTATTAACTGTAGTGAAAGACTCACTGTCATATCTAGCATTAGAGTTAAGGAGGTGGGCCAAGAGAGGTCAAGTGTCCAGAACACAAGGGCAGGTAACTGGTGCTGGTGAAGTCAGACTTGGAGCTTGGGTTATCTGGCTCTGAGTTTCAGGCTGTTCTCGTCATTTTTCGGTCTGTAGGACAGATGCTGGAAACAGACTCTACTAACGATGAGTTTTGCATCGTTTTTAAAGTCTGCTGTAGAAGACACTGCCTTCCTTGTTTACATACAGAGGCTGGTACCAGAGGAGTTCTTTCTTTTTCTTTGTACCTTGATGACAGCTTTCAAGCAGGAGTCAGGTCCGCCTCTCAGATGATGAATGTTGTAGCTTTCTTGCTGAGTGCAGGCTTACTAGCTTGGTCAGGTGTCTTGTATAACCAGATTAGAGGTTGCCCCTCAACCTTTGATTATACCTTCATCACTCTGGGGTTTTAATGTTCAGTGTAATATGTAGAGTTTTGATGCCTCAGTGCTAATGAAAGTAAATCTTGGCCTGTGTCCTGCACCAAACCCAGCAGAGTGAGTTTTGGTAAAGCACAAGGTGTGATCAGGTCTCAGGGCAGGAAGGCATCTGGGGGTGTAGGTAGGGGTAGGGAGTCTTGGAGGAGGGGGAAGAATTCACACCTCTCTGGCCATTTTCCCTTTTAGCTTCTCATCTTTGGAGAGTGCTTTATCAAAGCCTCTCTTTTTGGGAAAACTTTGTAATTCCTAACATCTTCACATCACTTCTGCTTTTGGAGGGAAACTGGTTGGCACACAGTGGTATTCTTCCTCTGGCTTTTCTTCCCAGGCCTCTGGAGAAGAAAAGTCACGGGGCAGATTCTTCCTTACAGCCGGGAGTTGTGTGGATGTATCATGTTTCTTACGACTTGTGGAGATGTGAGTGTGCGGAATAGATCACTGTCACTATTTTCTCTTTATTCTTAGACAGAAGCATTAAAGTGTGTGGCTCAGGCAAGCAAGAACAGATCACTGGCAGATTTTGAAAAGGTAAGCATGGCATTGGGTTGGTAGGGAACCAGGTGGAGGGGAGGGGCATTTAAGTACTTAAAATTTTTTTTTATCTTTAAATGCTTGCAGTTTCACAAGAAGTTGTAAAGATAGTATAAGGTGACCTCATGTCCCATTCACTGAGTTTTCCCCAATGGTTACATCTTAAATGTAGTATCAAAACCAAGAAGTAGAGACTTCCTTGGTGGTCCAGTGGCCAAGACTCCCAATGCAGGGGGTTCAGGGGGCCCAGGTTCCATCCCTAGTCAGGGAACTAGATCTGTGCCATAACAAAGACCCAGTGCAGCTAAAATAAACAAGTAAACATTAAGAAACCCAAAGTTAACAACTCTTCTCCCCACCCCCAAGAAGTAGTTAAGTACTTTTGTACAGTGAAACTTGAGTTGTGAGATCTCATTTATATAGAGTACCTTTCAGTTTCAAAAAGTTCTGTCATCCTTCTTGCACTTGATTTTTCACAACAAACCTGTTACCTGCGATTTATGCTTGGGGAAGCTGGGATTTAAAGAGACGGCCTGAGTCACATGCTAACTTGGGTCGGGGTCTGACACAGGCAGCATTCGACATGGTCGTAGATGTTCCTTCAGCTCCAGAAACGCCAGGTTTGCCTCTCCTCTGTGGACATCAGTTTTGATGTGTGCATCTGGGCTGAAAGACTCTTCCTTAGGATGAAGTTCTAGGCTTACTTAGCCTCCCGTGCCTTTCACTCAATGTTTGCAAAGGTTTGGAAAGGGAGAAAGCCTGTCTAAGCAGTAGGGTGAGACTTATACTTTTCTGAGTCTCCTTCCTGTTAATCTGAGTATAAAGACCAATTTAATAAAAACCTAGATCCAGGAAGAAAAATAGAAACTAGAAATTGTGGCTCTCTGACTGTCCCCAAGGTCCATCATCTTCCTTGAGATTTCTTGTCAGTTTCATTTCCTTACTTGGCTTGATCTGCTTGCTTCCCTTAACACTGTATGGCACAGCTGAAATGAGGCGGGATGCTGAGGAATATTACTAAGGATAAACAGACCACATACATGAATAAACGAAGAGTCTGGATCATTTTATCCACAAATTTGGATGGAACATTTCTAGCAGGGATTAAAAACAAGGACCGTGATGAGATATTTGGGAAACGTTAGGATTCACACAATTAGAAAGGGACTTTGTTTTCTGGTACCTGCAGCTATGTTATGCTGTTTCTTATAAAACCCCAAGAGCTAGCTGTGGAATTCAGCATTTCCCATTATTTAACATCAGCATTCCCTCTCTCCCACTGCCGTGGAGGCTGTATTTGTTCTGTGAAACACATTGAGAACTGCTTGTGCAGTGAAATCGGCTTGTAAGCCGAGCTGCTTGTGGTGCTTGCATGTTTTGAGTGGTCAGTGTGAGGCTTTCAGACAGAAACATGGTGCCTAGCGTAGGCTCCTTCTTTCATTTCTTCATGTTCCTTGTCTTTTGCCTTCATGGCAGTTCCTTTGTTTCTCCAAACCCTCCAGACCTCTTGGGTCATGTGTGTAATGACAGGGGCCAGCACACTCCTTAGGATGCCGCAAGTAGTGTGACTTTCAGTCCTTCTCTGTGCCCATCTCTGCTGTCTTGGCAGGCCCTGACAGACTACCGGGCGGAGCTCCGGGACGACCCCATCATCAGCACACACCTGGCCAAGTTGTATGATAACTTACTGGAGCAGAACCTGATCCGAGTCATCGAGCCCTTTTCCCGAGTACAGGTAAGACCCTCCTGGGGACTCCGGCTCTTCTCTGGTGGGAGGGGGTTTCTGGCTCAGCTTCCTCCCTGTCGCCCCCTCCCTTCCCACACTCATCCAGATGGGAACTCCCTACCAAGGGTGTGCCTGGGAGTAGGCAGGAGACCCCCTAAGAGCTTGGGATTTTTATGACAGGGAAGGAGAGCTGAGGAGAGGGATGCTGTGGGGTGGAGGCTGGTGAGGTCGCCCCTGCTTGTTTTCGGTGCAGTCTCCTCCCCGCTCTTGCCGTCACCATGCATGTGGGAGATGCTGTCCCTTCTGGGCATGTGGGACAGGAGTGTGATCATTGTAATGACGCAGGGTAGGCAGATGGGCCAGGCACGGCTAAAGAGGATCTGGCCCTGACATTCAGCCAGGATCCAAGATAGAGCACTACCTTCATCTCAGTATTAGAGGCAAAAGTAAAACTTTCCGTGTTGGTGTCTTTTTACCTTTCCTTTTAGATTGAACACATATCTAGCCTCATCAAACTCTCCAAGGTAAGGAGTCCTGAGCTTGTCTGGAGGGTAGGGATGGGGAAGGGCACGCGTGGAGGGGCTGCCGTTGACACCTCCCAGGCCTTATTGCAAAGCTCCCCAACCCGCTGCTCAGTGGGGCCTGGGGGCTGTGGGCTCAGAGTGGAGCCGCACTGTTGCTGTTTCAGGCAGTTTGTCCTAAGACCCTTTTATGCAAGACTTTTGTGTCACTGTGCTGTCAGTAGATGGCTGATCCCTTTAATCGTGTGCTTTGATTTTAGGCCGACGTGGAAAGGAAATTATCACAGATGATTCTTGACAAGAAATTTCATGGTGAGTAGGAGCCAGATGGGCGAGGGGGCTTGTGGAGGTGATGAAGTGGTGAAGAGGCATCGTGCTCTTGTTGATGTGAATGAGGATGCTCCCTTGTTTCCCTTGGTGGTGCCCTGGGACCCTTGCCCCCTCATCCCTGTGATGAGCGCGTATGATAAACACGCACAAATGGAACAGGAAGGCGACTTCTGTTGCCCCTCCTTTCTGGAGTACGCGAGGCAGCTAGGGAGCGGGCTGCGCCTCCAGTGCTTGTGAGTCTAATCCTTGCTTTTACCTGGGTTCGCTTGTGTTTCCTGCAGGGATCTTGGACCAGGGGGAGGGTGTCTTGATTATTTTCGATGAACCCCCAGTAGATAAAACGTATGAAGCTGCTCTGGAAACAATTCAGAACATGAGTAAAGTAGTGGATTCCCTCTACAACAAAGCCAAGAAGCTGACATAGGTGAGTGCTGGTGCCGGGTCCGGCCCGGGCAGTGCTGTCTTCTGCCTGCTGAGACTGAACGCCTCCCGGTGGCCTCGCGGGCGGCTTCCCCGATTGACACTGCTCTGTCTTCTCTTGCAGAGTTGGATCTGTAGCGGTCCTTTGGAGAGTGTGTGTGGCGGGAGAGTGAAACCTTTGGGGAAAATGCTAGGAGATTCTTTTTTCTTTCTGTTCTACTTTTCGCTCGGAAAGTTTTTAAATCCTCATTTGGTGCATCTGTATTCCAGCCGATAGGTGTGCCAGTTTTCATGTAATCTTTACTGGCCCGACTTGGGAGTGGGGAAATTGCTTAAAAAAAAAAGAAAAAGAAAAAAAAAAAAAACAGGTTATTCTAAATAAAAGGAAAAAGGCTTACACTACCTAAAGCTGTGCTCTCTGCCTCCCGGGAGAGGGCCGCCAAGCCAGGCGCTCCACCAGCCACCGGGGCTCCTAACCCACCCGCTGGGCGTCACCTTGCCTCCTCTTCCGAATTGGGTGTTTGCCTGACCATCAAAGCAACGACTTTTTATTCTGTTTGTACTGAACCAAAACAAACAACTGTGTATAGACTGCTCTTTTCTTTTTTATTTGAAAACGAGGCGTTTCGGTGTTCTGTCCCCTGCCATACGGCCCGTCCGCCCGCCCTTCCCCAACAGTGGCCCCAGCAGACTGGCCGAAGGTCCCGCCGCCGCCACCGCAGCAGCAGCAGCGCCTGCACGGCTCCGCTCGACCCAGGAAGGAATGGGACGTGGCCGGGAGCTCGTGGCCACACGGGGAGCAGTGTGGGCCCTCGGGGGCCTGCTGTGCATGTGGCTCTTTTTAACACAGTAAACTAGATTAGACGTCAGTGTTTTAATTGCCCCCCTCCTCTGCTCTTTTCTGTCTCTCCCTCTTCCCCCCCGCCCCGAGCCCCCTCCCCACCCCCAGACAACCACCCATGTCTCCCTTCCTTCCTCTTCTCCCCACAGGGGAGTTAGGCTGTCTGAAACCCTTCAGCTTCTCTTCCCGTCCCACCGCTCCTCTCCTGCTGTCAGATGGATTTATTCCTTTTTTAAACAGTGAACGTTGGGAATGAGACTGTGGGGTGTGGTTCCCCCCCCTCAATTTTCGTTGTTGGGTTTTTGAGCAACCTCATGTCCCCCTCCCAGGGAGCGTCTTTATTTACCTCTTAGAACTGGGACGGATGGGAGGTGGAGCACTGTTCTCCGCATGCTTTGTCTTACGATGAGATTACACAGCCAGGCTTTAATGCCATTTGGGCAGGTAAGCTTCTGCGCCTCTGTTGTGCTCAGCTGTATTCTCTTCTTCCTCTCATTTCCTCTCCCCCCTTTTTCCCTCTCCCCCTCCTCCTGCCTCCTTCCTTCCCGCTGCCTTCCTTTTATCTTTCTTTCCCTTTCTCAGATTATCCTTCCAGGTTTTCGTAATAAATTTATATTTTGTAAAAGGATTTTGTTGTACCAGGTTTTGCATCCTCACTGAATCTGACTGGCTTTTATTTTCCTCTCCAAAATCAGGTTTTTGTTCTCACCATCTTTCCCCATCATGTCCAGTCACTGTTTTGGTTTTGGCACCATCAATATCAAATGTACAAACGGTTCTTGCTAACCAACACCAGGTATATCTGATGTTCAGATGAGTTCCAATAAAAACAATTTTTTTTTTTCAAAAAGTGTCCTTTCTTGAGTGCTGGAGGTCTTCTGATCAAGTCCAGACAGGTCCGTGTAGCCCTCGAGACTGGGCAGAGCTCTGCTGTGTCTCATGTGCTTCAGGGGAGACCTTAGAGCCAGGGTGAAGTGGAGGCCTTTGGGGGAGAATGCTGGTCTGTGAGGTCTGAAATGGGGATGGGGGCTCAGTTATCTGTTTTTTCAAGGCCTCGTGGTCCAGTGAGGACATGGGGTTTGGGTTCTAACAGCCTGTGAGTCTGTTTCCTCACCTGCACAGTAAGGATGGTGCTTCCTCCGCGGGTAATTGCGGTGGGAGGGGTACCTGCAGGTAACAGAAGGGCAGGTGCCTGGAGAATCCTGGCATTCAGTTGTGGTTTAGTTTTAGTTTTTTTGGATCTTGTTCAAAAGCATTGATTTTCATCCTGCTCCTCAGACTCCTGTGGGACTCTGGGGCCACTGGGAGGGAGGGGTGGGCTCTAGCTGCCAACTCCAGTCCCAGCCACTCTGGCATGTTTCAATATAGTGTCTGTGTATAGTTTTACTTGAGGAGGAGTTGTGCTTCAATAAAGGGCTTTAAAACTCTCCCAAGGACCCAGGGCCAGAGCAGGGGTGGGCAGTCCAGGAGCTCAGAGCCTGTCCTCTGCTCCCTCAGCACTTCTGCTGACTTCTCTAGACCTGTGCTGCCCAGGGTGTGGCTGCCAGCCCTGTGCGGCTGGTGAGCCCTTGGAAATGTGGCTCGTTCAAACTGGGGTGTCTTGCAAAAGTAAACAAACCAGAATACTTTGAAGAAGGTGAAAAAAGAATGAAAAATTCATTGCTCAACTTCCTTTTTACGTATGTTGAAATATTTTGAGCACTGATCAGGTTACATAAAATATACTATTAAAATTCACCTGTTCCTTTCACTTTTCAAATGTGGCTGCTAGAAAATACTGAATTAACTCTCTGGCTTGTGTTTGTGGCTCACATTACTATTACTGCTTTTCAGACAGTGCTGCCCTAGACCTTGCAGGACTGCTTCCTTTCCCTTGATAAGCTGCATCCAGGTGCAGCTGAGAGGGTGGGGTGGCCCATGGGCTAGCCTGGGCCTGGCTCCCTCACTTAGGGGTCCTTTCTGGCCCTAGGCTTCGCGGTGCCAGGGCTTCCTTGTGTGTTAATGAGATACTGATGGCGTTGGGAGTGGCGGCTGAGGCCCTTGGCTCTGAAACCCTGCTGCAGGCTAGAGTTATGTAATCTGTGCTACCCAGAAGGGCCACTAGATGCTGCTCTGTGATGCCTGAGAGAACAAAGCATGACTTCCTCAGGAGCCAGGGCTCAGCCCGGCTTTATTCGGAACCCTTTCGGGGGCTGGCCGACTGGGGCGTTGACCTCCCTTCCTTGGGAAGGGGGCATGCAGAGCATGGGAACGCTCCAGGAAATCCTAGCTCAGCAGCACATGTACCAAGCGGGCTGGCCCTTCCGGCAGCTAGAGACAGACTATAGGATAAAGAGGCTGATGGATGGGGGTGGGACCTGGAGAGCTTCCCTGCAGTTCTCTGGTGAAGAGCGGGAAGAAAACAGCTGTGCATCATTCATCTGGGTCTGCCTCCTGGGCCCTTGATTCTGCCGTTTTGGGCATATGGTTGCTCTTCCTTCCTTCGCATTTGGAGTAGTGATGGGAGCTTGAGGAGGGTGGTGGTGGTGGGCTGGGTGAGCAGAGTGGTGTGGTGCCTCAAAACAGCGGGCATGACAGGGTGAACAGTGTTCCAGGGTTCTTCGGTCACAACAGCCGGTGTGCTGGCAGCGCCATCCCGTTCATGCCCTGCTGCACACGTGACTTCACCTCTGACAAGCATGAGGAGGTTGGGATAGTTCTGCCAAGAGCTCTTTTTGAAGGTAGTAGGTGAGGGCTGGCTGGGTGAAGGCAAGAGAGGACATGAGAGCAGCCAGGCTGGAAAAGGCCCAGGCCAGCGTGAGCTTCCATCATAGTTTGGGAAATGGGATGGAGTGAAGTGGAACTGCCCACCATGAACTGGAATAGTTAGAATTGAAATCTGCAGGTACAGGTAGCAGGATGGGTCCAGATAGTTCTAAGGGGTGGATTATAGGCTTAGAAAGCTAAGCATATTTGGGGAAGTGGAAAGCATGCATTTCCTGCTTAACCATCCATAATCTGAAGGGGACACAGGAAGAGCAATGTGGTCATGGGCCAAGTCAGGAGCAGGGCCTCCACTAGGGGCAGAATGAAAAAAGGCTGGGGTCCAGCTTTGCCTGAGGAAGAGTCATCGGACCAGGGACTCAGAGGAGACTGATGCTCAGAGCTCCTTCTCACAGCTCCATTTGAAAAGCAGGTAGGGGCTGTACCTTACTTGAGGAATGTTCAGAGGGAGGGGCACACCAAGCTAAGGGCTGACCTTTACCTTCTAAGTTAAAACGACAGCTGATGTGGATGTTTCTAAGGAGCGCCACAGGAAGTAGCCTGAGTCCCGAGCACTGCATTCCCACTGTACACCCAGGCCATTACCGACAGAGAAACCTCTGGGTAGAACTTTAGCAGATTCTAGTACTTTCTGATGATGTAGCATTGTGAGTGACACCAGATTTTAGTACTGCTCAGGGCAGTAGGCAGCGCTGACACAGGCTGCTGGAGTGGTCTGGGTATCAGGGGATGGGGTTATTCTCTGGACTGCCACTTCCTCCTTAGGTTAAGAAGTGGTAATTGGAATTAGGATATGGTTTAAGTGTCTCCTCTTTCCCAGGTCAGTGGTCAAATCTGAGGCAATCTCCAGAACCAAACTAAAAGAATAAGGGAAGAAGAGCCTTTGTGAAGGATTCTTGTTCTTTGTGAAAAGAAAAGTTATCAGAACCAGAACTTGACTCAGAATTTAATAATTTTAGGAGCACCGAGTCTTCAAGTTATACCCGCTTAGCATGAGAAATATTTAAGTCGGCAGATCAGAGGCTGGTTGAAGCAGGTGCTTCAGTTGTACTGTAACAGATAAAGAGGGCCAGGGGAAATTCTGAGGTCACATTCAGGATGGGCTCAGTATTCGTCCGTCCCCGGGCCAGGAGCCTCAGGGTCCTGTCCAGGTGTGGGGGAAGGCAAGTCGCTCCATGGGACGGCCCAGAGCAGCATACGCCTCTGGCCTGTATTTCTGAGACTTACCTGGGCGGTGGGCATTGACCCGGGATGGGACAATGGAGGTCCCGGAGGGAAAAGCACTCTGAACTCATGGGACAGTCCCCGCCGGATGCGCGTGACACCGGGGCCTCCCCCCTCCCCGCCTTTGCTCCCTGAGCGCCCTAGCTTCGGTCCCCGGGGTCTCAGGCGTTAAATGGAAGGAGGCTGCTCCGGTCCCGGCCTCGGTGGACTGTTTCTCAGGCGGCCCGGAGCGCGGATGCGGCCGAGGGCGCCCCCGCCGCCCGCAAGCTGCGGACTCCGCGGCGGGAACAAAGGCAGCACGTGTCTGGGCGGGGCGGCGGGCGGGGCCGCTCCGGCCCCGCCCCGGCCCTCCCGGCCTGGCGCTCCCCACCAGCCCGAGCTCAGCTGCGCGGTGCGCTCGCGAGTCTCACGCGGCCGGGCTGCTGCTGGCGCGGCAGCGCCGAGCGGGCGGTGAGCAGTGCGGGGAGGGGGGCGGCCCCGCGGGGCGGGGCGGGAGGTGCCGCGAGTCCCCGGCGCTCGAGTCCGGGTCCTGGATGGGGCGCGGCGAGTAGAGAGGCGCCCGGGGCTCGCGGCCGCGTCGCTGTCCGCACCGCGCGCCGCTCGTGCTGAGCACGGCGGCGGCCCCGGCTCCCGGGTGAGACCAGGCCCGGCCGGCGTGTGGGCCGCGCGCGCGCGCCCGAGAGGGAGGCCACTGAGGTGCGCGCCGGGGCGGGCGCGGGCGCGGCGGCGGCGGCGGCGGCGGCGGCGGCGGCGAAGGCGGCCGAGCGGGGGGCGGGGCCGCGGCGCCTGCAGAACCTTGGACAGAAGCTCCCGAGCCGCCGCCGCCGCCGCCGCGCGCGAGCCCCACCGAGCCCCGGGACCGCGGCGCTGAGCCGCGGCGCGCATTGCGGAAGGTGCGGAGCGCCGGAGCCACCTGCTCGGTAAGCCTGCCCCTCGGGCCGCTCGCTGCCCCCGGGGGGCCGGGGCCGCGGCCTCGCGCCGTGTCTAGGCGGGTTCCCCGGCCGCCTCCGCCGGCGCCCGGGCCCCCGCGCTGCCATCCGGACCGCTGCGGGAGCGGGTGCCGGTGCCGCAGTGGAGAGGCCTGGGTTGCGGCGCGGGGACGCGGGCGGGGCCGTGTCAACCGGGGAAGGCCCCGGGCGCGGGGCCGGGGCCGGGGCCGCCGAGTCCGGGGCGGAGGAGCGCGGCGCGAGCCCCGCCTGATGCTGAGAACCATCTTGTTTTCCCCCCACAGATCCGGAGGGGCGGCACGCGACCTCGGGAGCGCCCCCGCCTCCCTCTGGCCGCCGCGGGCTCGGTGAGCTTCTTCCCTCCAGCCGGCAGGCTGGGCGCGCAGGGGCGCGGGTCCCCGCCCGGCGCGCAGAGGCACCATGGGCACGGTGCTGTCCCTGTCCCCCAGCTACCGGAAGGCCACGCTGTTTGAGGATGGCGCGGCCACGGTGGGCCACTACACGGCCGTGCAGAACAGCAAGAACGCCAAGGACAAGAACCTGAAGCGGCACTCCATCATCTCCGTGCTGCCGTGGAAGAGGATCGTGGCCGTGTCGGCCAAGAAGAAGAACTCCAAGAAGGTGCAGCCCAACAGCAGCTACCAGAACAACATCACGCACCTCAACAATGAGAACCTGAAGAAGTCGCTGTCGTGCGCCAACCTGTCCACGTTCGCCCAGCCCCCGCCGGCCCAGCCGCCCGCCCCCCCAGCCAGCCAGCTCTCGGGTTCGCAGACCGGGGTCTCCTCGTCCGTCAAGAAGGCCCCGCACCCTGCCGTCAGCTCCGCAGGGACGCCCAAACGGGTCATCGTCCAGGCGTCCACCAGCGAGCTGCTGCGCTGCCTGGGCGAGTTTCTCTGTCGCCGGTGCTACCGCCTGAAGCACCTGTCCCCCACGGACCCTGTGCTCTGGCTGCGCAGCGTGGACCGCTCGCTGCTGCTGCAGGGCTGGCAGGACCAGGGCTTCATCACGCCGGCCAACGTGGTCTTCCTCTACATGCTCTGCCGGGATGTCATCTCCTCCGAGGTGGGTTCCGACCACGAGCTCCAGGCGGTCCTGCTGACCTGCCTGTACCTATCCTACTCCTACATGGGCAACGAGATCTCCTATCCGCTCAAGCCCTTCCTGGTGGAGAGCTGCAAGGAGGCCTTTTGGGACCGCTGCCTCTCCGTCATCAACCTCATGAGCTCCAAGATGCTGCAGATCAACGCTGACCCCCACTACTTCACGCAGGTGTTCTCCGACCTGAAGAACGAGAGCGGCCAGGAGGACAAGAAGCGGCTCCTCCTCGGGCTGGACCGGTGAGCCCGCTAGCCTGCATCATGGCTCAAGGATTCAATTCATTTTTAAAAATTTATTCTTAAATCAGATTTTGTGTACAGTATGTGTCTAGCAAAGCCACCAAGGGCCTCTCCCTTCCCACCTCCCCTCCTTGGGGTTTTCCTCCGCCCTGCCAAGAACTCTGGGCGCTTCTGAACTCCTGAACCTTGTGCAACATTCAGAAGATGTATTCAGAGCCACTCCGGCCCCTGACCTCTCACTCTGGGGAATTGAAAGGACTGACCGGCCTCTGCCGCCTGCGCCTTTGCTGGACCAAGGCAGGGAAGGCGGCCCACAGCCAGGGAGGAACGGGAGTTTCTGGTTGGAGGCCATTTGCTGGTCGTCTGTTCTCCCAGAGGCTCCTGGACTGCGCCGCACGTGAGCTTAGAAGGCCAAATGCCCGTGGCCCTGGGACAGCCTCTTCAATCGAGGGGAAGCCGGCCTGGTGCGGAGATCATGTCCTCTTAATTTGGCCATGCATGACCCTGGTTTGCTCTTTCTTCTTTTTTCGGGAGAAGGGCTTTCCTTTGTGGAGACATGGAACCACCCCCACACCCCCTCCTCCAAACCTCCCCTCCTACGCCTCCCACCCCCAGCCCTGTTGGTAGTGTTGGTTAATGAGCTGGTTTGACTCACTAAGTTCTTTCATTTTGGGTCCCGGCTCCCAAGGGGTGGGGTGATGCCAGGGACAACTCCTTTCTTGGGTGAATTTTTCATTTGAATCATGCAGCTTAGTCATCCCGTGGCGAAGGCCAGGGCAGCTGCAGGTGCCCATTGTCAACGGCCTGCCTCCCAGGGAAGGTGGGGCTGCCATGCCTGGGACTGAGCCGGTGCCCACCTAAGGGCTCAGGCTTCTGCCGGTGCCCATGACGTTTGCCCTGCGGAGCTGCAGGGGTTGGGGCGGGGGTGATGTCAGGGATCAGGGTGATGTGGTAATGATGCACCCCTCCCCTCACCCCCTGTTGATTTAAAGCTGTTTCCAAACAGTTGAGTCTCTCCTGAAGACGAAGCCTTGTCCCGAAAGGCCCAGTGAGACAGCTGGATCTTGGAGACAATTACGAGCTGGGAGCCGAACTCCTGACTGCCTGCTGATTCTCCCACTGATCATTTGCAGCTGCTTGTTTGGGTCTCCACCTTCAACCCTAGTGGCTGTAAAAACCCATGATGTGTCACTTAATTTTCTTTCTGATTCTCCCAGATCGGTGGCTGGGGGCTTGGGAGAGGACCCAGAGAAGGGAGCCAGCCTTCTGCGATCCCTCTGGCTTTGGGGAACAAAGACTGATGTGAAGGCCCACAGAGAATTCTCTCTTCCAGTCTCAACCCCCCATGGGGGGCTGGAAGGGGAGGCTGGGGGTGGGGGAGGCAGGGGGCCGTTTTACATAGGATTAGCTTCCAGGTGGCTGCCATTTCAGCACAAGCACTACTGAAATTCACATAAAAAAGAGAAAGCTGTGAAACTGAGGTCCCGATTTAATAGGCCCGGCGTCGAGCCTGCGGGCCCCGTGGTGCTCGCAAGAACGAGGGCCTGCCCTAAGCTGGGAGCATGGGCCTCAGCTGCGCCCCGAGGCTCACGCTGAGCTGCTCCCAGCACCGCCGGCCAGATTTACCTGCCGCAGGGCTGGAAGGAACCCGCGGCTGCCGGCGGGGACCTCGCGTGCAGCGCCTCTTCTCCGCGGGAGTTGTCACACAGCCTGTCTGTGCAGATCCTGCTGCCGTGTGTGACCCGAGGTAGGCGGCCGGTGGGGGCGTCGGGGCCCCGGCGGCACGCGAGGGTGGGGGTGGGGTGGTGTCGGGGGGGGCCGAGTGTCAAGAGCCGGGACCCGGGGTCTCGAGTTGCTCCTTTGTGGGCCTTGCCGGGCCTGAACTGCGGGAAGGCACGCCCGCGGGATTCCAGTTTTGTGTGTTTCCTTCTCTCTCTCTCTCTCCGTATTTATTTTTTTAATTTATGGAGGCGGTGCAAATTTCAGGAATGGTTGGGGACTAAAGAAAGAACTCTCTAGCTCCATCCATGTGAAGCCTGGCGAGGTCTGCTCCTCTTGCACTGGTCATCAGCATTGTGTAAAGAGACTGATACACTTGAGTGTGCAAGCAATGAACCCGTTTGACATGCTGCTACGAAGACTACTTTTAGATCAATTAAAAAAAAAAAAGGAAAAAACTAACCTACAAAAAAACCCCCACCCTTTATTCTTTAATTGTTGCTTTTACAGTGATATTGTGCATGCAAACCAGGAGCATTTTGTGTCTTAAGAAAAATAATCTTAGAACAGATGGCTGTGAAAATTACACCCGTGCACAGAACAAGTCACAGGAATAATAGTTCAGGATTTGGTTTTTCTCTTTTTTCTTGTAAAACCTGAAGGGTTGATATATTCTTTCCATGCAGTTATTAGAACTTAGTTTTGTTCTAGCAGTTGTTAAACTTGCAATGAAAAGGAAATGTGCCATTTTTTTTCCCACTTGGAACTATTCTTAGCTGTATATTTGAAACTGCTAATTACACACGTGCGATGTATGTTGGTTTTTTAGTGCAATTTCTTCTGTAGCTATTCTTTGACCAAACTGTGGGTATTGTTAATATTAATTTATATTTGTCTCATTTTTGTATGTATGCGTAGCGTGTTTGTAAGTATGTGTGGTTTATAATCTGACAAGGTCATGAAGCTCAGTTTGGCTGTAATTTAATTCCCCTCCCCTTATTTTTATTTATTTTTGTACTGTGCTGATTAAATAAAATGCACTGACCATCCATTACACAGACCATTTTTTGTGGGCACATCCTTCAAGAGCAGGTTGGGGCTCACTCATTTTTATAAAGGAGTCCTGTGCTCAGAACATAATTGGATTGCGGTGTGGGGGAGGGGAGGAGGGCAGGGTTAGGGGAGAAGGCTTAACAATTGTGTTCACGGTTAAGGTGATTAAGAAAGAAGCCCAGGTGAAGTCAGCTTGGGTTTCGCGGCGTGGCCAGGGCAGGAGTTGGTCTCCCAAGGCCCAGGACCTCCGATCAGGGAGAGTCAGGCCCAGGCGTGGCCTGGCGAGGGTTGGGCCCCCGGCTGTGCGGGGCCGGGCTCTGCCTGTAGCCCACTGCCCGGAGGTCCCGAGGCCAGCAGGAGCCGGCTGGGTCCGTGTGGTTCAGCGCCGCCAACCTAGCTCTGCGCAGGTTTCCAAAGGAGCAAACTCCAGCTCCCAGCTAAGCAGCCTCCCTAGCCCCCAATTGTAGCAAGGCTGGGGCCCCCTACCGGTTGTATTGCCATCGGTCTGTGCTCCCTCTTGCCACCAGCCTGAGCCTTAGAGACCTGGTGTGTTGGTCTCAGTCCTCCCCAGGCTCGGCGCCTGGCGGGCTGGAGCTGCCCCGGGCCTTGGGGGGCACCTGTGCAGGTTGTGCCTTTGAAGCTGGCAGCCTTGCGATCGGGGTGCCTTGTCTTCTGAGTCAGAAGCCGTGGTTGCGTGCTCTGGCCAGTGACCGGGGGTCGGGAGCATCCTCTGGCTGCAGCACCCTGGGGTGCTGGGGTGGCCCCATCTCCCTACAGGGCCTTGCTTGCTGGCAGCTCACCCATCCCAACCAGTGGGTTCGGGGAGGGGCTGACCAGCCAGCCAGCCAGGGTGCACTCAGGCCTCTCCCTGAGCTGCAGCCCTGGAGATCCGAGTCTTGCCTTTATTCTCTGCGCGCTTGGATTTCAGTAAAGGTGAAAGCAATGCGCTTTCAGTGCGCAGGCCTCAACATAGTGGAAAAGTGTGGATTTAACACCGCCACTCGGCCCCCTCCTGGCTCCTTCTCCCCACAGCTGTCTTCTCACTAATATTTTTCATCAAAAGCCCCAGGCCAACTATCTTCCATTTTTACCTTGTGCTTAATGCTCCTTTCAGCCTCCAGAATAACAATTGACTTTCTACATGCCCAGATTTCACCATTTTAGATAGTCAACTCAATAAGCAGAATACCTTTAAGAGTAAGATTTAATGCTTTATTGCTCTTGATGATAAATCAAAATATGCTTTAGAAATAAAGTTAATTTAATGGAAAATAGGAATATACGCACCAAACCATAAAACCACATTTAACTAAATCACGAGAAAACACTTCATTGCATACAATCACTGTGTCCCTCCTGCTTTGCCTTTGCGCCGTGATCACACCTGGAATTCTTTCCTTCAGTGGCCACACACACTGTGACTTCTTGCAGGACATCATGAAAAAGTGCTTGTGGACGGTGCTGGCGCATCGGCCCTCAGCTGGGAGGCGCTGAGCTCAAGGCCAGAGGCCACACCCAACGGTGGGAGGTGGGACTCCGGACTCCCCCTTCCTCTCCAGGCTCCAAAAGGCACTCGTTTGGCATATTCTCTTTTGGTGTGTCTAAAACATAACGTTTGCATGTATCTAGTAAAGCAACAAGTTTGGGGGCAGTAATTGGAAAGGAGAGGCGATGTTCCAGTTAGGGAGGACCGATAGTGTAAGGCAGTTGGCAAAGCTGTGGGTGTTGCTGAATGGGGCCCTGTGCGGGCAGCTGACCAGGCTTGGAGGATGAGAGTGGGTTTCAGAGACCTGGATGGCAGCAGGGCTCTTGTGCTGTGGATGCTATGGGGTGTGCATGTGCTCGGCATCGGGGCGGCGGGCCCTGGGTGTGCCAGGCGGGGCTGGGGTGTGGGGTGGGAGGGGCGTGGAGATGGGGAGCGGGGAGGAGCATGCAGGGGGTTGGGGAGGAGCCCCAGCGGCGAAACAGTGTTCTTTTCGACACCCTGTCTGGCTCCACCTGGGGCGTGGGCTCATTCTTAGCGCCTCCTTCACCACATGGGGTGCCTGGGTCTTGACTCTTGAAGGTTCCAGGCTGGGAGGCCTGGGGCTGCCCAGGGGAGTGCGGTGTGGTCCCGGGGCGTCTGGAGCACACGTACGCTCTGCAGGGCAGGGACTGGCAGGGTGACCACTCTCCTAGCCTGGGTGGGCATCCTGGCCTGGCCCGCAGTGCCAGGACCCCCGCTCTCTTTCCTATCGCTCCCGTTCCCCAAGTTCCTGTGGGCCTCGACCCTCCCGCCCCTGGCCTGGTTCTCCACGTGAGTGTGAGGCAGAGGCATTGGAGGGGGAAAACTTCCAGACCCCCGAGTGCTCCCCTTTTATTCCATTTTATTAGTGTTCCTGACACCAGTGTGGGTAGAGCGGACGTGGTGTCTGGTTAGTAACCCTGCTCCTAACTGCAGAAATGAATGTAAGACTACCATGGCCTGGGCTGCGTGGATAAGTAGGATGATTCCTGGAGCGTCCCCGAACCATGCTCTCTGGGCAGAGGGTCAAGGGGCTGGGCCAGCTCCGAGCGGGACAGACTGCCCGCTGGGCGGCATGGTTCCTTTGGCCAGGGGCTCCTGGGCGGAGGGGCTGGTTCTCCGGGTGAACCTGCTCACCTGGTGGTCTCGGCGGGCTGCTGGGGAGAGGGGGTTCATGGGGAGCTCTGAGAAGCTCCCTGAACCAGGGCGTGGGGTTGCCATCACCTTGGGGAGGAAGGGGCAGCTGGCCCCAGAGAGAAGGCAGGGCTACCTCCCCACAGCCGCCCCCCAACTCCAGGGGCTTGGCTTTGGTTGGAAACGACATCCAGGCTCCCCCAGCCCTCCCCTGGCAGGGCCAGTCACAGGGCCAGGCAGGCCGATCTGACCTGGCATGGGGGTGGCCCTCGCTGACCAGAGGGGAGCTGTTTTGGAGGGGCTGCTGCAGGCTGGGCTGGGCACAGGGTCTTTGATTTGTTGAGGGGGCCGTGGACAGTCGGGACAGAGGAAGACAGAGATCAAAGGCAGAAGCCGGGCTGGCCCTCGGAGGGGATTCGCAGGGGAGGCAGGGGGCTTCCTCCCAGCCTGGACCCTGACGAGCGGGCGTCTAGTGGCGGCTGGGCGGGCAGCCCTCGTCCCCCTGCGCCTCAATTGCCGGGCACACTGAGGATGAAGCCCGAGCGATTCTTGGTGAAGTCAGGCTGCGGCTGGTTGAGCCGTGTCTCCACGGAGACTGTGCACTTCTTCCCGTGCAGGCTGCACTGGACAGGGTTGGTGACGTTGACTTGCAGGTGGCGCTTCTCGCTGGAAGAACCGAGAAGACAGGCAGTCAGCAGGCGGCTGGGGCCGGGGGAGTCTCCGGGCCACACAGGTGCCCCCCAGGCTGGGCGCAGAGAGGGGGAGGATGGGAGAGATGGCGCTTGGCTATACGCCCAAACCAAAGTCAGAGGTGAGCCAGGGCCCAGCTCCCGAGAACCCACACACGGGGCAGGACAGAGCACGGAGCCACAGCGGAGCCATGGCCACCACCCTCGGACCTGAGGCCAGGGACCAGGGCCTGGACTTTAGATGTCAGCTGGGGATGTCTCGGCAATGGGCTCTGATGTGATCATCAGTTCTTTCTGATGGCAAGAGAGAGCCCCAGGGGTAAATGGGGGCTCTTCCCTACCCATGGTCCCCGACAAGAGCAATGCCTTCCGTGAGTCCTGGCTCGGCCCTGCCTGTTGTGGGTCTGGCTGTGAGAACCAGCCTGATGCCAGCGGCCCTGGGGTGGGGGGTGCTGCTCCCACATGGGGTGGCTCTGTGGCTGGCAATGTGGCAGGGAGGGTGAGCAGCGCTTCTACCCACATGGCAGGCAGCTCGTGTGTGTTTCCCAGTCCGGGGGCCACGTGGCTCTCCTGGCCCAGCCGGGGTGCCAGGCGGGGAGGCTGCACACCTGCTAGGTAGAAGCAGTACCCATCCTCCGGCGCCTTGAGACGCATTGATTGCACTTCAGATGCCGCTTACATAAGAGCTGGGAGACCTGGCGGCCGGTACGGTCTCACCCTGCGCCTCGAGCCTCTCTGGCTTTCTCAGCGCTGGGAGGTCTGGACCGGCTGGCCCGCCTTCGATTCCCCCGGGGCGCTCTTGGGTGTGGTCAGGTTGTGTTCCCTGGGCGGTGGCTGCTCTTGGCAGGGGATGCCAAGGGTCCACCTGGATGGGAAGCCAGGCCGAGGCTGGCACAGCTGCACGTCCGCCCAGCCTGGCCCAGGGGAGAGGGAGGCGCTTTCCAGGCACTGCTGGGCTTGGGTGACACCATCACTCAGACCCTTTACTCCGGAGGAAGAGCACCCGCGGGCTCTGAGTGCCCGGGACACCGGGCTGGCCTTTGCCGGAGCACCGAGTGGGCAGCCGTGGCCGTGTTCTTAGGGGCTTTCCACATGGCTGTTTCCTAGCAGCTTTCTTGTTCAACGTGTTGTTGAAGCAGAAAATGGACACAGGAAGAGACCCATTGTTCTCTCTCATGGGCACTAGGTATCTGCTGCTTAATGTCTCGTCTGCTGCAGCTAAAACCTTGGCTTAGATGGCTATTTTTAACCAGGCTTGGGCATAAAAATAGCAGAGCCCGTTGGGGGCAGTGACTCGGGCACCTCTTCATTCCTGCGGGAGCCGGGCTGCTGAGCCTGTGGTCTTGGCGAGGGGCGCTTGGACCCTCCGGACCGACAAAGCCCCAGCGCTGCAGCCCTGCTTGCAATTGGAGCTGCCCTGAGTCCCTGCCTGTCTTTGTAAGGCTGCTGTGGGGTTTGGGCAGAAGAGAGGGGGTTGAGTAGTTACATGTGTTGAGGGCAGGAAGAAGAACTGGCTTTTTGGTGTGAAGAGCTAGGCAGCTAAGCAACCCCCGGCTGATGCCATCCACACTGCCATCAACAGACAACAGAGTAAGGTAACGTGGATTGAGTCCGACTTGAAGAGGAAGAGAAGAGAATTACCACACAACCCACTTCTGGATATACACGCAAAAGAAATGAAAACAGGTGTTCAAACAAAAACTGGTATAGAAATGTTTACAGCAGCATTATTTACAATAATGCAGAATAAGCTTTGGATACATTTCATCCATTTATGATAATGAAGAACCTCTTCAGACAGTGGGCACAGAGAGAACACACTTCAATATAATAAAGGCCATGTATATGGCAAACCCAGAACTCACATCATACTCGGTGATGAAAAGCTGAGAGCATATTCTCTACGATCAAGAACAAGACAAGAGTGCCCACTCTGGACACTTACTCAACATGGTTTTGAAAGTCCTAGCCACAGCAGTTAGAGGAGAATGACCACAATGCCCAAAGCAATCTACACAGTCACTGCAATCCTAATCAGCTTACCAATGGCATTTTTCACAGAACTAGAACAAGAGGTTTTAAAATCTGGGTCTCCCTGTGGCTCAGCAGTAAACAGTCCATTCAATCCCTGGGTCGGGAAGATCCCCTGGAGGAGGGAATGGCAGCTCACTCCAGTATTCTTGCCTGGAAGGTCCCATGGACAGAGAAACCTGGTGGGCTACAGTCTGTGGGGTTGTTGCACAGTTGGACACAACTGATCAACTGAGCACTCAAAAAAATTCTTTTTTGAAAAAACACATGGAGACACAAAAGCCCCTGAAAAACCAAAACAATCTTGAGAAAAAAGAATGGAGCTGGAGGAATCACCCTCCTTGACTTCAGACTATACTATAAAGCTACAGTCATCAAAACAACATGGTACTGGCATAAAAACACACATATAGATCAGGAGAGAAAGCCCAGAAATAAACCCACACACTTACAGGTCAATGAATCTACGACAAAGGAGGTAAGAATATAATGGAGAAGAGATAGCCTCTTCAGTAAGTGGTGCTGGAAAAACTGGACAGTAAAAGCATGAAGTCAGAACATAACACTATATACAAAAATAAACTCAAAATGAATTAAAGACTTAAGTGTACACCAGATACTATAAAACTCCTAACATATGCCTAGGAGTGGGATTTTAGGGTCATAGGGTAACTGTAGTTTTTAAAGGAAACTCTACCTTCCTTCATAGTGGCTATACCAATTTACAATCCCACCAAGAGTGTAGGAGGGTTTCTTTTTCTCCACCCCCTCTCCAGCATTTAATATTTGTAGATTTTTTGAAGATGGCTATTCTGACTTGTGTGAAGTGATACCTCATTATAGTTTTGATTTATATTTCTCTAAAAATTAGCAACATCAAACATCTTTTCATGTGCCTTTTGGCCATCTGTATGTCTTTGAAGAAATGTCTATTTAGGTCTTCTGCCCATGTTTGATTGGGTTGTTTATTGTTTTGATATTAAGCTCTATGAGCTGTTTGTATATTTTTGAAATTAATCCCTTTTCGGTAGCGTTGTTTGCAGACATTTTCTCCCTTTTTGTAGGTTGTCTTTTCTTTTTTTTGTCTATGGTTTCCTTTGCTGTGCAAAAGCTTTTAGGTTTAATTAGGTCCCATTTGTTTATTTTTGTTTTTATTTCCATTAGGAGACAGATCCTAAAAGATACAGTTACAATTTAGGTCAAAGAGTGTTCTGCCTATGTTTTTCTCTAGGAGTTTCATAGTATCATCCCACTCCTGGACATGTATCTGGAAAATACCGTAATTTAAAAACATACATGCACCCCAGTTCACTACAGCACTATTCACATGGAAGCGAACTGAATTTCCCCTGACCAATGAATGGATAAATAAGATGTGGTACATACACACAACGGAATGTTACTCAGCCATAAAAAAGGGGCAAAAGAATGCCACTTGCAGCAATATGGATGGATGTAGAGATTATCATACTAAGCGAAGTAAGTCAGAGAAAGACAAATATATGATATCACTTATGTATGCAATCCAAAACTTGGTAGAAAGTTTAAAATCTTATTTACAAAACAGAAATTGACATACAGACATAGAAAACAAACCTATGGTTCCCAAAGGGGACAGAGGGCAGGGGGAGAGAGAAATGAGAAGACTGGGATTAATATATACACACTGCTATACATAAAGTAGATAAACAACAAGGACCTCCTATGAAGCACAGAGAACTATATTCAATATCTCATAATAAACTATGATGGAAAATAATCTGAAAAATAATACATACACATATAACTGAATCACTCTGCTGTATACTCGAAACTAACACATTGTAAATTAGCTATGCTTTAATAATTTATAGGTAAAAATAACCCAAACATCTATCAACTGAGGAAGGGACAAACAAATGTCCAATGCAATATTATTTAGCCATAAAAAGAATGAAGTAATGATGCCTGCACAATATATGGATGAACCTTGTTAAGCTAGACAGAAAAAGCTACATGTTATATAATTCCACTCATATGAAATGTCCAGAATAAGCAAATTCATAGAGACAGAAAACATATTAGAGGAGCTGGGGTGTTTCCTTTGATGAAAATATTCTGGAACTAGTCAGTGGTGATGGGTGTACAACAGTGAACGCACTAATTGTGACTAATGGTAAATTTTAAGTTAGGGGTATTTTACCACAATTTTTTTTTTCAAGTGGGTTGATCTAAAGGAAATGTTAGAACTTGTCCTCAAACCGTGTTTTTTTCCTCAGCATTTTAAGTTCAAACCAATATGGTTTGAAGGCCAGCGAGGGGTTTCTTGTGCTTATCTTGAAGCCAGACCAGCGCGGGAGGGTCCAAAAGGCAGACAAGGGAGCGGATTCTCCGCAGGTGTCAAGTGACACCTTCTGCTGGAGCTTCACCACACTGGAAATCTTCATGGAACCAGCGCACCCTCCTTAGTTTTTAAAGAAAAGAGCAGATTTGATAGCTGCTGGTGACAGCTGTGATGGAGGCTGCTGGCTGTGAGGGGGAGGGGCTTTCCTCCCGTCTTCTGTTACCGGATTTAATGGCTCAGCAAACTGTGGAATTCGGGGACTTTCATCTCGTTTCATCTGTTCCAAGCCATCATTGCAGACAAATGGCCTTGATCAAGTTACTTTGCTTCCGTTTCCTCCAGTCCTGTGCTCATCAGAGAAATCCATGGGTCAACACAAGACCGGATCTGCGGGCATCCTTTGCAGCGGTGCATTGAAAAGTTCTGCATTAAGTGTGGTAGTGCCAGTGTCTCCAGGGGCTGCACCAGCCCAGAACTTGTCCCCTGCTGTCCAGACCTCTGGTCAGCAGAAAACTCTTGTCCTGCCCCCCAGCAGCCTGGGACTTGAGCCACATTCTCTTTTTTTTTTAAAAAAAGAAAAAATTATTTTGTCTGTGCTAGGTCTTCGTTGCTGCGAGAGGGCTTTCCCTAGTTGCGCTGAGTGGGGCGACTCTCGAGTTGGGGTGCGTGGGCTTCTCATCGTGGCGGCCGCTCTTGTTGCAGAGCACGGGCCCTAGATGCACAGGCTTCAGTAGTTGCGGTGCAAAGGCTTAGCTGTCCCTCAGCATGTGAGATCTTCCTGGACCAGGGATCAAACCCACGTCCCCTGCGTGGCAAGTGGATTCTTATCCACTGGACCACCAGGGAAGCCCCGCCCTCTGTTCTTGAGGGCGTCCCCTGCTGGAACTCTAACATGTGCACTTGAAAGGGAATTGGGATGCGAGTGAGGGGAAGTGCAGAGAGCTGACGCATGGATCCTCTGGGGGAGTGGCCAGCAGTTCAGAGACTTCTGGGCTAACGCAATGATCTCTGTGTTTGGTCACAGGATGTGGTGGGAGGAAGCTTGCCTTGCACCAAGCACGGGCAGGTCATAAATAGATGCTTTTTGCAGCGGTGAGACATGCAGTGTTTCACAATAAACCTTAGATTCACCAGGACAGGCTGCCCTCCACCTGCACGCCTCCGGGACACAGTGCAGGGCCTCCAGCTCCCAGGGAGGACAATGGCCCGCTCGTGTCTGCAGCTGTTCCCTACATGTTTCGCTTCCTGCAAGAAGGCAGTCCTTTGACATGTCCTTCTGCTCATGTCAAACCGCAGAGGGCAGCTCTTTCAAAATCCTGCTGTAGGAAATGCTACTTCTGTTTTTGTCAGGGTCTAACGGACACCTCGACCACGGTCCCTCCTCCAGCGAGTCTGAGAATCCAAGCGCCCATGCAGTCTTGAGTGTGGGTGTCACATCTCCTGGCCTGCTGGGTCCTCTCTGGGTTTGTGGCTGGTGAGGGATGGGGGACAACACCATTTAAAAAGTGGTTTTTTTTTTTTGCTTATTTGGCTGCATTGGGTCTTAGTTGCAGCACATGAAGTCTGTAGTTACTCCGAGGCTTGCAGGATCTTACTTCCCTGATGAGGGATGGAACCTGCATCCCCTGAACTGCCAGGCGGATTCTTAACCACTGGACCACCAGGGAAGTCTAGTGACACCATTTTTATGTAGAAAATAAAACCTCTCCAGTCACTAAATGATTCTGAGCAGGCAGCGTGTCCCGAGGACCCCATGCAGCCAGCGTTTGCCTCCATGACACCACCTGACGACAGGCTCCCGGGCTGGTGGGCGGAAGCCCCGTGGCCCTGACACCTCCCCCAGGCAGGGACACCCTCTCCCAGGGCTCTCCTTCTCGGCCCATCACCCGTCTCTCCCCCACCCACTCTCCTCCTCTTGGTGGAGATTTACCAAGCACCCACGACAGGCTGGGCTCCGTGCAGAGAAAGTGAACATAAAGAGGGTAGGATGCAGGCCCCGACTTCAAGGCACCCATTCTTTTTCTTTTAAAAAAATTTTTTTCTCTTGTATGTGTGCGTGCGTGGGCGCTCAGTCATGTCCGACTCTTTGCGACCCTTTGGACTGTAGCCCGCCAGTACAGCCAGTTAACACGGTTGTGATGGTTTCCGGTGGATAGCAAAGAAGCTCGATCATACATATACATGTTTCCATTCTCCCCCAAGCCCCCCCCACAATCAAACGGCCACGTAACACTGAGCAGAGCTCCCTGGCTATACGGTAGGTCCTTGTTAAGGCGCCCGTTCTTGACAGGAAGATGGGCAAGCGCTAATGGCCCGACACACGCACCGGGGCCGCCTGAGCGTGGGGGGCTGGCCTGGGATGCCAGAGGGGGTGACGTCAGATGCCTGGAGAAGCGGCAGGAATAGTGCAGGAGCCTGTTTCTGTCTCCTCGCTCCCTAGATGTGTTTATCTTTGGTCCTTTTCATTCTACACATTCTCCTCCCGTGCCCGGCTTCCCTGGTGGCTCAGTGGTAAAGAATCCACCTGCCAATGCAGGAGACCCGGGTTCGATCCCTGGGTCGGGAAGATCCCTGGGGAAGGAAATGGCAACCCACTCCAGTATTCTTGCCTGGGAAGTCCCGGGGGCAGAGAAGCCTGGTGGGCTACGCCTGCAGGGTCGCAGAGAGTTGGACGCCGCTGAGTGACTGAGCGCGCACACCTCCACCCTCTCCTCCAGGGTACCACCCATAACTGTGGTTTCCACGACAGTTACCCAATCAGTGCCCCCGTCTCAGCCAGAGGCCCAAGCACATAGGTGCAGCCGCCGACTAGCAAGCCCCCTGGATGTCCCGCAGACAGCTGAGCCTGTCTGTGTCCAACACTGAGCTCATCCTCTTGGCCCCTTCCCCAAACTGCTTCCCTCCTCCTGTCGAGCCTGTCACAGGGAGACGTGTCATCATCCATCCATCACAGGGGCCAGGAAGCCCGGCTCAGCCTGGTCCCTCCTCCGCTCACGTCATTACTGAGTTCTCTTTTATTTCACTTTCTGGGTCTCTCTCCACTGCCACCCTTACTGCCCAGAACCCCAGCCCCCTTTTCCTACTTGTGAACACAGCCGCCTAACCCAGTCTTCTGTCTTTGGTTTGCCCTGCACTCCGCTTCAAACATGTCCTCCTCGTTGTCACCAGAGAGATATTTAAAGGCACTAAAAGATGCTGTCATTCTCCTGCTAAAAACCTCTTCAGTCATTCCCCAGTGCTTTCCAGAACTGCCTCCTCCCACTCCCCACCCCCAGACCGAGCTGGGTGCCCCTGTTCTCTCGAAGCCCCAAGCAGGCAATGGTGTTGCTTCCAACAGCATGATTGGAGCTGACAAGCCCTGCCCACTGTGTACAAATGTCTCCAACATGAACATGATTCCCCAGGAAGAATATTTAAAATCAAAGTAGAGGTTGCAGGCCAGGAAGGGTGACCCTGCAGGGTCAGGAAAAGGACAGGATGGGATGTCAGCAGATGCCACGCTGAGGACGTGTGGGCACCAGGGTCAGCGTCAGGCTGCCGGTCACCGGGAGCCTGCCTCCCAGCGAGGCAGAGAGGCACAGAGCCACGGTGTGAGGAGACATACACAAAAAGGGTTTTCTAGTAAAATAGAAAAAAGAAAACCTCAAGCTTTCTTCTCTCGACCTCTTGAAAAACAGATCCACTGCAGGTTCCCAAAGGCAGAGCAAACCTGAACACCCAGGGCGAAGAGAGACACCGCTTGCAAAGGAATCATAGGCCTGCTCATCGACTAGGAGGCAAAAATGAAAACACAGACTCATCAAAGGGTTTATGGAAAATATCTGTCAACCTAGAATTCTATCCCTGATCATCAGCTGAGCAGGAGGCCAACAGAAAGACTTTCTCAGACAGCGGGGGTGAGCCCTGGGGTGTCAGACAAGCTCAGCTCTTGGGTAAAGAAGGACCCTGTCGTTCATCAGGAAAGACACTGAATCCAGAGGAAAAGAGCGGTGTGGGCGATGTGCTGGGAGCAGACTCACCAGCAAACACGCAGGTCAGTCTCAGTAAGCGGAAAACACGGCGCTGATGGAGATGTCTGAGGGTTTCAAACCAACACGGAACAACATCCTGGAGAAGATGGGGTGTGGTCCCAGGACACCGTTCCAGGGTCCCGCTCTCATCTGGGAGGAGGGTAAGGAGACTGATGAACTTCAGGCTCCACAGACAAGCACAAAAGTAAAGGCAACTGATGGTGAAGGAGAAGGTAAGACTGCAAGGCGCACGTTCCACAGCAGCAGAAGGAAGGGGCAGAACTAAGTCTGCTTCACCTAATGGAAGGAAGGAAGGGCCAGCAAAAGGGGCAAAGAAGGAACCCGGGGCCGAGACAACATAAGCCGGCACAGATGTGAACCCCTGTTAACCTCAGACATATTAATATGTCTTTGGTTGTTGTTTAGTTGGTAAGTCGTGTCTGACTCTTTTGTGACCCCATGGATGATATTGCCTGTCAGGCTCCTCTGTCCATGGGATTTCCCAGGCAAGAATACTGGATGGGGTTGCCATTTCCTTCTCCAGGGGATCTTCCCGATCCAAGGATTGAACCCGAGTCTGTGCATTGGCAGGCAGATTCTTTACCGCTGAACCGCCAGGGAAGCATGTCTTTTGTCACCTGAACGTTCCAGACTGCAGTGTTTCAATATTCACTTACATAACAAATCGCTGGCCACACTCGTTAGTTTCTGCAAGAACCACCCCCACCCCCCCACCGCCCCGGTCAATAATGTGTTGAAAGGGAGTTCTCAGACTGAATTGAGAAATGTGGCTAGAAGTCTATTTGCAAGAGACCCATCTCGACCCTAATGACAAAGCCAAGTTAAGGGAAGAAACCAGACACACAAGGCAAATGTTAATCACAAGAAGGCTGGCAGACTGCGCTGCTGCTGGGGGAAGAACCGGCGAGATAACTCTCTCCCTTTTCAAGGAGTTGTTCATGAGGAAGATACTCTCCAGAAAAAAAAGCAAATCCATTTGTGTGAGATGTGCAATGATATAATGACATGTCTGCAAATAGTCAATGATGTTAATATACTTTCCCCCAAAACGTACAGATCTGCAGACAATGTTAAAAGAACATAGACTTGAACCCAACTAATAATAATATAGATTTGAACCAAATACATAAGCTTTGCGCGCTCAATGATACTCAACAATTAGAGAATACGCATTTTTTGGAATTGGAGTATAACTGCTTTGCAATGTTGTGTTAGTTTCTGCTGCACAACAAAGTGAATCAGCTATAAGCATACATATACCCCTCCCTCTTGGACGCCCCCCAAACACCCCACATCCCACCCTCTAGGTCATCACAGAGCACCAAGCTGAGCTTCCTGCGTGGTACAGCGGCTTCTCACCCGTTGTCTGTTTCACACAAGGTGGTGTATATATGTCAATGCTAGTCTCTCAACTCATCCCATCCTCTCCTTCCCCCACTGTGTCTACAAGTATGTCCTCTACATTTGCGTCTCTCTTCCTGCCCAGCAAATAGGTTCATCGGTGCCATTTTTCTAGATTCCCCATGTGTTTGTTAATGTATTTGTTTTTCTTTCTGACTGACTTCACTCTATATGACAGACTCTGGGTCCATCCACATCTCCACAAATGACCCAATTTTGTCCCTTTTTACGGTTGAGTAATATTCCACTGTATATATATGTACAGCATCTTCTTTATCCTTTCATCTGTTGCTTCCATGTCCTGGCTATTGTAAATAGTGCTTCAATGAACACTGTGGTATATGTGTCTTTTAAAAAAATTATTTATTTATTTGACTGTGCTGGGTCTTAGTTTTGGTGTTTGGGATCAAGCTCCTTGACCACGGAACAAACCCAGGCCCCCTGCATTGAGAGTTGAGTCTTAGCCGCTTGGCCGCCAGGGAAGTCCTGCACGTGTGTCTTTTTGAATTATGGTTTTCTCAGGGTATATGCCCATTAGGGGGATTTCTGGGTCATTTAATAGTATTACACATGACTTTAAAGTGTAATTGGAATAGGTACCATACCCTAAAAAGAAATTCAATAAATACTTAAGAATTAGCATCAGACTGAGACTATCTTATCTGACGATAATACAATACAAATAGAAATCAAATAGAAAGAGACTTTAATAACAATAGTAAGTACTGTATGCTCTTTTACTAAGTGCTTTACAATAGCAACTCATGAGATCCTCATGACAGGACAAGGTAAGTCCCATAGTCAGAAGAGGACATGAGGCCTCAGGAATCTAACTACCTGCCAAGATCAGAAAGCAGAGCCAGATCTGAACCTAAGCATCTGGGCCAGAGCCCAAGCCTGCACCTCTGTGCACCCCGCTACCAAAACAGTCGCTAGAATACAATCATTAGCTCAGCTCCCTACTTCCTAAGTGCTTCTGGGCAGTTTTCATCCTCTGATCAAGAGCTCCTAAGGGCAGCTATCTGATACAGAATAGGAGTTCCATAACTGTCTACAGAAAGAATGAATTTTTAAAAGAGACATCATTAAGAAAGCAGCTGGGACTCATTTCAATGTCAGATGCTAACCAGAAGACCCAAGGGCAACATCACGCCTCTTCAAAGCGGGGTTGATGAGAAGTGAGTTGGAGCCACGGGTGAACCATGGATGAGCTGGGATTTGGGGCCGCACCTGCCCTCCTGGCACCGTGCTCCGGGCACGGCGGTGTGGAGGTGTGGAATGTGATTAAGGCACACGAAGAGGCCCCAGGGGTGCTCACCATTCCCGAGATGCTTTCTGAGAGCCAGAGAACCCTTCTGCAAAGTGAATCATTACTTTGCTTTGTAAATCCAAACTCTCACATCCTGGGTGTTCCCTCACCATTGCCGATGACGTTCTCAGGGAGACAAAAATGTTTGTAGGATGACAGACATTTGGACCAGTGGATTTTGGAAACATACATGCAACGTTGGAGAAGTTCCAGGAATTACATCAATGAACATGTTGTCATCTTTTTTTTTTCTTCTTTTTCGGAGGTTGAATGGAGATGAGCAGACACTGGTTCCACGCACATTTCTTTTTTAAAAATTAACTTTTGGCTGTGCTGTGTCTTCATGGCTGCGCTTGGGCTTTCTCTGCTTGTGGTGGGCGAGGGCTACTCTCTGGCCGCGGTGCACGGGGTTCCCATTGCAGTGGCTTCTCTCGAGGAGCACGTGCTCCAGGGCACGCAGGCAGTTGTGGTGCACGGGCTCAGATGCCATGTGGCCTGTGGGGTCTTCGCAGAACAGGGATGGAACCGGTGTCCCCTTTTGCACTGGTAGGAGGATTCTTAACCACTGGACCACCAGGGAAGCCCTCCATGCACACTTCGCAGTGATCCCAAGTGATGTGAGCAGATACTTCCCAAGATCACTTAGCTGTTGGTTGGCTATGGCCGGTACAATTAGCAGCATCTCTTGTGTAGCTCTAAGAGGGGTTTAGGGGGAAGGGAGAGCTTGACTATCAAAACCACCCACTTACAGAGAACTTCCCATGCACTAAGCACCGTCTTCAACATTTTACATACTTCATCTCATTTAATCCTGACCAACACCTTACAAGGCACTGCCATTATGCCCACGCCACAGATGAGGGCACAGAAGCTTAGCAAAGTCAAGGAGCTCTGCACACCTGGAAGGTTGTGGCTGTCTCTTGAGTGACTGCAGCCCTATTCCTCTTAGTCTGCACACTGAGGTATTTGTCCAGTTGTTGTCTGGGAGCATTACTTCTGCTGCACACAATTCTTTAACATATGGAATCTGGTGTTAAAGTTTGGGCATCCTGACCCACAGCCAGGACCCCCATTGTCACCACCTGTCCCCTGCTTCCTGGACACGCATCTGTCTGTCTATGCATCTGGACATGCATCTGTCTATGTATCTGGACACGCATCTGTCTATGCATCTGGCTGCTCCTGGTCTTAGTTGGAGCAAGTGGGATCTTCGATATTCATTGCCATGTGCAAACTCTAAGCTGTGGCAATGTAGGATCTAGTTCCCTGACCAGAAATCGAACCCAGGCTTCCAGCATTGGGAGTACACGGAGTCCTAGCCTCTGAACCACCAGGGAAGTCCCGTTCATGGACACTTTCCACTGATGTTTTCAGGCTTGGTTGACTGCAGGCCATCAGAGTGGGTGTGGTCCTGGTGCCTGGAGAATTCGTGCGCTTTTAAGAACTACTGTCTGGTGCACCCTGCTGTCTTGATTTTCCAGCTGGAGTCCCTGAGGACTGTTGCTCTCTAGAGGCTCCTGGTTTTGTCAAGCAGAAGGTTCCTATTCTTCGTGTGCTGGTGGCCCTTCCCTGGCAGGGTGGACCGAGGCACTGCTGGATGTGGCCTGGATGGGCCACATCCTGAGATGGCCAGCAACCGCATTTGCTTCCCTTCCACCAACATCAGGAACCCCGGCGGTGAGGATGTTCCACTTTGCTTTATATTCTTGGAATCTGGACTCTTAACAGGCTGCATTCCTCTGTCCCTCCCCAAATGTCCAAATTGATGCTTTCTGCCGGGGATAATGAAACCTTTCAAAACTGAACGAAAAGGACAAAACCATACCCACCGCTCCCTCAGACATGAGAGAAGAACAGAAAACAGAAGCAAGAAAATAGCACCAAGCCAAACCCCTACCACAAAACAAATGGGACAGCAGCTGTGGGCAGAGCAGTGTCACGGGCCAGGGGCTGGGGCCGCCCCATCACCTCCAACAAGAGGGCGCTGGCTCCGGGGCCTGAGCGTGGCTCCTCTGTGTCCATCCCATCTTCCCTGCCCTCCTCTCTGTTCCCACCTCTTCTCTCTTCTTTTTCTTGGCCTCCCTTCACCTTCTCATCTCAGTGATTTGCTCTGAAGACTTTGGGGTTTTATTTTATCAAAAAGTATCTGATTTTTTTTCCCTTTGCTCTGTTAAGCATTTTTTTTTTTTTTGCAACTTTGCTGTTTTCTGCTTTCATTTGTGCTTCTCCTATCCTGACACTTCTGTTAACAGCACCTCCAAAGTTAGCTCTGTCTGTGAACACTGCTGTTTCTTTTCTATTTGCATCATTAATGAAGGTGCTAAATCAGACTGGATTGAACACGAACCAGGAGCCACATCTTCCTTTGAACAGATGATTAAAAAAAATCATTTTATTTATTTATGGCTGTCCTGCTGGGTCTTTGTTGCTGCGTGGGCTTTTCTCGAGTTGTGAGCAGCGGGTATTCGCAGTTGCAGCGTGTGGGCTTCTCACTGCCGTGGCTTCTCTTGCTGCGGAGCACGGGCTCTGTGGCACGCAGGCCTCAGCAGTTGCGGCCCATGGGCTCAACAGCTGTGGCTCCCAGGCCCTAGAGCACAGGCTCAGCAGCTGTGGTGCACAAGCTGAGTTGTTCTGAGGGATGGGGGATCTTCCCGGATCAGGAATCGAACCCATGTGTCCTGCATTGTCACACGGATTCTTTACCCCACGGGGTCACCAGGGAAGTCCAGATGATTTTTAGTGGGTTGTAGAACATCATTCAATATCTGCCTATTTGGTTCACCATTGTCAAGAAGCATCTGAGCTTCTGTTTGTGTGGGGCTGTGGCTTACTGCACAGGGGAGCTCGCAGGACCCCTGTCTCTCCATCTGAAAACTGGACATCTCGGATGGTTTGTGGCTACACACACACACACACACACACACACACCATAAATTCTAAAAAGAGAGTCATCAAAGTAGGCAAATATAAGATGAATGATCTCCCTTGGGCTCGGGGATTCCTTAGCATTATCTTGAAACATGCCCTACATCCAGTATCTGAGTCTAAGGCTCTGGGATGCAAGATAAATAATAAAACAGCCTCCATGCTCAAGAAGCTCAGAGTCCGGGGAGGGAGGCCGACCGGTCCACAAATGGCTGCTGTGTACAGTGCGAACGTCGGCACTGTTAGAGGTCTGCAGGGTGCGCTCGGGGAGCACAGGATGGGGGCAGGGGAGAATCCCTGCCTGCTCTCGGCCTGGGTGCCACCTCGAGGGCCGTGGGGGTCCTGGCTTTGCTATGCAGATGCATCTCTCAGCACCCTGGTCCAGAACGTGACCTGATTTCTCTCCTTCACGCTGCTCCCCATGTGTGGAGCGAGGCAGAGCCTCGGGGCGGGGTGCTGAGTCCCCGGGAAACAGGTCCAGCAGTCCTCGCCCACTCCGCGGTCCAGCAGCCTCGCCCAGTCTGGCTGGTGTGTCTCCTCCCTCCGACCACATCCCTCCAGCTCTAATTGTCCTCTCTTGGGCCTCCCCAGCCCAGATCTCCAAGAGCCAAAGACAGGAGGGACCAGCTGTCCCCTGAAGCATGAGGAGGACAAAAGAGATGCCTTGCAGCCGAAAAGTGAAATTGACAGAATACACGGGGAATGCAAGGGTGGGGTGTAGTTTACGACGCAGCTGTGTTTGGTGACTGTGGTGCGAGAGAGGCTGGGGTAGATAACAGGCAAGGAGGTTGGGCTTAATTTTGGAGGCAATGGAGACGTTCTTAAGGATTCGTGAGTGGAGAAGACAAAGAATACTTTATTGGTGCAATTACTGCTATCTGAAATTGACCTATTTGATTCTTGGCTTGTTTACTGTCTTCCTGTGGCTCCCACCCTCTTCCCAAAGGTTAAGTCCATGGGAAAGGGCCCTCTTCCATACTGCCAGTTCTAACAGTGTGTGGCATAAGGTAGATACATTTAATAAAAGAATGAATACAGGAAACTGATAGGAAACAAGTGATGTGGAGGACAGACTAAAGGGGGCATTTTTTTTTTCGATTTTAAAACATTTTTATATTTATCCTCCTTTTAAACTTCTATATAGCTGAAAGCACCAATTTTTAAACACATTTATTATTGGAGTGTAATGGCTTTGCAATGTTGTGCTGGGTTCTGCTGTCAGCTCTGTGTATACACACACCCCCTCCCTCTTGAGCTTTGCTCCCCGCTCCCCGCTTCCACCCTCTAGGGCGTCACAGAGCACCAAGCCGAGTTCCCTGTGCCACACAGCAGCTGCCGACTAAAAGAACGGGACTCAGCCACTTAGCTATCTTACGCATAGGTAGTGTGTATATGGGCTTCCTGGTGGCTCAGACGGTGAAGGATCTGAGTGTATATGTGAGTATATACATGAGCGATACTCTCTCAATTTGTCCCACCCTCCACTGCACCCCCAGCATCCAGATGTCTGCACTCCATACCTGCATCTCTGTTCCTGCCTTGCCAATAGATTCATCTGTACCGTTTTCCTAGATTCCATACATATGCATTAATATACAATATTTTTCTCTTTCTGTTTTTCACTCTGTATGACAGTGTCTGGGTCCATCCACATCACTATAAACGACCCAATTTTGTTCCTTTTTATGGCTGAGTAACATTCCATTGTATATACATATATACCTCATCTTCTTTATCCATTCATCTGTTGATGTATATTTAGGTTGCTTCCATATCCTATCTATTGTAAATAGTGCTGCAATGAACATTAGGGTACATATGTCTGTTTGAATTATGTTTTTTTCAGGGTATATGTCCAGGAGTGGGGTTGCTGGGTCATATGGTAGTTCTAGTTTTGGTTCTTTAAGGAACTTCCATACTGTTCTCCACAGTGGCTGTATCAATTTACATTCCCACCAACAGTGCAAGAGGTTTCCGTTTTCCCCACACCCTCTCCAACATTTATTTACTGTTTCCAGATTTTCTGATGATAGCCAGTCTGACCAGTAAAAGGTGATACCTTATTGTAGTTTTTATTTGTATTTCTCTAATGATAAGTGATGTCGACCATCTTCTGTGTATTTGTTGGCCATTTGTATGTCTTCTTTGGAAAAATGTCTATTTAGGTCTTCTGCCCACTTTTTGATTGGGTTTTTCTTTGACACTGAGCTGCATGAGTTGTTTGTGTATTTTGGAGATTAATCCTTTTATGGGGGCATTGTAAAGCAGGCAGATCAGGTAGCAAACTGTAAATCAAGGAAGAAGGGCCTGTGGTTGTTAAGAAGGCAGAAACAGGGCAAGTTTGCGAGATGCTTCAGAGCAAGAATTTGGTGACTGACCAGACCTAGACAGTAACAGGGAGCGTCTTCTGCGTTCCTAGGTGTCAGTGTGGGTGATGGAGAAGGAGACAGACAGAATGAGTTTGATTTTGGACAATGTTGAGTTTTGCTTCCTCTGGAAAATGATCCTAAGGGTTTTGCTGCATGTATGAAGACTTACTCGGGAACATATGCCTTTCTGCTCTCTCTCCCTTAAAGGAACGTGTGATCATGAGGCAGATCATATATCAAAACTGTTTCCCCAGGCCTATTCTGTAAGCAAATTGTATTACAAAACAGGTATCTACAATATTATCCTGGTGCTGTGCTATATTAAGTAAACAAGCCTTGAATTTTGACAATTTGGTGTTAAAACAGTATGTGTGGTGGCCTGTTATTCTCACCCACCTGATACTCTTTAACGTGTCTAACTTAAAAAAAATGTATTTATTTATTTGGCTGTGCTGGGCCTTAGTTGTGGCACATGGGGTCTTTTAGTCGCAGCACGTGAACTCTTAGTTGTGGCCTGAGGGATCTAGTTCCCTGACCAGGGGTTGGGCCCCCTGCACTGGGAGCGCAGAGTCTTAGCCACTGGATCACCAGGGAAGTCCTACTTTTTATCCAGTGGTCTTCTTTTTGATACTTATCCCACCACTCTTTTCAGGAATTTTTATCTGAAAATGCCCAAATCTCAAGCAGCATTCCCAGGAGCAATGATGCAAATTATAAAGGTGGAGTAGTGGGGGGAGGAAAAGAAAGGCCTAATTCTTGCTTTGCGAATAAATGGTCACATTCTCTAGAATTGTAGTGACTATAGGAAGCTGGAAACTGGCCACTGTCCAATGACAACTGGCACATTATGGTTTATTGAACAGTTACGTTCAAGTCCCCATGTAGGGGCGGTTTGCACATCAGACTACTTGCCGAGCTTGGAAAAAGTAATTTCTCATGGATACTAACCAATCCTTTGGAATTTGGGCTATTATACCCCAGGAGTCAGACATTCCAGCTGGCAACAGCAGCAGGGAAGAGATGGGTACTTCCAGCTTCTGTGTATTTCTAGTAATGTTGCTTAATCAAGACAGGAGACAATAGGCCTGGTGGAGAGAACAGGCCTTTGGAATCTGCCAGTCTAGGGTGGGAATCCAGCTATATGGTTTTGGGCGATCACATATCCTTTGAAGCTTGGCTTCTTGAACTGGGATAATTAACAGTGCGAATGCTTTCTTCTAAAGGGTTCTGGTGAGAAAGAAAATATACATTGACACAGTGGCTAGGGTGATGCCCGGCTCAGAGAGTAAGTGCCCTTTGAACATCTGTTATGGAGTCAAGTGTTTTTTAAAATTAGTGTTTATTTGGCTGCATCAGGTCTTTTGTGTGGCACGCGGGATCTTTCGCTGTTATGTGTGGGCTTAGTTGCCCTGCAGCATGTGGGATCTTACTTCTCTGACCAGGGATTGAACCCAAAGGTGGATTCTTAACCACTGGGCCACCAGCGATGTCCCATTTAAAAACTATATATATTTTTTATTATTGGGCTGCATGAAGTCTTGGTTGCAGCATGCAGTTCTTTAGCTGCAGCATAAGGGATCTAGTTCCCTGCTTAGGGATCAAACTGAGGCCCCCTGCATTGGGAATGAGAAGTCTTAGCCACTGGACCACCTGGGAAGTCCCCAGGTCAAGTGCTCTAATGATGGAGGTTCTTACGCTTAGAATGTTGGTTAAACAACTGATACAGGGGCTGGAGGGACCCTTGTCCTTGGGCCTCAAGGCCTCTTCACTGGACCACAGATGGCCATTTAAGAATCAACTATGCTACCTCCTACCTAGGGCCGTATTGGTGAAAAAGCTTATCAATTCCAGAAGGCCCTTTTCACTTGTTCTTGAGTATTTTAAAATCCCACCTCAGCTGACAAAAGATACTTTCTTCTCGGGGGCGGATGACACAGTTCCTTTTGTGCATTTTCCACCTCACTCTCACTAAGCCTTGCAGCCCATGCAGGCAACCGTAATCCACAGTGCAGAATATCTGATTAGGTAGCACATAGCTGGGGATTCTGTTCTAAGGGGAATTCAACAGGGTTAAAACAGAAGCCACTACCTCATGAACCAACCCAGAACAGAGAGAGGAAAAGAAACAAACCGCCCACTTTCTACCACCTGTTTGAGAATAGAAGGGCTTGCGCTCAGTTATGCTAGCCAAAAAAAAAAAAAGAAAAAAAAATGTACCCGGACTCACTGTGGTCCTGAAGCCTTTACCACTTGAAAGCTTTGGATGGAAAACCCAACCCCTGCTCCAACAGACCCTCTCATGCTGGTAATAACAGAGGCAACCCAGGTCCTTCCATCAGTATGTTCTGCACACATCTTAACAGCCCTGCTTTTCTTCTTCTGCATGCGCTATTTTAAGCTAGAACATAATGCATCAATTTTCAGACTCTTACTCAATGCCACTGCTACAGAACTGAGAACTCGGTAATTTTGTCGGGCGGTGCAGAACAATATTCCAACAGATGAAACGTCCCATGCAGCCCGACTTCCCCATCCCTGGGATGTGGCATCTATTTCTGGCTCTATGATGAGAGGGGAGCCAGTGGCAGTGGTCCAGGCCTGCTTGCCTGGGCGTCCCACATCACAGAAACCATTCGCTGTGTTGCCGCTGCTGGGAGACACATCAAAAGCCCCATGTGGGTCTCGAGACCATTCAACTGCTCTCCTGGTTTTTAAGTTCCCAGAAATGGGTGATTGGGATCCGGGCTGGAGCTTGCTGGCTGGGAAAGCAAGTGTGGGGTTCGCTCAGACCACATTTGTGCTTTTTTCCTTGCTACCCTGAAGAATTCCTCTCTACCATCACTAACTTGATTGAAGTGCCCGAGACAAACCCTTAAGACTAACCGGTATCCCAAGAGATTTCAAGGCGAAGTGTCCCCATGTGCCTTCTTGCCAAATTTGCCTTGACCTTGTGGGCAGACACACTGCTAGTGGAAAGTCAATTGCCTCGGATACGCCAGTGGGCAGCTTAGGCAGATTTCCTTGCTGTGTGTTGACAGCTTTCGTGGCTTCTAACACAGGCCTTATTTACGGCCTGCCAGGTTACCTGGGACAGACAGTAGAGCAATCTGCTGCTACGCCTGCTGGCTCGTAATGGGTTAGTCACATTTTCTAGAGATCTACTCTCTCTACCTGGCTGATATAAATGGGCGGGGCCCCTCCCACCCAGCCCTCCAGATTCTGCTCATTTTAGCACCCATCAATTAAAAGATGGCACAAATTAGACTGAGTGAGTGCATAAGTGATTCTACTGAAAAGTGAGTAACAATAATAACTCGACATCACAGTGTTCGGGCTAAAGAACGAACTCATAGCATCCAGTGATTCAGCCATACCTGATGGGGACCTTGAATTACTGGCTCAACTTCATCAGCATAAAAACAAACCAAATACGCTCTTCCTCTGGGGCTGGAAGTCAGACACCCTGAGTAATATTTAGGTCACTGCTGCCTGGGCAAGTCTGAAAAATGGTTCATGCCCTGATTAGACAGTTACAGATTTCTTTTAAACGACTGTCAAAGGAGTGGACCTGTGGGCTTTTTAAGGCAAAAAGAGGTTCTATGAGCAGTGGTGAAACAACCCAAAGTGGGCTAAAGTCAGTCATCTCTTTGTTCAGCCTAATGTGTACCAGCATCAGCTGGACAGCTGAAATCGAATCTCTGGGTTTGGTGAGTGTAAGTGTCCCTGCCTCCTCTTGCCTGCATTTTTGGGGTCCCACAGAGCCACATGTGAATTGAGCATGTGGATCGTCAGAGGAGCATCTGAAAAGCAGTGGTCAGTCCTTGCTCTGAGAGGCTCTGATCAGCTAGTCTGCTTGTGGGCCCCTGGATGTTGGTGTTTTCCTCTCAATTTTATTTGTTTTTGGCCGTGCAGGGTCTTCATTGCTGCGTACGGGCATTCTCTAGTTGTGGTGAGCTGGTGCTACTATCCAGTTGCAGTGTGGTGGCTTCTCTTGTTGCGGAGCACAGGCTCCAGGGCACGTGGACTTGAGCAGTCGTGGGGCACAGACTCAGTTGCCCCGTGGCATATGGGATCTTCACGGGCCAGGGATCGAACCTGTGTCCTCTGCATTGGCACGTGGATTCTTAACCGCTAGACCACCAGGGAAGTCCTGATGTTGCTGTCTCAAGGCCCTGGGTGGTTTTCCTGCACGTCCCTGCCTCAGAGCACCGACACCTCATCTTTCCCTGGGAAGTACTGGGAGAAGGGCGGCCTGGCCTTGCCTTGGGGCAGGGCTCCAGTCACCTGCTCAGGAGTGGCTTGGCAAATGACCGAGTTCCCCTCATTTATGATTTTTTATTATGATTTACAATTTTGTTATTATGAGGAATTTCAGACATATTCCAGATACACAAGAATTATTTAGGACAGCTTCCTAGAGGTACTTTGTGCAGGGAAGATGGAGCCCCTGGAGGGTCACTGAGCTCCCAAGAGATGATGGAGATGGGACCCCTCCTGGTACCCCGGGCTCACCCTCTGGACACCCTCCAGGCCCCACCACTGACAGTACCTCTTTCTGGTCCACTTCTCATCTTTCTTTATTCGACAGAAGCGTACTAAATCCTGCCTGTGTCCTGGCCCCTGAAAATAAGGGACGTGAAAGACAGGTGCTGTTCCTTCCCTCCCCAAGCTTACAGTCTGGTGTGGAGACATACATAAACAAGAATTACCCACTTATCACTGTTTATCCCTAATCCTGGGACGCGCTCTGGATGTAAAAAGTGCAGAATGCTTTGGAATCACGTGGTGGGACGCCTACTCCGGTCTCATCTACTCTTGGGGGAATCAGGGGGAATCAGGGGAAGAGTTCCCTAGCAGGACTCCCAGTTTCACTCACTGTTTATCAGTGCAGGCATTGTTCTGTGTGCACATAGCTAACACATACATACATATCCGTACATATCATTGAGGGCTGACTTGAAACCAAAACCCCAGCCTTTAACCATGTGAAAGTCATACTTTTCATTTCAGATGTGGGAATGATAGTGAAGGTGTGTGATGGAAGCAAGATGGTACTGGAGTGTCACTGACTCACGACCCTGATGAGAGTGGTCCGAGGTTTCTGGCTGTTAATCAGTGTTTCGTCATTTACATGGTAGGTGTGACCTTCAGAACATGGAAAAAGTCATTCCAAAATATCCCATTAAACCCAATACCTAACTGTTGGATACAGTTGGTGTCTAGAAAATGCTTTTTATTTAGTAAATTTAATTAGACCATGGTGTGTCCTTTTTACGGACACTCCAATAGCATGGCACCAATCTTATTTTTTTTCCTCCCTCGAAGACGAGGGCATCAGTTGCATCATGAACCAGTCTGAATGACGTTTCCAGCCAGTGCCATTCGAGCCGCTATGTTGCCTCAAGACAGATGGATGACAGAAGGGTTCTGGGCTGGGGATCCTTACTGTGCCTCAGCACCCTTCCTCATCAGCTTATGTGGATGCTAACAGCACCCCCCAACCCCAGTTAAGAGGCCTTCATCTTCTGGAAGCCCTGGTAATTCTGCTCTGGGGAGCAACAACCCCATCTAGACAGGACCTCCTGTAGCTGCTGAGTTATTTGAGGTCTAGCGGGGTGAGGCAAGTGCGTTTCCATGACGGTCAGCTTTCAGTCCCTCTGGGGGGCGGCGGGGTGGGGGGCTGGGGCCGGTCCTCTCCTGCCAGGGTGACCACAGCGGGCCACCGGCTGGAGAGAGCACGAGCTGAAGGGCATCCATCCAGGTGCCGGAAAAACAACAGTTCCTGTTCTCTTCCTCCTCTTTTGAACATGCTGGTTTCAAGTGAGACATTAAGGTCCCCGGGATAACAGACGGCTCCGGGCCTGTCTGTGCCGCCGGGTGAGGGGAGCGGCCGGCTTGATCCGGCACCTGCGGTGGGCGCTGAGTCCAGGGGTCCCCAACCTGCGGCTGCTCTGGGAGAGCTGGGGCGAGGAGAGTGGGGGCGGGGCGACACAAGATGGGGAGGAGGGGGAGGGGAGGCAGGACAGAAAGGGGGGAGGGCAAAGGCAGATGAAGAAGGGAAGAGGGGAGATGGGGGGAAGGAGGATGCGAGGAGCTGGCGAGACAAAGGGAATCTGCACCGCCGGGTGGGCTGCGGCGGGGGAGGCGGCGGCCCGGCTGCCGCTTTTAGCTCCGCCGCTCCCGCGGTCGCCATGGCAACGCGGGTTTAGTGATTCCATCTGACATTAAAATGCCGCCGCCTGCCCAGAGCGAGGGGGGTGGGGGGTGGGGGGCGGTGATGGTGTCTGTGTGTGTGCTCGCGCGTGTGCTGGGTCCGGTGGGTGGAAGATGCGCGCGCGTGCACACACACACATACGCCCACCCGCCGAGGGGCCAGGCGGCGCGGGGCCCCTTTTAGCTGTAGTTGTACGCATCATTTACCGTGCCCCCACCCTCCCATCCGCCCTCCCTCCTTCCGGCTGTTTTTGTTTGTTTGTTTTTCTAGAGAAGGTGATGATTTGGGGCTTAGATCATCTGCTGGCATATTGTGAGCTCACCGGGGTTGCCGAAAGGGAATGGGAATACGGATTTGGGTCAGAAGGGCGTGTGACTGGCCTAAGACAAAAAGCATCAAGAAACGGACTATCTGGGCAAACAGGCTTTCTTTTTTTCTCTTTCTTGCTTGCCTTCCCTTATTTATTTATTTTTTAAACCAGGACTATGAATTAGCCAGAAATAGTTGAAGGGGAGGAGGATGGGCTACCCTGAAGAAATGGGTGAAATGGGATTAGTGGAAACCCTGAAGACCCAGGCCCACGGGAACCACCCTGCAGCAGTCTGCCACACGTGACAATTTTCCTGCTTCAAATTCCTGCTCCAGAAAAAGAAAATCAATCTGTCCTTTTTTTTTTTTTTTTTTTGGCACTTGAAATTCTACCCCATGGTATTCTCTCTCAAACTGTATTTCAACACAAACAGGGAAAAGCTCATGAAACTGTAACCTGAGGGCAGAAACTGGCCTTAATCACCTTGGCAACTGCTGAGTCCACCATGGACTCGCCACACCCCAGACAAGGGTGATGCCCTGACCACTAGGCACATGGGACGTCTGCAGAGAAGGCTTCCCAAGACCAGCCTCCTGAGTGTGACAGGGACCAGGCCCAGAAACATCCAGGAAGCACGATGCCCCTGAGGCCTCACCATGAAGACAAACAAAGACCCACGGGTGTGGTTGGGAAGTTTTTGAAAACTCAGCAAAGCGTGGGCAGGAACATATGGCTTCTTATCCACCAGGTGAAGTCTCCCCTGTATGACACATCTGGCCTGGGTCTGGAGCATCACACTTGGTGAGAAAATAAAGAAGGATGCTGATGAATAACAGGCGTGTGACAGGCTGGTGTGGGCTGGCAGGAGCTGGCTCCCAGCCACTCTGCGATTCCCAGGAATGAGAGGGCACCACCATCTCCAGCTGAACAGAGCGCCCCTTCCTGACCCACAGACCTGGGTCCATGTATCTGGACAGGCACTGTGTCTATTCCAAGAGTCCTCGGTACTTGGTGATGCTCTGAGAAGCCGCTCTGGTATCCTAGGGTAGGGTAGGGGTCTTCTCAGCCAGGACAGAAACATCATGAATAAAAATAATAAATGCAGACTGCGATCATTCCTGCATCCCAGAATTCTGAGATGACTGTCGTCAAAGATGGGGGTAAAGCTCATCTTCTAGGCAGGTGGAGAATGAACAGGGAATGGAAGGACTGAGACACTGAGAACGCAGGGCGGGGAATGAGCCCCCTCGGCTCAGTAAGGCCTACCAACAACGCAGCATTCAGGGGATTGACCAAAAAGACCCAGCCTCGATTCTTGAAGCTGAGAATTCTAGAGCTGGGCCTTGAGAGGGGCTCTGACCCTGAGGGCTGCTTAAGCAGGGAGACATCTAGAATATTCCAGCCAGAAGGCTATTTATTTCCTCCAGACCTCTCCCTTAGGGACAGATGGGCCTTGCCTCCCCCTAGTGTTACTGCATCCTGATGGTGGAGAAGTTCTTCCAAACCATGACAACCAACCTACTCCTTAGAAACACACCTAAAATAGGGATGCAAAGGCCCAGGCGGCGCACGCTGTTTCTGCAGTCTAAAAGGAGTGCTCTGATGGCGGACGTTAGAGCAGTCTCCCTTTAGAGGCCGACTCTGTGTGATTAAAGGCCCACGGGTTCCCACACAATCATCAGCAAACTGCAAAGAACTCTGAGGAAGTTAAAGGAAGAGGAATTTTCACAGCCTCCTATAAGTTGCTCCTTTGCTCAGTAGCTGGTGCTTCCAGGAATATTAAATATTAAATACAGACACTAGTGAAATGAATGCCCAATAATTTAAAATGATTTGGGAGAACCTTAATGGGCTGAGACGTGGCTAGTGATTGCTTCTTTGTCCACCGAACTCTAACCAGCCAACCTGGATTAAATAAATCGCAGTTTCCCTGAACTATTTCACATATTCGTTATAAAATGCGCTAACCCCCTACTCGCTGTCCTAATTCCCATCTCACCACAGGAGGCCTGTTGTTGTCTCCTATTCATGAGTGGAAAGCACTGGATTCAGGGCTAGAAAGCCTTTGGATCAAAAGCAGGTGCCTCATTGGTGGTCAGAATAAAGGAATTCTGCCCCAAACCACTCTCATCTCTTGAAGGCCTTCTTAATTTTTTAGATGCTTCTTAAGATGAGTTAAAGCATTACAGTGCTGGGAAGGGATGCTGGGTAAACGCATTAGGAAGATGAGACATACCATTTGCTAAACAGCGGAGTCCTGAGGGAATGGGATACAGAACAAGTACCACGTGATGGTAAGATGGGGTGAGACGGGAGGAGGATGGGATGAACTGGTACAAAGGGCACTGGGGTATGAAGCCAGGAGCAGGGTGAGGACATGATGGGAGTAATGATGGGCGTAATGATGGGAGACCAGGGAAGACAGAGCAGAGATGGAGAGGTCCCAAAGCCAAGACTGATTTATCCTAGACTTTTGAGGAGGGCCAGCTCCACCTGTGCCTTCCACTGAGTTACATCATCCATCTGCTCATCCATCTCCTTATGATCCACGCCCCCAGACCTCTGGACAAGGATGTACTCTCACACCACGTCCCCTGCCTCCCTGCCGCATATAAGACAGAGGACCAAAGATGCAGAAGACAGAGGGCCTGAGGGCTTGCTAGTGGCCAGGATGAGAAGGAAAGGAGAGAGATGAGGGCTTGGAAAGACACGAGGGGTGAGAGGAAAGACAATGCGGGTATTCAGTACGGGAACAGACCTTCATTAGACTCTTAGAGCTTCATTTTCCGGATAAGGAGCCGGGCCTAAAGAGGCCGTGAACTGGGTGAGATCACTTAGTAGGCGGCAGCAGAAGTGAAACTGACACCCAGACCTCAGGCTTCCGACTTGGCGTCCATTCATCTACTTTAAGAGAGGCAAGGAAAGGGTGGAAATACCAAATCTCACCAATAAAGAAAGAGCAAAATGCAAATGAAAAACAGAAAAAGTCTTCACAGGAAACTGAGAAGATTCTAAAAATCAGTCCCTTTAGTCTTTGTGACAAAATAATAAAGCCAGAGGCAGTGAACTAAAGCAGCGGTCCTCATCCGTTGGACTGGTTTCGTGGAAGACAATTTTCCCACGGATGCAGGGAGGATGATTTTAGGATGATTCAAGGGCACTGTGCATTTTATTTCTAATCTAATGCCGCCACTGATCTGACAGGAAATCCATCGCCCAGAGGCTGGGGAACTGAACTAAAGTATTCAGAGGATCAGTTCTGCAGTGAGTCTGATGGGAGCAAATATCTACTTCCCCACTGACAAGTCATGTGCCTGGAGGCAAACTTCTAAACCTGTCCAACCCTCCAATTCCTCCATCATGAGATGGGGATAATAGTGGTATCACCCCGCATGTAGGTTTTTGTGAAGATCAAAAAATAGTGATCATAATGGAATATTACTCAGCCATTAAAAAGAATACATTTGAATCAGTTCTAATGAGGTGGATGAAACTGGAGCCTATTATACAGAGTGAAGTAAGCCAGGAAGAAAAACACCAATACAGTATACTAATGCGTATATATGGAATTTAGAAAGATGGTAACGATAACCCTGTATGCAAGACAGCAAAAGAGACACAGATGTATTGAACAGTCTTTTGGACTTTGTGGGAGAGGGCGAGGGGGGGATGATAAGGGAGAATGGCATTGAAACATGTAAATTATATGTGAAACGAATTGCCAGTCCAGGTTTGATGCATGATACAGGATGCTTGGGGCTGGTGCATTGGGATGACCCAGAGGGATGGGATGGGGAGGGAGGTGGGAGGGGGGTTCACGATGGGGAACACATGTACACCCATGGTGGATTTAAGTCAATGTATGGCAAAACCAATACAATATTGTAAAATAATTAATTAAAAAAATTGTGATCAGTGGCAAAGAGCTTTCTCAGCAGTGCTTGGAGCATAAACACTTCATAATGATTACTATTATCATGAAGACCATGGAGCTCATACAACCAGGGCCAACTTCATTTTTCTTGCCAGAAAAAATGCAGTAAAAAATATTTATGGGTAGTTTCTTTGCAAGGAAAAGCATATCTATTTCCTTTGAGTAAATGAGTATCTATATCCTTTTGAATTTCCCACGATAAAAAAAAGCATCCTTTTGCTTCTGTCTCTGGTGAAGCGTGCTTCCTTCTGATGTCACCTTACTCTTTCCTCCACTGGTGAGAAAGTCCCAGTCTCAGTTTCACAACTAAAGAAAGGGCTGCTTCTCGCTCCATGCTACCGGGGCCGAGGTGGAGGATGGGAATAAGGAGGAAGTTACTTATCTGTGCATTTCATTACTTTCATTTTCCATAGGAAGTCCCCTGGACTTGGACTAGAGCTGAGATTAGCAAGCCTCAGTCTGAAAGGGTTCGGGGGCAGCGGGGGCGGGCGCCATATGTTTTTCACCATCTGTGAAATGGGTACCACAATGTTCAGCCAACTGATTTGGAAGGGGAATGGCAAGGTCCTCGGGGTCTAAGAGTTACTTCAGCTACTCGCGTGATCTCCTCTGACCACTGATCCAGTGGCCCAAAGACAAACCTCCCCACCTCTCCTTCCCACTCGCCCTGTGGATTTCTCGGGCTAGCTCATTTAGAGACCTGACTCCTGAGGGTTTTACATTCCTGGTTATTTTTAGCCTCATTGAGTCAAAACTGTTCGAACGCGGTCACCACATGGCATGCAGCTGGGGAGAGCAGCTGCCGTGGGTGGATTTCCAGTCAGTGTTACTTGAATTTCTCATCAGGTTCTCTCTAAAATTCCCTGTGTCTTTTTCAGGTGATCTCAAGAACTCCCCCACCAAACCCCCGGAGTTGTAGGTGTGATGCCTGAGCTGTGAGCATCACTGTCTTAGCACCTGCTCCAGGTGAGGGTTGAATCCAGAACTCTGCTAGAAGGGAAGCTGTAGGTCAGTTTCCGGGACAGAAATTTCTCTGCCCCAGAACTCTCAGGTCTCGGACGAGAGACAGGGTGGTGGGCTCTGGTTCTGACAGTTTCCTCAAGCCCACCCCTCCTTCAGCTTCCCAACTTGAGAAATGGGGGCCATAGTCTCTTGGGGGTCTCGGGAAGAAAGCGGGGAGGCTGAGGCAGCTTGCTGGCCCGTGGGGAGCCTACTTTCAGTGACACCCACTAAAATGTACAGGAGGCTGGGTTATTCAGCCCGGCGAAAGCTGGACTGGACCAGATGCTTCGCCTGTTTCTCACTACCTTTTCTCCACCTCCTCCCACCCCGCGCTTACCTCCCTGTCTCCGGGTCAGGCAGCTACTCCTCTCTTGGTCCACCCGCATACACCCCTCTGCCATGGTGCTTTTGCCTTCAGGCCTTCTGCACACACTGTTCCCGCCTGGAAGGCTCTTGGTCTGTTTTCCAGACCAACTTCTTCTTTTTTTGTATCTATTTACTTGGCTGCCTTGGGTCTTAGTTGTGGCGCGCGGGATCTTCGTTGCGGTGTGTGGGTTGCTCTAGTTGCGTGCATGGGCTCTCGCGGGCTCAGCACCTGCGGTACTTGGGCTTAGTTGCCCCACGGCATGTGGGATCTTAGTTCCCCGACCAGGGACAAAAACCTCTGTTCCCTGCCTTGGAAGGCGGACTCTTAACCACTGGACCATTCAGGGAAATCCCCAGACCAACTTCTGTTTGTCATTTGCATCTCAACATCAGCATCACTTTTGGGAGTCTTCTCTGATCTTGCAAGGCAGGGTTGTCTCTCTATGTACTTCAACATGTCAGACTGTAATTGTCGGTTTCCTCATGCAGTACCCTCCCCCCAGTTAGACTGTAATCTCCAACGTAGCGTCAGGGTCTGGTTCACTGCTGCTGTCTCTCCACTTCCCAGCCCAGTGTCTGGCCCAACACATAGTGGGTGCTTTGTAAGTATTTGCTGAATACTGTTTCAGACTCATCAAGAACTGCTTCTTTTTTCTTCCACTCCTATATATATTTTTTAGATTGTATCAAACTCTTTGTTCCTCAAATCAAGTTCTCTAACCCTGTCTATTCAGATGAAATCCTTTGTTGGTTCTGAGTTTGAAAAAAAAAAATCTTCAATTGTATTTATAGGGATGAAATGTGATGCTGCCGACGCCTGGGTAGTGTCCGTGTCTGAGGGAGACACATCAAGGGAAAGTGGAAATGTGGGCTGGATAATTGGTAGGAGCTAGAGACTTTGCCTGGGTCTCCTGGTCATTCTCCTTTATGGATCCTTCTTTTTTTGTGGGCTGGTAAGTTTGGAGCCCTCTTTTCAAGGCATGGTTTTTCTTGACAGGGAGACACCACAGGTTTTCAACCAAAAAAAAAAAACAAAACCCAATAAACAGCTCAGATTGATCATGTGGAACTATTTTCCATTTCAAGAGAATTCTTACAGTGGAGAGGAAGTGTTCTCTTATATACAGTCCCCACGAAGGTCCCTTCTCCTCCCTGCCCCCACCCTTCTGCTCCCAGCAGATAGGAACTGACACCAGGGGCAGCGATTATCAACAGCGCCGCACAGTTTCTCTACGACGACTTTTCATAGGACTGTTTTTCATCCTTCCACAATGGGTATCCTTCCCCAGCCCTCACCATCAAATGATGACTTTTACGCAGCAGTATACACGGTGTTTGTGACAACAGCGCACGACTCTTAGAACCGCAACACAGGATTTGGCATGGGATTCAACTTTTTGCCTGCAAAAAGGCCATAGGAAGAAGACTTCCGTGCAAACGCAGGGCATCAGAATGACACTAGTGGCATCTGCAGCTGTGTCTGGTGTCACCAGATCCGCCCTGCATGCTGGTGAGATAACTGGCCGGTGGAGGCCCGCCACCGCAGGGAGGGCCCGCGGGACTCTTGGAGGGGTGTGGGCAAGATGGGTGGGACCTGGGTGTCTAGTCTGTTGAGATTCTGCCAGGCACTGTGGACCAGGAGCCAAGGATCTACTTCTTACCCTCACTGACCTGACATTCTAGAGATGCACCGGCAGACAGGCAGAGGCAAGACGGTTTCCTGCACGAGATGAATCTAAGCAAAAACAAAACAGCTTGGTTCTCGTGGCAACAAATCTGGCCTGGTGGGGGGGGGGGGGCTCTTCCCCAGTTTAAGGCGTGTGCCTGTCCTGCCCCACCAGCTAGTGGTTTAGGGGGAGGGGGTGGCCTGATGGGAGGAAATGTTTAATGTCTTCTGCCCTCTGGAGGGCTGGCTGCAAGACACCCAGGGCCCTGTGGCTACTGCAGGGGGCAGAAAGTAAGAAGACAGAAGGCATAAGGGTGGTCTGGGAAGCTGGTCTTCTCAGCTTCAGGAGGAAGTCAAAAGGCAGGGTGGTGAACCCTGCAGAGCCTGGGTGTGTGCGTGGGAATTATGGGGATGGGCAGGAGGGTAGGCCGAAGGATGGCTCCGCAAAAGATATCCACACCCAGATCCCTGGGACCTGGGAATGTTACATTATGTTGCAAAACAAGGACACTACAGCTGTGATTACATAAGGCTCCTGAGATGGGGAGAGTATCCTGAATTAACCAGGTGGATTTTAAATGCAATCACAAGTGCTCTTTTTAAAGATATATATATATATATTTGATGTGGACCATTTTTAAAGTCTTTACTGAATTTGTTATAATATTGCTTCTGTTCTATATTTTTGGCCACAAGGCATGTGGGATCTTAGCTTCCTAACCAGGAATTGAACCCTCACCCCCTGAATTGGAAGGCAAAGTCTTAACCATTGGACTGCAGGGGAAGTCCCACAAGGGTTCTTTTAAGAGGGAGGCAGGGGGAGATTTGACAGGACAGGAGAGAAGGCGATGTGATCAGGGAGGCAGAGACGAATGTGCTCAGATGCTCAGTCATGTCAGACTCTTTGTGACCCTATGGACTATAGTCTGTCAGGCTCCTTTTTGTCCATGGGGTTGTCCTGGCAAGAATACTGGAGTGGGTTGCCATTTCCTCCTCCAGGGGATCTTCCCAACCCAAAGACTGAACCTGCGTCTCTTGCATCTCCTGCATTAGCAGGTGGGTTCTTTACCGCTAGCACCACCTGGGAAACCCCGGAGACTGGAATGATGCAGTCACAAACCAAGGGATGCTGGCAGCCCCAGAAGCTGGAGGAGGCAAGGAGCGGATTCTTCCTTGGAGTCTCTGGGAGGAGCACAATCCTGCCGACCCTCTGACTTTGGGTCAGAATCATATCAGTGATACTTATTTTGGACTGCTGGCCTGCAGCACTTGGGAAAACACATTTCTGCTGTTTAAGTCGCCAAGTCTGTGGTTATTTATTACAGCAGCAAGGAGAAGCTAAGCTACAGTCTAGGTAATATTCCATTTGATGAGATTTCTGACTCTTCCAACAAGCATTGTAGGGTGGGGCCAGTAAGAGAGAACAACAAGCATTTCACAGTATTATAGTCACTACATGGAGCCTGTATCAGAATTCTGAATGAACACACACACCTCTCTCCTGGATTTGAATGAGCAACTGCTTGTATCTAGCTTTGCGGTGTTACACTGTCTCTAGAGTTAATTCACTGCAAACTGGAACAGGCAACTGTCAGCTGAAAAAAAGTGTGAGACCATCTCCCCCAGCTTAGTCAGGGAGGGCTGGTAAGGCATCACAGATGCACGATGGAGACAGGAGGGGAAGCCAAAGGCAGTGAGGAGAGGCTTCCCTTTGAGGTGCAAGTATCCTGGACAGAAGGGAGAGGAACAGGTCCCCCCAGAACAAGGAAAAGGAAGGTCCTGTCTGGAGCTCTGAGAAGGTGCTTCATCAGGAAGAACAGGGGAAAAGGAAGGCCTGACCCTTTTTCTGTTCTGTCCCCAAACTCTTCCCTAGGGATGTATTATCCTCCTAGGTGAAGTGATTTATTTATTTAACATTTTATTTTACTGGAGTATAATTGCTTCATAATGTATCAGTTTCTACTGCATGACAAAGGGAACCAGCCATGTGTACACATACATCATCTCCCTCTTGAGCCTCTCTCCCACCCCCACCCCTCCACCCCACTCCTCTAGGTCATCACAGAGCACTGAGCTGAGTGGGTGATTTAGTTTTAAAAAAGAGGACTACGGGGCATCGACCACTGGGTGTGCTGTGTGGATGTGGCCAGCCTGGGCGGTGGGTGAGCTCCTTTGGGTGGGTGGGATCTTTCAGCTGCTGTGGCATTTGGCGTGGGGTGGGTGGCTGCAATTCAGCTTAAAGAACAGCTTCTGGCTTAGGAGGTTAAGGCGTTTCTGTGGTCCCTCCTAGGGAAGACGAAGGGGGATGGGAGGTGAGAGAAGGTTACTGTCTCCTGGTCTGGGCAGCGATGCAGAGGCTCTCCTGTGACAGGCTGCTCCAGGCTGCGGAGGAAGCCCTGTGCTGATTTCCCACGGCTCAACAGGCGTGGGGACCAGTCCCCTCACTGTGACTGGCCCCACAGCCCTGGGCTCCCGGCTGTACCAACACTTGAATGATAATGTGTTAAACCCTCGACCCAGTGCCACGTACTAAGCATGTCCAGTGTCCACAGCATTAGAGGGGGTTGCGTGCGGGTTTGCAGGAAAAGAACAGCAGACCCTTGAACAACACGGGTTTGAACTGTGCAGGTCCACTTATACATGGATTATTTTCCATAGAAAATACAGCAGGACTACACCATCTGAGACTGGGTGAATCGAGGAACAAAGTACATGGAAGAAGGCTGACTGTAAGTTGCGCCCACCTGGATTTTTGACTGTGTGGAGGGTTGTACCCCAGCCCCGTGTTGTTCAAGGGCCAACTGTAGATAGCACAGTTTCTGTTCTCTGGGGAGAAACAAATACAAATAAGAAGAGCCAAACCAGGGACTTCCCTGGTGGTCCAGTGGCTCAAGGGGCTTCCCTGGTAGATCAGACAGTAGAGAATTGGCCTGCAGTGTGGGAAAGCTGGGTTCAATCCTTGGGTTGGGAAGCTCCCCTGGAGGTGGAAATGACAACCCACTCCAGTATTCTTGCCTGGAGAATTCCATGCATAGAGGAGCCTGGCGGGGTGTGGTCCAGGGTCGTAAAGAACCCAGCATGACTGAGCGACTAACGCCTCTGTTTTCACTTTCACTTCCAGTGGCTAAGACTCTGCGCTCCCAGTGCAGGGGGCCCAGGTTCGATCCCTGGTCAGAGAACTAGATCCCACATGCTGCAGTTAAGAGTTTGCATGCTGCAACTAAGACCCAGCACAGCCAAGTAAATAAATTAAAAAAAAAAGAGCCAAACCAAACAAAAACACAGGTGACAGATGTCTTAAGGCACTGAACCCAAGAGGTACTAGCAGAGGCCAGAAGATCTGTGCTCATCAAGCTCTTAGTTCTACTGCCTCTGTGATCTTGGGTTTTAAGTCTGTGTCCATCTGCAAAGTAGGTTTAACATAATTACAAATGGCTTGGATTGTTTAAACAAAATTAAACGAGATGATGTATATGAAAGCACTCTTAAAGCTACAGTGATTGTGCCTCAACATATAATATACAGCATAAGGAAATATAAAAACTTACACTCTGAGGGGTAGAAAAAATACAGACTGTTAGCTTAATTCCAAGAATATAATAATTTCATTATGACTCATCAGGATACTCTGGGACAATAATGAGACACATTACTCAAGAGAAAAGAACATCTTGATATTAAGTACAGCCAACATTGATTTTTGTCTGCCTACTTCTAGAGAACTGATTCACCCCAACTCCAGCCACAGGCAGAGTTGCCCATGCCAGGACCACACACTCCAGTCTCAGGGCTGGAGCCTGGGTAGAGGTCATGTGATTCAGAGTGGACCAATCAGAGGAGTTCCTTGGTTTCCATAGATTTTGAAGTAGGGAAGATTTTCTCTTCCTTTTAGGTTGCTATGCTGGCATAATTCAAGCCTGCCACTGCCCATGGCCACGATGGCCCCTGTGTGGAAGAAGCCTGTGGTAAGACAGAATGAGGCCAACACACACAGACTCTGGGGAGGAGAGCGAGAGTCTGATTATGGGGAAGAAAAAGGGTCTTGCTTCAAGTGCTTAAGCCCCCAGGGTCCTAAAACTGAGTTCCTTTCAGGATATTCGATTTTGGGTTTAAAACGGCTGCTTCATCTGAAAAAGTTCTGATCTATAGAGCAAGCTTACCCAGACATACTAAATAAACCTTGATGAAAGGCAAGTAAGAATATTGGAAAAAGATTCTACAAGGGTCATTGCTTCTCCTGAAACACACGAGATCAGCTCACCATTTGGAGATATCAATCCCCAGTTTTCTCAACCTGGCTCATCATTAACAACCTTCTGTATTAATCAAACAAAAAGGCCATGTGCATGCACCATGATGAATACAGGAGAAGCATTCAGTGAGGGTCTGGCTAGATCATTCTAACACCTGACCAGCATGGGGAAGTACATTCAAAATATACACAGGAAATAATGCTGAAAGGTGGACAAGAATGCCTGGGACAACATTTCAACTAGAATATTAAGTACCAGTTATTATTTTCCATGCTGTTTGCTTACTGAACTGGAAAAATTCATGTTTCAACTGCAGCATCAGGAATCACAACCTTGTACTATCTCTGAGGTCACTAGATGGAAAGCTTACACTTGCTCTTAATGGCCACATCATTATGTGGCTGCAAAGTGTCATCACCAAAGAACCAATCTGCTGTGGCATTGTATCTAATCCCTTGTGCTCCTATAGGGTAAGAAGACTCTCAAAGCCCTGCCCTGCACCATGCCTGGCTCTATCATGGTTGCTGACAGTTCCATGGACAACTTCTGGCTTCACCCCGGAGAAGGCAGTTCTTGGAAACCAGTATCAGAGACAAGGAATGATAAAAACGTGAATCTTTCTTGGAACCCCTTTCTGATCTCCATCTTTTTTTCTTTTAACCAGACAAGATCTGTCTTCTCCAGAACTTCTACACAAGTTTATTATTTTTAAAATTTATTTTAATTAACTAATTTTTTGGTTGGACTGTGCAGCATGTGGGATCTTAGTTCCCCAACCAGGGATCAAACCCATGCCCCCTGCAGTGGAAGCACAGAGTCTTAACCACTGGACTGCCAAAAAATCCCAGCCCAAGTTTATATCTGCTAATAATAGGGCCTACTCAATGACAAATTCAAAAATTAACAGTGTTTGTAGCAGATGGAACAGTGTGGTGGTGACCTATGGCTTTAAAAGAGGCACCCATACTAGGGAATTTGGATTAATCTAAGAAGCATAGAAGGGGGAATATTCAGAGTCCAAGAGAAACAGTATGGGGTAGAGTACTGGTTGGTGGTTTAGTCGCTAAATTGTGTCCGACTCCTGCGACCCCGTAAACTGTAGCCTGCCAGGCTCCTCTGTCCATGGGATTTTCCAGGCAAGAATACTGGAGTGGTTTGCCATTTCCTTCTCCAGGGGATCTTCCGGATCCAGGAATCGAAACTGGGTCTCCTGCACTGCAGGCAGATTCTTTACTGACTGAGCATGAGGGAAGCCCCATGGGGTAGATGGTCTCACTAAAAATTCTATGCGCACTTTAGAGTATATAAGAAGCTGGTGTGTCCATTCTGCCACGGCAGAGCTGAGACCCTCTGCTCCCATTGTTGGGGGTAAAATAATTTTGTACCTTTATCTACATTAAGGATATTTTTGCATGGTGGCACTAAATGATAGCTCAGTTGGTAAAGAATCTGCCTGCAATGCAGGAGACCCTGGTTCAATTCCTGGGTCGGGAAGATCTGCTGGAGAAGGGACAGGCTACCCACTCCAGTATTCCTGGGCTTCCCTTGTGGCTCAGCTGGTAAAGAACCTGCCTGCAATGCGGGAGACCATGGTTGAATTCCTCGGTTGGGCAGATCCCCTGGAGAAGGGATACGTTACCCACTCTAGTATTCCTGGACTTCCCTTGTGGCTCAGCTGGTAAAGAATCCACCTGCAATTCAGGAGACATGGGTTTGATCCCTGGGTTGGGAAGATTCCCCTGGGGAAAGGAAAGGCTACCTCCTCCAGCATTCTGGCCTGGAGAATTCCATGGACTACAGTGCATGGGGTCACACAGAGTCAGACACGACTGAGTAACTTTCACTAAATGAATGAGAGATCCTCTTTAAGAAACAAGCCTTCATGATGGTGCCTTGCTTCCTTGGGTTTTCCAGGCCAGGTCAATGCATTCAGTCAGTAGCTGGTTTTCTACCTCTGTTCCTGTCCCTCAGCATCCCTGAAGTGCCTGACGTGGTGGCTTCCGAACACTCTCTCACACGGCCTCTGTGGTATAGCATGTTCTCGTCTCTCTGTTCCTTTTTTGCCCTAATATTTATTTGGTTGTGCTGGGTCTTAGTTGGGGCATGTGGAATCTTTAGTTGCAGCATGTGGGATCTAACTCCCTGACCAGTGATTGAACCCAGGCTCCTAGCATTGGGAGTGGGGAGTCTTAGCTACTGGACCACCAGGAAGTCCCTCATCTTCCTATTCTTTAACCTTCTTCTTTTTCCCACCTCTCTTCTCTTCTCCATCCATATGGCTTCATTTCTATATGCTGATGGCTCCCAAATCTACACCTCTAGCCCATTTGAACCCCAAGCCTTAGATTCAGCTTCCTACCTGGCATCTCCCCTTGGATGGGAGGCAGTTGGTTTATTGTATACCCACCCACCTGAGAAGCCTACAGATGCTCCCAGACTCCATACTCGCTCTCTCATGCCACAGCCATCCATCACCATGTCCTGTAGGTTTTACCTTTTAATTTCTTTCAAATCTGCCTCTGTCCTTTCACCCTTATTTCCACTTCACTGCCCACACTTTCATAGCATCTCACCCAAATCACTGTAACAGCTTCCTTTCTGGTCTCCCTGCCTCCCCTCCAGATGAATGATCCTACAGAGATATAAACATGTAAGTTACAAATATGGTCTCTGGCTTGAAGCTCTCCTTGAGTCCTCACTGCCCTCAGGGACAAGTTCACACTGTTTCCGGTGGCTCTCTGATCTGCTTACCTCTCCTGTTCCGGGCTCCTCACTCGCTCCCGAGCTTCCTGGGTTCCAGCCCTACTCAACTACTTCCAGATCCTCTGTAGCCCTGCTCACTGTTCCTAGCTTTCACTTGCTTCTCCCTTTGCTAGAATATATTCTTTCTTCATCACCGCTTCCATATGCCAAGATAATCCTAAAGAAATAATCTGAAATGCCAACATGTTTCTTTTGTGGGATACTCATCACAAAGTACAATAAAAAATCTTGAAAACTCCCCAGATGCCAACAAAAACAGTCTTAAAATGACTGAAGTTACTGGAAAATGGCTCATCGTATATTAAATGAGAAAACCAAATTATGAAAGTTGCTTTCCATCACAACTTCATAGATACTAAAATAGCAACAGTAGTTATTTCTGCATGGCAAAATCACTGGTGATTTTAATGTTCTTCTTCAGACTTTTCTATTATTATTATTTTTTTTGAAAACTTACCCATGTACATGCAATAATTAGTTTCATAATTAGGGGAAAACCCAGTAATTTTTTAGAGAGGGACATCCCTGAGCATGTAATAGGAGGGTGGCAGTGATTGTTGTCCAATCACTAAGTCATGTCTGACTCTTCATGACCCCGTGGACTGCAGCACGCCGGGCTCCTCTGTCCTCCACTACCTCCCAGAGTTTGCTCAAATTCATGTCCAAATAGGAGGTAGATGAAGACCATGAAGATTCTATTCCTCCAGGGAAGAGTACTTTATATGGAAAGTTTAAATCCTGAACTGGGATGGTATCTAGAAGCTTGTGAATGAGTTCTATAATAATCTGTTGCAAAGGGTGAAGTGAAAAAACAGCTGAAGAGGGTGTGTGTGGGGGCAGTTTCTGCTCCCATGACAAATGCTAGGGCTAAGATTAACTCATCTCTGGGATGTGTGTTTCCATCACTGAATAAATCCCTCCACTCTCTCCTCTTAACCCCCTGTCGATATGGGCATATGTTTTGCTGTGGCTGAACCAGCAGAAGGGCCCCAAGAACTAAGTGAGCAAAATATGGTTAACTCACAGGCCCCCAGCTGCTGTGTTTCAGTCAGCGGGGAACAACAGGTGGTATCCTTGCCAATCTGTGTGTCCAGCTATGGACAGAGAATGGAAAGTTAACACACAAATGTTTTGTTCTCCAGAAAAATGAAAATCATTTGGATAAGTCTGTACAGCTGTATCCAGTGGCCACTTGAGTGTTGGCCTGAGAATATTATATATAAAGGGAGTTTCCCACCTAGTCAGACATGTATGTTATTTCTATTAAAGGTTATTTTCTGTCTTAATTAAATCTGGAGTTAGAACAGTACTGGAAGCATAAGCAGAGTTAGCAGAGAATGGTATGCTTTGGGAAAATGAGACGAAACTCTTAGTTTACAGGAAAACGTCACCTTAAAGCGCAGAACTGAAAACACAGCATCTCTGGCTCATTTAAGTATAATTGCTGATTAAATTTTCACTTAATGACCTAGTAGGGAGCATTTGTTGCAAGGCATGTATTAAATAATGAAGCAATCAAGTAAATAACTGAAAAACATACTTTTGAAACAGTTCAACTTTTTCGAAGAGAGAGAAACAATATTGTACTAATATAATATCTACAGGAAACCCAGTAACATTTAGATAAAATCTTTGAGAATCGAAAGTGTGTTCCCTGCAGAAACAAGTCTGTAGCAACAAGAGGGAGAATGGCCAATTTCTTATGAATCACCCGGTTCCTGCGAAGAGTGTGTGTCCTTAAAGACAGGAGAGACAGAGGCTGGTAAGAGAGAAGGGAGCAGAGAAGAGTAACAAGGTTCCTAGCCACAGACTCTGATTCTGTTATTTTCTAGGTCTGGAAAGAAGGAAACCAGATGAAATCACAAGTCAAAGCTTGATGAGCACAACAAAAGAAGATCCTACTGTATCAGGTCATTTAAAACTCCAAATTGACTTTTATAATGACAGCTGGATAAAGTGAGTGAATGCTTATTGGTTTAGATATTAAAATGAACCATAAATATGGCGGTTAGGGTTAAGTGAGTGATGAATCTTATGTCCTGGCTTAATTTCTCAGGTTTTCAAATGGATAATTCTAAAGCAATGCCAATTTATTAGTTTCTAAGAATTAGCTTTGAGTTGGGAAAAAAGATAGTATGAATAAGAAAATATTATTATACAGTATATATTTCATTTTAAAGTTTGAATTATTTCTTGGGATCAGACCTGGGTCTGATCTGTAGAATTTTCCACTTGACAACCTTTGTTCTGCGCACTTAGTCGCTCAGTCATGTCCAACTCTTTGTGACCCCATGGACCGTGGCCCGACAGGTGCTTCTGTCCATGGGGATTCTCCAGGCAAGAACACTGGAGCGGGTCGCCATGCACTCCTCCAGGGATCTTGACAGCCTTAAACACTGGCAGTATTCCAACAATTGTTACTGACTTCTTTTTTAAGCTTCATTACCCAGGATTTCATTTTGGTGGTTTGAAAAAAAAAAAAGTCTGATGAATTGCATCCTTTCACAGTTAGAAATTGAAGGGGTCACACTTCTTGTCAGCCGGAAGTGGAGGTTGGGAAGAATTCTATTTTTGGAGTTGAAAGGTCACCTTTGACCCAGAAATGTGTGGTTTCATGAAAGACGTTCCTCTGTTCTGTCTTTCTTGATTTACCCAAGGAATGGAGAAATGCTTAAGAGCGTCACTTCATCAGACTTGTTTCCTCCCAGTGCACTAAGACAGCGTTATTGACCATATCTAAAGAATTTTAGATTTTCAGGTATTTAATTTGGTGTTATGTGATTCATGTCACAATCATTTAACTTTATGTTATTCAAAACTTTCCAAGTTGAAATCTTGATTCTTTTTCTAAGATGTGAAGATTTACTCTTCTAGATCAGGGGATAAGAGATGAACAGTCTGAACCAAGGGTTGATCATTAAGTAGCAAAGGGATCCTAGAGAAAGAAATGAATCCACAGAGAAGGGAACTGTATCCTAGTAAGTACACTGCTTGGCTCTGAAGGAAACCATGTTTATAAAGTTAGAGTAATATAAAGAGCAGTTATTGGTTTTCAGCTTTAGAGTCAATCACCAAAGTGTGAAACAATATAAATATTAATATTAACAATGTAAAAGTAAAGTTCTAGGTGCCAGAAGTTCAAGCAAGACACACATCTTCTTTCCACATAGTGGTGCTAAGAGAGATGTCTGAAATTGATGGAGCATGAAAAAGAGATTCTTGTATATTTTTGTATTTCACAGATTCTAAAAGCTCACATCTTTCAACCATTAATAAATTTTTATATAATTCTAATCAATCATTTCTGGGCTGCGCTGCTACTTGCAGCACATTACTTCTGCTGTAATCACTTGTCTTCGCTGCTACTTGCAGGCTTTCTCTAGTTGCGGTTTGTGGGGGCTGCTCTCTAGTTGAGGTGTGTGGGCTTCTCATTGTGGGCTTCTCTTGTGGTGTTCTAGGGTGTGCACCCTTTAGTAGTTGTGGGGTGTGGGCTCAGCAGCCCCTCAGCATGTGGAATCTTCCTGGACTGGGGATCAAACCCATGGCCCCTGAGTGGGCAAACAGATTCTTAACCACTGAACCACCAGGAAAGTTCTAATATATTTGAAACTGGGATGCTCCTTACTCTTGAGAATACCTTATAAGTATAATTGGCAGTGTTGTTTTCCTTAGTGGAACAGATAATAATGGCACATCTTAGATTTGACAATGCAGTATTTTGAGTTGTAAAAAATAGTAAGTAACTAAAGATAATGAAAAAAAAAAAAAACCAAATAATAATTGGGAGGGAGTGACCAAAGACAGCTAAATAAACCATCATCTCTTAGAATCAAAGGTTAATAGAAAATGTCTAAACTTGATAAATTTTAAAAAATTAAATTAAACAGCATGAGCCTGTTGTTTATATATCTTTTCATTTTAAGCCCTTCCACTGTTTTTTTTTTTTTTTAATTTTTTTTTTTTTTGGGGTGGGGGGAGTGGAGCATATGGTGCAGTTTATAGGATCTTAATTCCCTGACCAGGGATTGAACCCAGGTCCACAGCAGTGAAAGCCCAAGTCTTAACCACTGGACTCCTGGGGAATTCCCCAGTATTTGATTTTTAAAAAACCAGACTGTATCAGGCTCTTGTGGTGGTTGTAACAAATTACCACAGTCTTGGTGGCTTAAAACAGAAATTTGCTCTCTCCTAGTTCTGGCGGCCAGAAGTACGGAATCAAGATGTTTCTAAGGCCATGTTCCTTCACAGAGTCAAGGGTTCTTCACCTCTTCTAGCTTCTGGGAGCTGCCAGCATTTCTGCATCATGCCAGTCTCTGTCTCTGTCTTCACATCACCGTCTCTGTGAGTTCAAATCTGCCTCTGCCTTTCTCTTATAAGCACACTGTGGTAGCACTTAGGACCTACCTGGATAATCTAGGACAATCTCCCAATTTCAAGATCCTTAACTTAATTATATCTGCAAAGACCCTGTATTCCAAATAAGTAACATTCACTGATTCCGAGTACTATTAAGATATGGACATATCTTTGGGAGCCATTATCAGCCTACTCATGCATTAGTTTGATTTAAAAAAAAAATCCTAAATTATTTTACAATTTGAAGTTTTTCAGTGACTACCCATAGCTTCCAGGATCAAGTTCAAATGATGTATTGGTTAAAAATATAGTCTCTAAAGCAAAAGCACAAGAAACAAAGGGAAAATAGGTCAACTGGACTTCAAGATTAAAAACTTCTGTGCTTCAAAGGATACCATCAAGAAAGTGAAAAGACAACTCACAGAGAAAATAATATAAATGATAGGAAACTTCTATCTGGAATATACAAAGAGCTCTCAGGACTCGATAATAAAAAGACAAATAACAATTGTTAAATGGGCAATAGACATTTCTTTAAGGAAGATAAAAAACTGACCAAAAAACACATGAAAGGATGCTCTACATCATTAGTCACTTGGGAAATACAAACAAAAACACAGTGAAACACCACTTCATACTAACTAGGATGGTGACAATAAAAGAGACAGATAATAACAAGTCCTGGCAAGGGACGGAGAACCTGGAACGCTTATGCACTGTTGGTGGATTACTCATTATTCACAATATCCCCAAAGTGGAAACAACTCAAATGTCCTTCCACTGACAAATGGATACATAAAATGCAGTCTATCCATATAATGGAATATTGTTTGGCAATAAAAAGGAATAAGGAATATGATACATTGCTATAACATAGATGACCCTCGAAAATACTACACCAAGTGAAAGAAGCCAGTCACAAAGGACCACGTATTGGATGATTCCATTATATGAAATGTCTAGAGTAGACAAATCTATAGTGATAGAAAATGGATTAATGGTTGGTTGGGGTAGGGGTCTAGAGGGAGTGGGGGATGGGTGTGGGATTTCTATTGTTTTAAAAATTATTTAGTTATTTATTTTTGGCTATTCTCCAGTTGCAGTTGTGGGTGTTTCCTTGCAGTGGCTTCTCTTGCCGTGGAGCACAGGCTCCGAAACTCGGGCTCCGGTAGCTGTGGCACACAGGCTTAGTTGCCTGGCGGCATGTGGGATCTTCCCGGACCAGGGATTGATCCCGTATCCCCTGCACTGGCAGGCAGATTCTTAACCACTGGACCACCAGGGAAGTTCTGATATTTCTACATGGGGTGAGAAAAATGTTCTAAAGTGGATTGTGGTAATGGTCACACAACTCTGAATATACTAAAAACCATTGAATTACATGCTTTAAATGAGTGAAGTATATGACATGTGAATTCTACCAGTAAAGCTCTTAGATAGATGATAGATCAGTAGATAGGACAGTCCACAGACTCACAGTCTTTGGTCCAGTCTCAGCTCCATGAGAAGGTGTAGATGGATAAGGGAACGTGCATGGAAGACCTCAGCACAGTTCCTGGCACACGGTAGATACCCTGCCTATGACCACTGTTATTATCTACCTGGCATTCGGATCACTGTGGGGCTTGGTCCTTGCCTACCTCCCGCCTCTTTACACCCCCTTAACCCCTCTTCAGGGCAGTTGCCACCCTGCATCTATGCTATCTCCTAAGAGTCCCCTGAAACAGGCCCAGCACACCCTGCTTTTTCTAGAATACCCTCTCTCCCCTCTGCCTTCACCCAGCTAGCTCCTCTCTCGCTCCCCTCCCATGTTTCCTGAGCCCTCTGTCTCCCAGGAAGCATCCCCTACGGGCTCTAAGACCGCCTGCCCTTCCTGCCCGGTCAGCTGTGGTCCTCACCGCTCTGGGTACACAGTCTCTCGTGACGCTCGCTATGCTCCATGGCATCTGTCTGCTGTGTCTTACTCATCTCTCCACGCTCAGTGCCAAGCAGAGTGACAAAAAGTTCAGAAGTGAACATGCTAAATGGCCGCTGGGCCTAAAGAGAATTACTGCTGCACCAGCAGAAGAGCAAAATCGCTCCCAGGAGAGACGAAAGATTTTTCTCTTGTTTTCCAGGCAGAAGAAGTCTGTTTCTCTGGTGATGGGGAGCTTGGCACGACTGCCCTTGTGCCTTATATTCCACATGGACACATCCAGACCTGCCCGCCGCCTGCTTTCCATGGAGTGATGGAGGGATGGATGCAAGCCTGTCTTGTGACCCTGTCGGTTTATTAGCACTTTACTGAAGTGCATGTTCAGACACGTGTACTTAATGGAAGGGACAGCTGAAGAGCAAAGCCAGCGTGATATTCACACCATGCAGCATAGGGAAAAATACATTTGCAAACCCCGTAGGAGGTAATGCTCAAAAAAAGCCCACAGTCAGTCTGGGGACGAGAAGGAATGACTCCTTTCTAAATATTCCCCGTAACATAAGCACAGCTGGTGAAGAGTCCAAGGAGGCCTGTGTGAAACCACCTCTAACCCTCAGAGGTAGTGAGCGCCCTAACCCAGAGGCACCCACACTGGGGAGGATGATGTGGGGAGTGAGGAGATGCTGGATTCGGGGACCCTTAGCTCCACTCCAGTGATTAGAAGACATGATGCGCAGATTTGAATGTCTGGTGAGAATTATCTGGAATATGAGGGCTGCCACTCTGCACAACTCCGGGATGCCCTTTGCATCACAGTCGAGGTGAGAGGTACCATCCCTCCCCCGTACCCCCCGATGAAGAAATGCCCTGCGGGGACTCTGTAGTTGTTATGGGCAACCAGGCTAAATCTTGATTACATAATCCTGTGTTTATTACAGCAAAACGGGCTTGCTTAATTTTTTTTTTTTAAGGTTTGTAGTATCTTTATTTTTTTTTTAAATTTATTTTTCATTGAAGGACAATTGCTTTACAATATTGTGGTGGTTTCTGCCATACATCAGCATGAATCAGCCACAGGTATACCTATGTCCCCTCCCCTCAGCTTACTGAGTTTTATATGACTCTGGCTTTTATTTTTTAAAGAACACTGTCTAAATTGTACATACATGGCTTAATGAAATGATGATATATTTTAAAGGAAACTCCAAACCCAAGGAGGGCTGAGTTGGTAAAAATTTTCATCACTGGTCACATCTTCGGGTTGTACTCCAAACAAACGCTAGCCACTGTCTCTTGGCCTTGGTGTATTTTGTCGGTTAGTCAGAAAAACAATGAAAGGTCACAAGCTCTCAGGGATCCTGGGAAAAGATGCCAGATGTCGTGTGTGAAAGCCAGCACATTCGACTACAGACAAAGCAGACTCAACTACACACTGCATGGGTGGCCTGTCCGGAGGCCTTTCCTTCTCTTTTTTTCAGCCATGTCACACAGGATAAGGGATCTTAGTTCCCTGACTAGAGGTGGAACCCAGGTCCCCTGCACTGGGAGCGTGGAGTCTTAACCACTGGACCACCAGGCAAGTCCAGGTATTCCTTCTGTTTATTAAAACAGAAGAGACTCAGCACTGGCATATGCACACACATGTGTACATAAGTGTGTACACACACACCCTCTTCCTTCCATATTTCATATATATTAGAATACTATACTAGACATTAAATACATATATTAAATATATATGGTGGCACTAGTGGTAAAGAACTTGCCTGCCAATGCAGGAGACATAAGAGACACAGGTTCGATCCTTGGGTCGGGAAGATCCCTTGGAGGAGGAAATGGCAACCCATCACTCCAGTACTCTTGCCTGGAGAATCCCATGGACAGAGGAGCCTGGTGGGCTACAGCCCATAGGGTTGCAAAGAGTCAAACATGACTGAAGCTACTTGGCATGCATATAAATATAAATTAGTTGAATTTCCTATCTTATCAGTCAATTCAGTAAAATATGTGATGGAAGATAAAATGAGTATTTTTAGTTGTCCGTGGTTTTTCCTTCTCTAAATTTCCTCTTCCTTGTAACTGAGCACAGACCTGGGCCACCTGCCTTACAGCACCAATGCAGTCACTGCTTCATGTACGGGAGGGAGGGAGGAGCCATCTGTCCATGTTCCAAGGTCCCCGCAAGCACCCCATCCTCTCAGACCTCTTCCTGCCGCACACGGTAGCCCCCCATCCACTCCTCTCTTTAGGACGAGTGGGTAAGAACACAGGCTGAGGATTCCGCGAGGACTGAGCTGAAATCCTGACTCTGCTGTTGACCAGCCTTGGGTACCTCTGGTGAGGGACACAGCCCCTCCAGGTCTCAGCTTCCTCATTTGCAAAATGGGAGCAATACCCGCCCCATCTGGGGTTACGAGAAGCTCAAGGAGAAAAACTCATCGAAGCATGTGGCTCAGTGGCAGCGCCTGGCCAGTGGTCCACAAACGGCAGCATCTCCTCTATTGTGCTGCTCCCTGAACGGATTCTGCCCCTATTATTAGGCTGTGAACCCTCTGAGGGATCAAATGTTTACTGAGCAGAATGGGGAAATAGATGTGAGAGGACAGGAAAACCACGACACCTCCTCTTGACCTGGTGCTCCTGGAGAATCACCACCACACCCTTCCTCTGTCCCACTTCTGCTCCTAGTTAATCAATCTGACTAAGTCCTTACTGCTTTACCAGCAAGGTGGTGGATTTCCACCAGCAAAGACAGCAAGGTATGAATGGTTATGATATATTTTTACTGTAATACATAACCTCTCTGCTCAACTATCATACGCAATTGACCACAGGAATGACAGGCCTGCTTTCTAAAGGTTATGCAGATGATTTTTTTGTTCCAAACTAAGTGTCTGTCTCTCTATACTATATTGTATTATAGAATACAAGTAGGCTGACATACTTTCCTCCTTTGCTTCTATTTGTATACAATTAGGATTTAAGGTCTGTTTCTCTTTTCTTGGTTTCCCCCCCACCACCCGAAGGACTTGGGATACTTGAGGGTATACATCTGAAACCCTGGGCTAGATTCCTGTGATCATTAATTTCATCAGGCTTGAACAGGGCAAGCTTAGCATGAAGACTCACACGATGCTTTCATACTCCGAGAATAACAGGCACTGAGGCCTTCACAGGCCACGTGGCTGCCGATTCAGGTCCGGGTTCCCCTACCTTGGAAGCCCGCAGGCTGCCTATATAAGGGCACGGAGCATTTATCCATTCTGATGCTGTGCCGACAGAAATGGCTCTCCCAGCTATAGATTTAGGCACTTGGAGGGCTGAACAGTAGCTCATCCACTCTCTAGTTTTCCTTTGGAATTCAGTAATGAACTCATTAAATCACCAACTTGTTGTGACAGGAAGTCATTCAGATGCTGATGCTATTGCCATGGAAACCATCCCTCCACTCAGAGCTCGGTCTCTGCTGAGGAGCACCCCAGCTCCATAATTACTGTCATTCCCCCAAATAACACAGAGCCATCACGGTCCAAACAAATCCAGAGCAGAGCATGCAGAGTCTCTATTCTGCTTTCAGACGGATCCTTGTTGGGTTTGGTGTATTTTTAGCACACATTTCTCTTCTGTACCAGTTGTCTTTTAAATGCCTACATGCTGGCTCCTTTCCAACATCTTTCCTACAGAAGCAGAAAAAAGATTTTTGGAGGGGATAACTGTCAGGGATCGGGTTTTAAGGGAACCCACTGCTTTCCCAGATCTTTGTGCTTCCAAATAGAGAAGCAAATGAGTTTTTCTGCCTTTTGAGACCCTGAGAAACAACTCCTCAATTCTCTGAGAGTTCATCTTTTATAAAACCTAAAGGATAGATGGATGGTTTATGGATAGATGAGTAATGCCCGGATGCAAGTTCAAGGCGAGACACAAGTGCAAAGTGCTGTTTGCTTTGTACTGTCTAGGCTATTGCTGAATGCCAATACTGAGGGCTGACCAAGACACAAAGAGAGAGAGTGCACTCTTATCTGGAGTAGCAATCAAGTCTTTTTTGGAGATTAAAAATATTTTATTTATAAACAGGATATAATTTGGTACTAAATACCAAATAACTGGCTGAAAAATAGAAAAATTTCATCAAAATTTTAATTTAGCATTCTACAGGTATGTAAACATACGTTAAGACTTGCCATATTTAAGATTTATTTTTCAGGTTTTTTGTTTTTTAATTAATTTTTATTGGAGTACAGTTGCTTTACAATGTCATGTTAAATCAAGTCTTTTTTTGAATATGCCATGGCACCTGGTATACAGGGAATTTTAAACATAACCATCTCTTAGCAAATGAGAGACACTGTACCAGGCATTTTGCATTCTGTTTCATGATTTAAATTTATCTGCATGAAAATCCCATGAGGCAGATATTTTTATTCCAATTTTACAGCTCAGGAATGTGCAGCTCAGAGCAATTAGGTAAATTAAATAAATGCCATGCTCTTCCATACTGCATAGCTGTTACCACATCACACATGCTGTGCCCGCAGGCATAAAGGTGACTTCTGCTGCCTGAGAATCATAGGTGCCTGGATTACAAAAAGCCTTTCATGACTCTGTTTCAACTAACCAACCCCTTTTAGGACAGCCCAGCTCATTATCTGCTCTCAGCTTGGGTACCACCAGCAATGGAGAATTTACTAAAAGCAGTCTGTATTTGGACAGCTGTCTCAGCCTGTTCTGCCCATGAACAAAGAGCAATCATCTTTGGAGCGTCTACCGAGCGTTAAACTGAGGACATTTGGTTGTGGCTGAGAGTCTGTCCTCTAGAATATCCAGGTACGGGTAGGAGAAGAGGGAGATGAGAAGGACCTAGGTTAGGATCTGCTTGAGCTCAACAAGAGCCTCTCAGCAGATCCCTGACTCTGTGACCATTTGTCCTGTACGGAAGAAACCTGTTCCCCAGTGCCAGTGGGAAGCTGTGTTTTTTTCCCCCTTTCTTTAATCTGGTGATCATTTATAATTTTATTTATTTAAAAACTTTTTTGGAGTATAGTTGCTTTACAGTGTTGTTAGTTTCTACTGTACAGTGAAGTGAATCAGCTCTGCATATATATGCATCCCTTCTTTTTTAGATTTCCTTTCCATTTAGGTCATCACAGGACACTGGGTAGAGTTCCCTGTGCTATCCGGTAGGGCTCATTAGTTATCAATTTTATATATAGTGTCAGTGTATATATGCCAATTCCAATCTCCCAATCCTTCCCACCTACCCCCTTCCCCTTGGTGTCCAGACAGTTGTTCTCTATGGGGAAGCTGTGTTTTGGGTGAGACTCAAATCATACACACACATGGACATATACTCTCAACAAAAATGCATAACTGTTCCAAACAGAAATGCCAACATTTAAAGAAAGGCAGTGAGCAGTGATCCACCTTCTGGAAAAGATTAGTAAGGTCAGGGGAGGAATACCACACTGACCTTGCAGCTTCATGAAGCTCTGTGTTTAGTGCTGTGAGGATCATTTCTTTCTGCCCCAGGGAATGAGATTTACTCTTACAAATGCTCATCTGCCTATGCCTTAGACTTAGCACTCCTTGGTGGTAAATTCTGTAATATGTGCAGATATGTGTTACCTGAATGACCCGTGACAAGCCTCTAACCCAAGTACCTCTCTTTCCTCGTCTGTAAAATGAAGGATGCTGCTAATTACATTATCTACTTTATAGGAGTATGGCCAGCTTGAGCTGCAAAGTGCAAAAAAACCCTGAGAAAAGCATCAATCTATAAAAAAAAAAGTGCCTAGGGACTTCGCTGGTGGTCCAGTGGCTAAGACTCCTAGTGCAGGGGGCCTGGGTTTGATCCCTGGTCAGGGAACTAGAGGCCACATGCTGTAACTAAAGAGCCTGCATGCCACAACTAAGACCCAGTGTTGCCAAATAAATAAAAATACTAAAAAAAAAAAAATCCCAACTCAGTATTTGATGAAAGGGAACATGTAAACATAAACAATTTCAAGCTTAATATTTACCATAAGTGAGATCAAATCTCTTTACAATTATCATGAAAATCAAAATGATTTTCTAAGCTTGGAGCAATGATTCCTTTGAAGCAATATTCAACATAAAAATTTTGATACTACAGGGTTGTGATTTGTTTTTTCAGTGTTCACTGTCTCATGACCTAACCTGTTGCAAAGATTAAAGCAAAATTTTCCAGTTAATCACAGAGGATTAGTAAGGCCTCTATAATTCTGCATCGGTAAAAAAAGGGGCAGATCACACAGAGTCCAATGTTTTTAGTCTTTATAGATTTGTTTTCTAAGTAATTTAAAAAGGTACTTGTGAATATACTCTGCCTAATTCTCAAAAGTATTTGATAGCCTACAATAAAAGGAACAGAAATAATAAAAGTGAAGTAATTTGAAAAGAATCTTTTCATCCAATTCACAGCCATTTCTTCTTAATAATACCTACGAAACAGAATTCAGCTAGAGTTACAAATGAGATCCTCTATAGTTTCTGACACTGAAAATATTTTATTCACCGTAACTAAACACAGAGCTGGTAGGAAATGACTTTTGGGTGAGGGGGCGGGTTGAAGTGGGGGGTGTCTGTGAAATGGACTGAACTACGGGACTCGAAGAGAATGAACATGAATACAACTATGAAGTGGATTAAATCAAGATGCAGTGCACGCCCAGATCACGTGTTTTATTTCCATTTGGATGTAACAGCTAGTTTCAGGCAGAATATGCTAAGACAGCCACACAAAAGGGAAATGAGTCACTGACTAAATACCAGAAAAGCTTAGGCCAACTGGCTAGACGAAGACTCAGCCACGTCTTTTTCTGCCTCTGTTCCACTTCTATATCCTGAAAGCACCACCTTATCTGAATCATAGGAGGGAAATCTTTTTGGCAAATATGTCTGGGACACATCCAGCTGTGCTCTTCTCCATGTCAAACACACACACACACCCGCATCCACGAGGCTTAGGGATGCATGTGGTGCGCGCTCACACACACACACACACACACATCCATCCATCCACCCACGCATCCAAGAAGCTTAGGGATGCGTGTGGTTTTTTCCCCCCAGCAGTCTTACCTCCATAATTATGTTTGACCTAGACTAACATTAACATATTTTGCTCTTTCTGAGCAAGCAGCAATCAGCATGAGGTTCCACCTTCCTTGGATCATAGCCCATCATCCTTTCTCTCTTTCTCTCTCTCTCCCCTATTACCACCAGCATAAAAGACCTGGCACAGGAACTCTGTCTTGCTGACTCTGGTATAGTGCCTGGCATATTGTTGGTACTCAATAAACATTTCCTGGGTGAGCTGAAGAAATATTTTCAGTCTCTCCTAGAAGCTATCTGCTTTTTCCTCAGTCTAAAGGAGGCTTGTACAAGTCTCCTCATTTAGTAAAAGACCAAAAAAGTCCACTATTCTTTTCTCTCCACAAGCCATGAAATGCCCCCCAATTAAACCACCCATAATGTCAGTATCGTTATAGCTACTGTCTTCTCTGTCATCACACCTTATAGCCAAGCTTCTTAAGGGAGTGGTGGTGGTCGTTTAGTCGCGAAGTCCTGTCGGACTCTTTGTGACCCCAGATTGTAGCCCCCCAGGCTCCTCTGTCCACGGGATTTCCCAGGCAGGAATACTGGACTGGGCTGCTGTTTCCATCTCCAGGGGATCTTCCTGGCCCAGGGATTGAACCTGCATCTCCTGCATTGGCAGGCAGGTTCTTTACCCCAGAGCCACCAGGAAGCCCACCCTCTTAAGAGATCGGTTTCTGTTTATCATCTTTACTTCTTTAACAGTATTCTTTAACAGTATTTATTCTTTAACAGTACTCTTTTGCAATCCATTGCCTCCCTCCCTCCCTTTCATCTGTCCATCTACCCTTTCCCTCCCATCTTTCTGTTCCTCTGCTTCTGTAAATATATATCAATGCCTGTGATGTACTAGGTACTGCCCTGGGAATATGTATTGAAAAAGACAGTCTCTCTGCAGTGGAAGTGCTCTTGATCTGTGCGAGAAACAGGGGTGTCAACTTGAGATTCTTAAACTGGGGTCCAATCCCCCTGGCTACGCAGGAGTGTGCTATGCTAAGTGAGGACCTGGAACAAACCCAGCGCATATACAGGTGACAAGGAGGCCCATGGGAGAAACTGCTGAATCTCATTTGAAAAAGGAAGATGAGAACAATGGATATACAAAGTTTTGTTTTTTTTTTTCTGGCAAATTGGCAAATGAAATCCAGTGCCGAGTGAGTAATTTGGCATAGGAGGCATGTTGATAGTTGTCTGATAAGAGTGTAAAATGGCATAAGCTTTAGAGAGCTAATCTAGAAAAATGTATAAAAAGCCTTGAAGAATGTATACACGTTGGCCCTACAATTCCACTTCTAGGAATTCCTAAGGAAGCAATCATGGATATAAATAAATACATCCCTCTAAGGACACTAAGAGAAACCTTAAGGGAAGCCTGGCGTGTTTCAGTCCATGGGGTCACAAAGCGTAGGCCACGACTGAGTGACTGAACAACAATTAAGGACAATTATCACAGCATTGCTTATAGTACTAAAAACTGGAAACATTCTAGATGCTCAACAGTAAGTAAGTAAGTAAGACAATATACAGAAATAAATTTTAGTTCATTTTCAGCATGAAATACCATACAGGTATGCAAAGTTGTGCTAGAGAAGAATACTCAGTGACCTAGGAAGACATTTTCAGAATGTTTGCTCTGCATCGTTAAGGGAAATAGCAATTATAAAACAGAGTGTATTAAAAAAAAATCTCATTTTTGGAAAACTATATCAGAATGCAAAAGAAGATACAGAAATGTTAACAATAGTTTGCATGTGCGCTTACAGATTTTTTCTTTAGTGTCTTTGTGTACGTTTCCCCAAATTTCCTCATAGTTACTTTTGTTATCAGGAAAAGTATTTTTAACGAGAGACACAAAAATTCCCTTCTGTTTTGGCTGCCTGTTGTCTACTGGATGAAACCCAAATCCCTTTGCCTGATAAGCGAGGACTGTCACAATCTGGCTGCTCCCCGGCAGTATCCCAGCCTGCTCTTCTGGGCAGAGACCCATATTCAAGGCTCCCCAAGTAACATGCTTATCCATCAATAAGCTTTGTCTTTCCAAGCCTTTGCCTGCACAGCCACACCTCTCCTTCCTCCCCAGCATGATCAGAGGATTGTTGAACTCCTCATCCTTCTAAATGGCCTGCCTCTCCAGTTCCTGATCTTCTCACAACTCCACAAGTCTTGGCACCAAAGTTTTTTCTACCTCAGGGCCTTTGCACCTACCATTTTCCTGCCTGGCTTCGTCTTTACACCACCAGCTCCTTTCCATCTTTCAAACCTTAAATGTCACCCCTGGGGACTTTCCTGGTGGTCCAGTGATTAAGAATCTGCCTGCAATGTGAGAGACCCAGATTCAGTCCCTGGGTTGGGGAGATTCCCTGGAGAAGGTAATGGCTACCCACTCCAGTATTCTTGCCTGGAGAATCCCATAGACCGAGGAGCATGATGGGCTATAGTCCATGGGGTTGCAAAGAGTCGGATAAGAAAGAGTTGGATAAGACTGAGCGACTAACACTTTTGCAATATAGGGGACTCGGGTTTGATCCCTGGTTGAGGAATAAGATCTCACACGCCTAGAAGCAGCTAAGCTCATGTGCCACAGTAGTTGCGGCACACTCCTGGAGGCCCTGTGCCACAACAAGAGAGTCCACGTGCCACAACTAAAGATTCCAAGTGACGTAACCAAGACCTGATGCAGCCAAATAAATGGGTAAGTATTAAAAAAGATGTCACCTCTGCACTTGGCTTCCTCTGACCACCCTGTCCAAAATAGGTCACCTCCTTTAATGCTCTGTCTCAGAACCCTGTTATTCCTCCTTAGCACTTGCTACAATAGAGAACTATTTTTATTCACTTGTTCACTCATTTTAGGGGGTTTGCCCCACTTGAGTATAAGCTCCAGGAAGACAGGGGCTATGATCTGACCCGAGGCCTCACACCTGGTAGAACAAAGTTCTTTCTGGAATGGACAGACAATGGGAAGGCCAGATGTTCTGTATGCATTCCTATGTCTTCCTGTGGGATGCTGTATGTTCATCTCCACCAACCTTTCCCTATCTGTATCTTTACTTGTTTATTTATTTGGCTGCACAGCTTGTGAGATCTTAGTTCCCCAACCAGGGATTGAACCTGGGTATTTGGCAGTGAAAGTGTGGAGTCTTAACCACAGGACCACCAGGAAATCTCCTTTCTATCTATATTTTTAAAACCACTAATGCAGTTGTTCCTAACAGACCCTGAAATGGACTGTATGTACTCTGAGATGGAGACTGGGTACAGGGTCAAGGTCCTGTCAAGCACTGCAGGGTCTCAACAAGCATGTGCTCCAAATGAATGGAGGAGGGACTCCCAGTGGATGGAGGAAACCATTCTTGGCTGAGCAGTTGCTGAAACTCACACGTATGATGAGACACTGCCCACGTAAGTCTTACATTTTGGGTGGACACAGGGTTTGTGGTGAAAAAAAGTTTTAACTACATTTTATGAAGAATTCTGAAAGTGAAAGTCACTCAGTCGTGTCTGACTCTTTGTGACCCCATGGACTATACAGTCCATGGATTCTCCAGGCCAGAATACTGGAGTGGGTAGCTGTTCCCTTCTCCAGGGGATCTTCCCAACCCAGGAATTGAACCAGGGTCTCCTGCATTGCAGGTGGGATTCTTTACCCACTGAGCTCTGAGGGAAGCCCAGTGAAGAATTTTAGCAACTAATTACTTAACAATTAATTCTTGAGCTTCAAAAAAAAATGAACAACAGAAAATTATAAGATGCTGGTGAAAGAAATCAAAGATGACATAAACAGATGGAGAGATATTCCATGTTCCTGGGTAGGAAGAATCAATACTGTGAAAATGACTATACTACCAAATGCTATCTACATATTCAATATGATCCCTATCAAATTACCAATGGCATTTTTCACAAAACTAGAACAAAAAATTTCACAATTCATATGGAAACACAAAAGACCCCGAATAGCCAAAGCAGTCTTGAGAAAGAAGAATGGAGCTGGAGGAACCAACCTTCCTGACTTCAGATTATACTACAAAGCTACAGTCATCAACACAGTATGGCACCGGCACAAAAACAGAAATATAGACCAATGGAACAAGATAGAAAGCCCAGAAATAAACCCATGCACCTATGGGTACCTTATTTTTGCCAAAGGAGGCAAGAATATACAATGGGGCAAAGACAGCCTCTTCAATAAATGGTGCTGGGAAAACTGGACAGCTACATGTAAAAGAATGAAATTACATGTAAATCCATGGCTAATTCATTTCAATGTATGACAAAAACCACTGCAATGTTGTAAGGTGATTAGCCTCCAACTAATGAAAATAAATGGAAAAAAAAAAAAAAAGAACACTTCTTAACACCATACACAAAGATAAACTCAAAATGGATTAAAGACCTAAATGTAAGACCAGAAACTATAAAACTCTTAGAGGAAAACATAGGCAGAACACTCAATGACATAAATCAAAGCAAGATTCTCTATGACCCACCTTCTAGAGTAACAAAAATAAAAACAAATGTAAACAAGTGGGACCTGATTAAACTTAAAAGCTTTTGCACAGCAAAGGAAACTATAAGCAAGGTGAAAAGACAACCCTCAGAATGGCAGAAAATAATAGCAAAAGAAACAACTGACAAAGGATTAATTTCCAAAATATACAAACAGCACATACAGCTCAATGCTAGAAAAACAAACAACCCAATCAAAAAGTGGGTAAAAGACCTAAACAGATGTTTCACCAAAGAGGACATACAGATGGCTAATGAACACATGAAAAGATGCTCAACATCGCTCATTATTAGAGAAATGCAAATCAAAACCACAATGTGCAGTCACCTCACACCGGTCAGAATGGCCATCATCAAAACATCTACAAACAATAAATGCTGGAGAGGGTGTGGAGAAAAGGGAGTGCTCTTCCACTGTTGGTGGGAATGTAAATTGGTACAGCCATTATGGAAGATGGTATGGAGATTCCTTAAAAAACTAGGAATAAAACCACTATATGACCCAGCAATCCCACTCCTAGGCATATCCCCCGAGGAAACCAAAACTGAAAAAAGACACATGTATCCCGTTGTTCATTGCAGTACTATTTACAATAGCTAGAACATGGAAGCAATCTAGATGCTCATTGACAGATGAATGGATAAAGAAGTTGTGGTACATATACACAATGGAATATTACTCAGCCATAAAAGGGATGCATTTGAGTCCATTCTGATGAGGTGGATGAATCTAGAACCTATTATACACAGTGAAGTGAGTCAGAAAGAGAAAGATAAATATCGTATTCTAACGCACATATGTGGAATCTAGAAAAATGGTTCTGAAGAATTTATTTACAGGGCAGCAATGGGAGAAGGAAATGGCAACCCACTCCAGTATTCTTGCCTAGAGAATCCCGTGGACAGAGGAGCCTGGTGGGCTGCTGTCCATGAGGTTGCAAAGAGTCAGACACGGCTGAAGCGACTTAGCAGCAGCAGCAGCAATGGAGAAACAGGCATAGAGAGCAGACATATGGACATGGGGAGAGCGGAGGAGAGGGTGAGAGGTATGGAAAGAGTAACACGGAAACTTACATTACCATGTGTAAAATAGATAGCCAATGGGAATTTGCTCTATGGCTCAGGACACTCAAACAGGGGCTCTGTATCAACCTAGAGGGGTGGGATGGGGAGGGAGATGGGAGGGAGGTTCAAAAGGGAGGGGGTATATATATATATAAACCTATGGCCGAGTCATGTTGACATTTGACAGAAAACAACCAAATTCTGTAAAGCAATTATCCTTCAATTAAAAAAATGCATATGTTTAATTTTTTAATGAAAATAGGCTACTATACTAAATAAAGTTCTTATTTGACTACAAAAAAATGCACAACAGCAAATCTAACATTGACAATAAAATGATAAGAAAAGAAATATCATAGTGCCTTAGGGTCTATCAAAAAGTGAAGAATTGTACTGTATTTCTTAATCTAAGAAATTATAGGCTCTTTGTGTGGAACCCATAAATTGATGTTTGTTTCTTTTACAATGTTCTCCCAGAGAAACATTACAAATAATGCAGGGCACTCACCCCAATTAAGGCAGCTTAAGAGAGAGATGGTTTAGGACTTTCCTAGCAGTCTAGTGGTTAAGACTCTGCACTTTCAATGTAAAGGGCATGGGTTCGATTCCTGGTTGGGGAACTAAGATCCCATAGCTGTATGGCCAAATAAATAAGTAAAGTAACTGCTGGATACTTAAAAAAAGAAAAGAAAAAAGGGTGAGATGGTCTAATTGAAGTATGCATGGTCTAATTGAAGTATGCTGAATGTAGAGATGATCAGTGACTCGTGGGACAAAACATTAAGTCTGACTACTGCAGTTATTACTCAGTGAAATAACGCGAGCCTTTCAATTTGGAAGCCTTAGCCTCTCTTTGTGAACGAGGATGGGTCCTGAGATACTGTGTTGTTAGGGGTCAGTCAGGTTTCTCTCTAAAGGGCCAGAGAGTGACTATTTCAGCTCCGTGGGCCAAACTGGACTGCAATCACTCAATCTGGTCACTGCTGTGTGGATGTAAATGGACAGGCTGTATTCCCACACAATTTTATTTGTGGACAATGAAGGTGAATTTTATATAAGTATCAGGTGTCATGAAATGTTATCCTTCTTTTTGATGTTTTCCACTAACCGCGTAAAAAATGCAAAACCACCTAGGTGGTGGGCCAGGTTTGGCCCATGGGCCACAGTTTGCTGAACCCTGGGCTGGTTTCTGACAGTTTATCTTCATGGGCAGCAGTGGGACAGTGAAAAGACATGCTCTCAGAGGCAGAGCCTTGATCTCCAAAGGGTAAATTCTGGACTTCCCTGGTGTCCAGGAGCTAAGATTCTGTACTCCCAAAGAAGGGGGACTGGGTTCGATCCCTGGTCAGGGAATTAGATACTGTATGCTGCAACCAAGACTTGGTGCAGCTGAATAAATAAAAATAAATATTAAAGAGCTAGGAAAGGCTGAGGGAGGAGATAGTGAAGGACAGGAAGCCTGGCACACTGCAGTCCATGGGGTCACAAGAGTCAGACATGACTTACTGACTGAACAACAGCAACAGAAAACTCCAAAGAGTATGTTCCAGCACTTGAGCATCAAGGCCCAACAGAAACAACTTATTTCTGAGACCAGAAAACAGTGTTGGGTGCTGGATGGTTAACAGTCAACACGAGGGGAAAAGATTTCATTCTTGGAAGCGAAGTGTGGTCTTTGAGGTTTGATTGAAAGTGTTTGGTTCACACTTTTTGGGAGCACATTAGTGCCCTTTCACTGCAGGATCAACGGAAAAGAAGTAACATGCCCATCCTCACGTGGCTGCACCTGTGGTTGGAAAAGGCCAACGAACGGCTCTCCATTCAAGGGCTCGCTGTCAGATGACACCACTGCCGACAGGAAGAGAGTCCAGAAACGTCCTTCTTTTCATCCAAAAAAGGCTCCCTCCACAGTTCTGACCGGTTTGGCTACAGAATGCACTCCCAGGGAGATGAGAGGAAATGGAGGTCATGGCCAGGGTCTCTTCTGCCCCTCTCACTTCCTGTTCTAAAGTGTGCTTCCATTCTAAATGGTTTACTCTGCTTTGAATAATCTGGGTGCCTTACATAGGAGAGACAGCAGCATCTAAGGGTACAAGATGCCGGGGTGCTTGCCTATTACGAATTAGCTGTGATCTGGGGCAAATTCCTCAACCTCTCTCTGTGCTTCAGTTTCTTCAGCTATAAAATGAGGATAATCACTGCACCTACCTTCTAGAGTGGTGAGGTGTGTGTGTGGTAGCGCATGTATGGGGCTTTGAAAGGAGCCTAGCATGGAGTAAGGACTGGATGAGTATTAACTATTATCTTCTGTCTTCTATCCTACGAAGTACCCCAGAATGTGTGCTCATGTGTGTGCTTTCACACACACACACACACACACACACACACACACACAATTTGACCCTCTGCTGCCCAGGTGTCACTCGCTTTTCATAGGGAATAAACTGAGGTTTAGTGGCCCAAGGCCACCCAGCTATGAATCTTTTGATTATGAACCAAATGGTCCTTCAAAGACTTTTAAATTATTGAATGTGATCTTCAATTTCCAGCCTTTTGCCTGTTGTGGAAGCTCCTTAAAGAAAAAAATTGTATAAAAAAAGTCTTTAAAAAAAATTCCACCTACTTATAATCTATATACAATAGAGGGTCTTAATTGACGTTGTCTTTTTTTCTCATATGCTTTATGATCATTACTTTTTTAAAATCATATTTCATTATTTCCATCCCTAATACTCCTCCTCCTCCTCTCTTAAATGTCTCTTTTATTGATCACCTAGGATTGATTTCTTGAAATGTAAAAAAAACCAAACAAACTATGTTTGTTCCCAGCCACAGAACTTTTAAGTATTTCTTGACCTTTCAGCTTCACCTTCTGTATTTATCACTGCTATGCATGTAATGACAGGGTAGTTATCCTATAGTAACCCTCATTTAACTGCAAAAGAATGGTTGTGGCAAACTGACCATGCAAAATGTAAACTCTTTGCTCAGTCGTGTCCAATGCTTTGCAACCCCATGGACTGTAGCCCACCAGGCTCCTCTGTCCATGAGGTTCTCCAGGCAAGAATACTGGAGTGGGTTGCCATTCCCTTCTCCAGGGGATCTTCCTGACCAGGGATTGAACTGAGGTCTCCTGCATTTCAGGCAGATTCTTTACCATCTGAGCTACCTGGGGACCCTCAAGCAAAAGAATGTTCGTGGAAAACTGAATATGCTTGCTGTTAAAAAAATAAACTATTTTGGGGAAACCATAAGTTGTCGTTGCTGTTTAGTCACTAAGTAATATCTGTTTCTGACTGCATCGATGGCTGTTTGCCAGGCTTCCCTGTCCTTCACTATCTCCTGGAGTTTGCTCAAACTCATGTCCACTGACTCGGTGATGCCATCCAACCATCTCATCCTCTGTCACCCCCTTCTCCTCCTATGTATAAGTACAATAACTAATTCATATGGCCATGGTAGGTCAGCAGAGATACAGTTTCAAGTTTATAAGGGCTGCTGAGATGAAGGTAACCCAGATAAGCAGTATTCCTGCAAACTTGCTGCAAGAAAAATGTGTATGTTAAGGAGTCTTTGAATTAAAAAGAACTGTTAACACTCAGAAACAACTAAAATGAATGATCCATGATAGAAAAACTTTCATACCAAAGTTGAAATTCTGACTCTCAAGATTAGTTGGTGAATCATTCAGAGAAAGTTATGTCTTTGAAGATTTTTACAAGCAAACTAATGACATTTATTACTGTCACTAACTCAGTCCTGGGCTCCCCAGGTGGCGCAGTGGTGAGGAATCCTCCTGCAGGAGATGCAGGAGACATGGGTTTGATCCCTGGGTCAGGAAGATCTCCTGGAATAAGAAATGGCAACCTGCTCTAGTATCCTTGCCTGAAAAATTCCATCGACAGAGGAGGTTGGCAGGCTATAGTCCATGGAGTTGTAAAAGAGTTGGACACAACTGAGCGACTGAGCATACAACTCAGTCCTCTTACACGTTCTGCACTTTTTTTGCTTTCGTTTTTTCTTTTTTTCTAATTCTAACATTCATACACGTTCACTGTAGAAAATGTGGAAAATGGAAGAAAGTATAAAGCAGGAGAAACAAAATTTTACCCATAATACTATCTTGTCATCTCAGGAGAGAATGTTGGTTAATATTTTGACCTATTAACATAGTAACATTGATATTTTACATATCCTTCTAGTGATTAAATTTGGCCATGAAAGTTAAAATGATTTCTTACCATTTTCCCTTGACTGTCGTTGAAATAAAGCTAGAAGGCATAAAAAAATTCAAAGAAGAAAGAACAAAAGCACTTAGCATTACCCATTTTGGTATATTTCCTTCAACTCCTTTTTATGTCTGTATTTTTTTCAAAGTTGTGATTACAATTGGATATATTGCATATTAAAAAAGCTTATTATATCTTAAGCACTTTCTTTTGACATCAAAAAGTTTGTAAAGATAACTTTTAGTGGCTGTAAAAAATTTCATCATAAGTCGTTACTTGTTCAGATATTTGGCTGTTTACAGTTTTCATTATTTATAGATACCTGCTATATGCATCTAAGTGTAGATTTTTGTCCACATTTCTAATTACTTTCTGAGGACATAGGTCTTGAAAGAAGACTGTTAGGACAGAGAATATGAGCATTACAAAATTAGTAATGTTATTTTTTTTCCTCTGACTCTAAATGCATGATATAGTTCTTGAAATAAGTACTATACTATTAAATACTAAATTATATTTCTTTTCATCCCTTTAAAGGGCAGGAAGCTTTTCAAGTTTTTTGATTCATGCTTGCAAATGGTTTTCCACATCTGTATTAGTTACCTCTCTCACTAGCAATAAACCAATGCAGAATCTTACTGCATTCTCACTAATGAAGAACACTATCCTTAAAAGAAACTCCACTGGGAGGCAGGAGGAAGGTTCAAAAGGGAGGGGACATACGTATACCTATGGCTGATTCATGTTCATGCATGGTAGAAACCAACACAATATTGTAAAGCCATTATCCTTTAATTAAAAAAAAATAAATTTAAAAACATAGATTCAAATAAAAATATCCAAACAAACAAACTCCACTGACTTGAAGGGAAAAGCAGTATCTTATTGTTTTGTTGATACCTTTGCTTATTAATGAAGAAGACATTTTTTCAAATGTGTGTCATTTTGGGTATCTTTTTTTGGGTGAATTTTCTTAGCTATTATAGATATTTCTAAATACACGGGTAGTGATTAGTGATGTGTGTGCTCAGTCGCTAAGTCATGTCTGATTCTTTATAACCCCATGGATTGTAGCCCACCAGGCTCCTCTGTCCAGGGGATTTCCCAGGCAAGAATACTGGAGTGGGTTGCTAATTCCTCGTCCGGGGGATCTTCCCAACCCAGGGGTTGAACCTGCCTCTCCTGCACTGCAGGTGGATTCTTTACTGCTGAACCACCTGGGAAGCCCGCTGATTAGAAGAGGATGATGTTCATCTAAGACTCACAAGTATGTAGCTTAGCCAACACATCTGGGTACCAGCGGGAACTGTCTCACACGAAGAATCAGGAGAGTGAAGCGCTGCTTCACCCACGAGGAAAACCATGCAGGTCTCTGTCCTCCCCCTCCACCGCAGGCCTGACAGTCAATCACGTCTCAAACTACTGTATCTCAGTTTAAGATGAGCTCCCAAGTATCTGATGTAATGCATCTGGTTTTTTTTTTTAAACCCTTCCTGGTATGATGTTATTTTGGTTTTACTACCATTCTTGCTGGACTAAAAAGACTACGTGGGAATATAAAAGTAGCGGAAGCTGGTGAGAAATATCCACAATTGATTAAAATCTGTTTTGTTTAACTTTATCTGTCAGCATCTGCAAGTCAAATTTCCCCCATAACCACACTGGCTTCCCACGACCACGTGGGGTGCTGGGTGCTGTAGCTCTAGTGTGGAGGCTGCGAGCAGAGCCCAGGCACCCAAGGAGTGGAAACTCACACCCCTGCGTCTGCTGTCCCTTCAAGATTGGGTCAAAATGGGCCAACTGCTCCTGGGAAGGTAACTGTCCACAAGCAGGTAGAACTTCCTTACGCTTGCTCTGAAGTGTCTAATTACTCACGCAAATCTGGATCTGACATCAGATTCCTTCAGTGTCACTTAGGAAAATCTCAGTCTGCATGTGGGTCCCTTTCCTTTTGAAGCCGACACCCTATACTTAGTGATGATTGTTAAGCGGCCCTGTAACTGGGGCTGTGGTGCAGTGTACAATCCAGGGTGAATTCCTCTAGAAGAGCCTATTTTTCTTCTGCCTCTCTCTCCTTTGATTTTATTTGGTGCTTCTGGTGCTGGGGTAGTGGATGACTCAGATGTTCACAGGACACATCCCCTGTTCTTAGGGAGCTTACAGTTTAACCAGGGAGAGAGATGAAGGGAACAGATTAACTAGAAATGAAGGGAAGGTAATGGTGACCACAGAGATAATATATAAAAGAGGCAGGGAGCCCCCTCCAAGAACTTCACTCTAAGGAATCATCTGGGACTCCAGGTCATGTGACTTTTAAGGGGGAGGGTACAGAAGTGGATTCCAACAAAGCCCATCTACATTAAAAGAAATTTTAAAAATATATATATTTAATTTAATTTATTTGGCTGCACCAGGTCTCAGCTGCAGCATGCGGGATCTTTAGTTGTGGCATCCCAACTCCTAGTTGTGTCATGTGGGATCTAGTTCCCCAACTAGGGGTTAAACCCAGGCCCTCTGCATTGGGAGCTCCGAGTCTTAGCCACTGGACCGTCAGGGAAGTCCCCTGTTTGCATCTTGTTGTCACAGTTACAATGGGACTCTGTGATCCTTCTAGAGACAGCATACCCCCTATTTTCACAATCACAGAAACAATCCATCACCTTTGATGACAGTGCTTGCGGTTGCATAACGTATAGAACTAAAAATAATGTCATCTAGGAAACACTGTCATGAGCTAAACCTATCCCTTAAAGAGACGATTCTTCTATGCAGCCACAGGAGGCCTCCTGGCAGCACCCACTTTCACAATGCATTTCCTACCTCTGTCTTTCTTAAACCTCACCCTGCTGGATCCTGGAGCCCTGGCCACAGGGAGCAGCTGCTCAGATGGTGGAATCTATTCAACCTTTAGCTCTTGGTCACCTGCTCTGTCACCTTGGCCCCCGAGAGCAGTTGCTTTTCATCTGGCCAGCAATGGTTTGGTGGCTGAGGACACATCTCTTTGGGACCAAACTGAGCTAGAACACGGCCACCACCAAACACTGGCAAGGAAGGACTGTGTTACCAGTGGCGTCTGAACAGGGAGTCCAGCACCAAAGGTCAACTCCATGCACCTGTCTCAGAGTTTCTCATTATGATGAAATACATTCAGTGATGAGAAATAACATCTATGACTTCCTAGTCATTCACTACACAGTTTCTGAGCATCTGGTTCAGAGACACAGTCCTCCCCTTGTGGAACTCGTCACAACTTCCTGAAAGTGAAAGATGCTAATTAACGCATGCACACAAATCAATTATAATTGCGGTGTTATGAAGGAAAAAAAAATAGGGTCTTATTAGATGACATGAATACGAGGACTTAAGACTTGTCTGGGAAAGAGGTCATTTAACTTGAAACCTGAAAGATGCCTGAGGGTCCATTCTCAGCAGAAAGCTGAACACTTGAGACATCTCCAAGATAGGTAATGTGGGCCCCTTGCTTGAGGAGGTACCCACTGTTCTCAATTTACGATGGGGCTACATCCCGATAAACCCATCGTATGCTGAATATCTCAAAAGACAGAAATGCAATGAACACGCCTGACCTACTGACACCCTGGCTGAGCCGAGCCCACCTTCAACATGCTCAGGACACTTACATTCGCTTACGGTTGGGTAAAGTCATGCAAATCAATGTCTGTTTTATCATAAAGCACTGGACAGCTCATGTAAGTGGTTGAAGACTGGACTAAGAGTGTGTGACAGACTAGTCCCCTGGGTACAGCGTGGTTTTCCGTGTATCGGTGGCTCACACTCCATGTTCCCCTCTCCAGGGCATCTTCGCAAGCCAGGAATTGAACTGGGGTCTCCTGCATTACAGGTGGATTTTTCACCAGCTGAGCTACCAGGGAAGCCCTCGTACAGAGAAAAACAAGATAAGTCAAATGATGTTAAGTTGGGGAGCATCTGTGAAAGTAAGTGGGGGTGACCCTGCAGGTGAGGAGGAGTGGAAGGTGCAGATGCTGGCCTTTTGGGGTGTTAATGGGACAAAACTACTGAGACAGCAGTTTTCAGCTGAGGGTAAGGGGACACCGTAAAGGGTAACAAGTGGCAGTAGGGGCAGAAGTTGAGAAATCAACATATTACTGACCGGGGGATTTTTGCAAAAACTAGTGCCTATGGTGTTAATATGTCTCTGGTCAATAATGTGTTAAGAAATGAATGAAGGAGATAGACAATAAGGTCCTACTGTATAGCCCAGGGAAAACTATATTCAATATCCTGTGACAAACCATAATGGAAAAGAATTAAAAAGAAGAAAAGAGAGTAGGGCTTCCCTGGTGGTCCAGTGGTTAGGACTCTGTGCTTGCAATGCAGAGGGTGTGAGTTTGATCCCTGGTTGGGGAACTAAGATCCCACATACTATCTGGTATGGCCAAAAAATGGGGAAAAAAAGAATATAAAAATTACATACAATAAAACATGTGTGTGTATGCATGCTAAGTCATTTTAGGCATGTCTGATTCTTTGCAACCCCATGGACTGTAGCCCACCAGGCTCCTCTGTCCATGGGATTCTTCAGTCAAGAATACTGGGATGGGTTGCCATGCCCTCCTCTAGAGGATCTTCTCAACCCAGGGATCGAACCTGCATCTCCTGCGGCTTCTGCATTTCAGGTGGATTCTTTACCACTGAGCCACCTGGGAAGCCTGCAAAACATGTTATAAACAACTAAAAAAGAAGTGAAGAAGAAGGAAGAGGTGCATTAGGGTGTCGTCTAAGCATCCTAAGACAGAAGCCTTGTTTATTTTGCCCATGGCTGTATCCCTGGTGCAGAGGTCTCAGCTCAGCAAGTAGTATGTGCTCAAAAGTATTCGTTGGATGATGGCTGTATTGGGACAGAATCAGTTCTGTAATAATCATGACGACAAGCAGAACAGACTCAGCCACCACTGACTGAGCACCTACTATGTACCACAGCTGTGCTTGGTGTTGGCTAGGCTCACCCCCATCTACCAACATGGGAAGCAGGCATTGTGATCCTCACTCACGGATGAGGAATTATCAGGTATTCAGAGGTTTAGGAAACACACAGTGTCTCATCCAGAGATGCGCTGAAGTGCAGGCCAACGTCAGCCCAGAGCCTGTGCCCTTTCTGCCATGTCACGCTGCTTCTCAAGCATGAACATGTTTGTGAGCTGGGCTCCGGGCTCTTCCAGATGACTTGGCTGTGCAGGGTCTCATGCTGTCACTGTGCTCAGTCACCCCGTCCAAGCAGCCCCATAGGAAGCATGCGTGCCCCAGATGTGGGTGATCACAGACATCCACCTACAAGAGGCATTTACCAAAAGTGCCTTGCGCAATGAGGCTGTGCCAGGTTAGGTCAGGGGGACTAACGAGGCCACTGTTTCAGGTTAGTCTCCAGATCCAATTAACTCAGCTCTGTGGCTTAGGGACACACCTCAGCCCGAGTCATCTGTTTCAGAGAAAACACCTGAGAAGTGTGGGTGGCTTCACAAAACCTGTTTGCAAGACTAGGAAAGCCATTCAGTGCAATGTCACAATAAAGGCCAAGAACAGCTTCCTATGAAAAGATCATGCAACCTTCTAACCCAAACTTATGTGATCAGAGCTCCTCTGCCTTGCAAAGACCTCTTCTCAAGTCTTAAGACATTTCCTCCTCTAAGAATTTCTCAGAATCTTCTTTGTCTCTGTGATATTGTTAAAAAAAAAAAAAAAAAGACAGGTTGGGAGATACAAAGATAATATAATTTCTGAAAATGACTAAGAATTTAAAAGACTGTTCACATCCAGAGTATCTATGCAGCTTTGATTCTGTTCAAACAATTATAACTGGAGACAGAGATGTTCTTAGAGCCAGTATTTAGGCAAGCTTTGCTGGTGGCTCAGACAGTAAAGAATCTACCCGCAATACAGGAGACCTGGGTTCAGTCCCTGGGTCAGGAAGATCCCCTGCAGGAGGGCATGGCAACCTGCTCAAGTATTCTTGACTGGAGAATTCCACGGACAGACGAGCCTGATGGGCTACAGTTCACGGCTCCCAAAGCGTTGGACATGACCGAGTGACTTTCACTTTTACCAGGCAAGCTTGTTGTTTGGAATATGGTCAGGATGCAGTTAGCTTTCAAGGCAAGTGCTAAACTGTTGGCCAAAAGGTTCATTCAGAGTTTTCCATAACAGCTTATGAATGAACTTTTTGGCCAGCTCAGTAGCTCTACATTCTCTTTCTCTGCTTCTGGTCTCTTCCTCTCCAAATCGTCCTCCTCATGGCTGCTGAAGTTATCTTTCCAGAACACAAATCTGATTAGCTCACTGCTTTACATAACCTACAAACCCCACCTGTGTTGTGTATATAAGTCAGGTGGTTTTGTGATGGATTGTCTGTCTGGGACACTCTTGAGAGTTAAAAGAGGCAGCTCTATTAATTATTATGTCAGGGTAACAGCCATAAACTAAGCTGTGACTGCCCCTGGCACGCTATGAGCTCTGGTCATCTCACACAGAAGGTGCCTGACAATCTGTCCCCACGAGATCAGGCTCTGAGAGGCACCTGGTTTTTCTGTGCTTTCTGGCTCCATACGTCAGCCCTTCCCTGCTTTTCAGCTGGAGAGTGCTTCTAGACCAGCTAGAAGAGCTCCACATCCTCTCCAAGGCAGACTTGGGGGGTTCGACCTCTACACTTTGATGCACCTTTAGCACTGTCTTCACTGGGGCATCAGTGTTTGTTTGGGTTCATACCATCCTTCACATCACAAGCTCCTCAAGGTCGGGGATTGAAACATGTGTGTAGCTACCAGCAATGGACAGAAGGTTGCTTCTTGTGTCTTAAGTGCTCAGTAAATGTTCATTGATGATAAATCAATCCCATGACTAGAGAATCTGAGAGCTTTTCAATACCATACCCTGAGGTGAGTGTTGTCAATAACTGTTCATGATTACAGCCTCTTATTGCAGAGCCAGTGACTGTCCTGGTATCACAGAAAAACAGTATGACATGAGCAATTCATTTTCTCGGTGGTGGAGACAGTAAGATTTATTATTTCACTTCTATTGTTCACTGGGGATGGTGCTGCTCTGGGCCAAAAGGCTGCACCTGGGGAGGGTGACTAATCTCTGCGGTGTTCTGAGCTGTCTCGGGCCCAAAGGCACTCACGTCTCCTGGACAGTAACTCATGTGCGGCGCTCAGGCTGCAGACAGACTCTGTGTTGGTGTCTTCTACAGCGAAGACACCTGTGACGTTCTTGGGCAGTCCCTCCCGGTCTAACCTGTCTCTTTACAGCCAGGAAACACCCAAGGGAAGCGAAAGGAAGTTTCTCAGACTGAGACTGAAAAATGCCACCTCCCTCTGGGTGAGCAATGGAGTGCACACCCAGTTGGGTGAATTCCCTGTCTCCGGAAGCAGGAATCTGGGAGGGATGAGCCATGACTGGTCAACTATTAGTATATTGAGCTAAATCTCAATTTCCAGTGACTTTTATTGAGTGAGGAAGTAGACGCAGCTCCCTGGCACTCCCACTATGACTGCTTTCCAGCTTTTGTTGATCTTGAGCACGGATAATTTGAATATATTAAAGAGCCAGAGAATAAGACCCATGGATAAAGGAGATGGAAGGTCAGATGAGTATAGGAAGGTATCATAAGTGAGTCACTAGATGGTGATGCCTGTTCCCACAGTGCTCAGGGGAGCATGAGAAGAAACTGGCGTGTAGGACATTTCAGTTTAGAAAGAGGACCAAGTTTCTAGAGGGATACTTAAGATCATTAAGTAAATCACCAAAGGAGGTGTGGAATAGATTTGACCTGAGGTCTTTAAAAACAAAGCCATTATTAAGCAGTCAGGGATGCGTGCTGTTGAAACCTGAGCCTTGCCCAGAACTGGCTGGAATCTCTAGTGTTTCCACTAGTGGTTCCCAAACCTACAGCATCACAATCAATTGCCGGTGAACAGAACCCAGAAGCAGAGGGACCTCAAAAAGTCACCTGCTCTTCTCCCAGGCAACAGTATAAGACTTCTATTTTTGGGTATCACTAAGGATGAAAAGCAGTAATACTGGGTTGGCCAAAAAGTTTGGGGCGGTGAGGGGGGAGCTTCCCAGGTGGCTCAGTGGTAAAGAATCTGCCTGCCAATGCAGGAGCCACAGGAGATGCGGGTTCAGTCCCTGGGTGAGGAAGATCCCCTGGAGGAGGAAATGGCAACTCACTCCAGTATTCTTGCCTGAAAACCCCATGGACAGAGGAACCTGGTGGGCTACAGTCCATGGGGTTGCAAAGAGCTGGACGTGACTGAATGAGCACAAAAAGTTTGTTCTGATTTTTGTAAGATGTTATGGAAAACCTGAACAAACTTTTTGGCCAACCTAATATTTGCAGTCTTTCAACATTTCATCAGTCCCTGACAGTCAAAAACTTGTCTTGGGACTTCCCTGGTGGCCCAGTGATTAAGAATCCATACTCCCAATGCAGGGGGATATGGGTTCAATCCCTGGGTGAAGAATTAAGATCCCTTATGCCTAGGGGCTCCCCAGGTAGCACTAGTGATAAAAAACTAAAGTAGGAGATGTAAGAGATGAGGGTTCGATCCCTGGATGGGGAAGATGCCCTGGAGAAAAAAATGGCAACCCACTCCAGGATTCTTGCCTGGAAACTTCCACGAACAAAGGAGCCTGGCAGGCTGCAGTCCATGGAGTCGCAAAGAGTTGCACACAACTGAAGTGACTTAGCATGCACCCAGATGCCTCAGGGCAACCTAAGTCCTTACACCCTAACTACAGACCCCACGTGCCACAGCTAGAGAGAAGCCCATGCTCCACAACCAACAGCCTGCACACCGCAATGAAAGACCCTGCATGCCACAATGAAGATAAAGATCCTGAGGGCCACAACTAAGACCCAGAGCAGCCAAAAATAAATGTTAAAAAAAAAAAAACCAAAAACTTGCCCTGATGCTTAGTCAGATTTTCTTGGTTGTAAGATGAGAATGAGATGGCTTCCTCCTACCAGTGTACACACACAGTAAGCTAAGGCTATCACATTGTTTAAGGCTCTTCTGACATTCTTTGTGCCTTCAAAGCTTCTGTGGGGAAGTCCCAGAAAATCTACTGGACTGGGTGAAATCCGAGTTTGACGAGATTACTCTGAGCACAGATGGATATTATAATGCCAAGCTTCGGGGTCTGAGGTATTACATTAAATATTAAGAGGTGACCGGATAGAATTCAACCCAACATTCCTCTTCCTAAAACACACAGCATGCTAAGGGTGTCCGTCAACACTGTAACTAATCTCAGCCACCCACCCAATGCGCATGTCTACTGGGGAGGAGGAGGTGAGGGAAGGAAGTAACAATGAGTGCTGAGCCCAGGGATGGAAAGGGTGGTCCCAGGGGAAGGAAGGGGTCTGGGAGGGGGAAGAGGAGGGTCTGGTGGGGCCAGAGGAGAAGCAGAAGTCACAGCAATAAATAGGCTGAGAGGGTAGAAGGAGAAGTAAATAAAAACACACAGAAGAAAATTTCTTCGAATAGGAACTCAAGAAGCCTTAAAAGGGTCATTTTCCCATTCATGCTTGAGCAGGTCAGTCAGTGGAAAGTGCGTGTTCAGTCTGCTGGGCTGGAGAAGCAGGAGAGAGGAGGCAGGTGGTGGGTAAAGAAACGTTCATTGATAGATAAGGGGACAGCGAACTGACCACAAATCGCCAGCTAAAATATATCCTGGCAACCCCCCACGTGATGCTGCTGTCCAGGGTCACTTTTTTGGCGTCTGTTCCTGTTGCTGGCATCCTTCTGCCCCTTTGCACTGCTTCCTGTCTCAAGTCTTTCTTCTCTCCCGGGGACTCTCCATCCCATTAAGTTGGCCAAATAGCCGAGAAAAACTGTGAATTCTGGGAGGGGCTCAGATGGCCCTCTAGAAGATGGTAGAGGACATGGAACATGATTTAAATTAGAATTAAGTTAGAACTGTCGAAACGCCTACATGTCAAGAAAGGAGCAGACGACTAACCTTTTCTTTTGACACCTAGTAGCATACCCACTTTCTACAATGTTTTAAAGTGGAAGATTCTTGCTATAATTTTCGAGAAATAAGACTGTTAACTCCCCCTCCCTCCCCACTGTTCAGTTAATTTGGGGGGAACTCAAAGAGTACCTCCAAGCCATTTGCAGAGAATCTGATTTTGCTGAGGTCATTAAAAGCATTACCCTTTTGTTCTTTAACAAAATAACCCACACAGAGGACTGGGGAAAAAAAAAAACAAAAAAACCCAACAGTCCCTTGACCCACGGCTTCCTTCTTTCATGCTTGTTTTTTAAATTGCTTCTATTTTTAGTTCTTTGGATGGTGAGCTCCAATCACTAAAGAATCTGCTTATGGTGCTCTTTCTTCATTTACCAATTTTGTATATCACCCATTGACTTCTTTTTATGACAGATCTGCATTTATATTAATAATAATCTCTTGGGCTTCCCTGGTGGCTCAGATGGTAAAGAATCTGCCTGCAATGCAGAAGACTCGGGATCGATCCCTGGGTTGGGAAGATCCCCTGGAGAAGGGAATGGCTGCCCACTCCGGTATTCTTGCCTGGAAAATCCCATGGACAGAGGAGCCTGGTGAGCTACAGTCCATGGGGTTGCAAAGAGTCAGACAAGACCGAGCAACTAACACTCACTTTTTCAACCTCCTCTCGCCCCCTCATCTATAACTTAATCAATGTAGTTGTGTCACTTTGGATTCTCTTTATTACATAAAATAATAGAGGCATCCTTTGTTCCATCAACGAGAAACCGTATTTTTACTGTCCCCAGTATAGGTAAGGATCCTGGCACCTCTATCCTTTAGCATTTCTGCTTCTCTCTCAAATACTTGTACATCCTCAAGGTTGAGAATATTTCTTTTGTAACATCTCCAACAATGGACTTTTTTTTTTTGGCAGCAGGGTACGTGGGATTTTAGTTCCCTGACCAGAGATTGAACCATGTTCCCTGCATTGGAAGTGTGGAGTCTTAACCACTGGATCACCAACAAAATCCTTTCAACAATGAACTCTTATTTTTATCTCCAAAAGGTGCTCCCGTCCCAAATATTTCACCCTCAGTCAACACTACTCCATCTACCAGGTGCTCCAGCCAGAAACGAATCCTCACCTGCCCTTTCATCCCACGTAAGTCCTGTCATAGCTGCCTCCAAAACACATTTCCACTCTCTCCACTGCTAAAACACCAGTGCAAGTCATCACCTTCTCTCTCCAGGACCAGCTGCTCTTATCTCCCTATAAATCTGTCCTCTACAAAAAAGCCAGACTGGTTTTTCTGAAATATAAATCAGATCACATCACATCACTCCTCTTGCTAAAAAGTGATCTCTCTTTTTAACCTCTTCACCATTGCTGATAAGACCTTCAATGATCTGATCTGGGATATCTCAAACAGCCATACTCTTATACTCTCCCCCTCATCCATTTTACTCCAGCTATCTTTTGATGGTCACAAACTGATTCCTGTTTTAGGGCCTTCGCTCTTCTGCTTGATAACACCCCGCATCTTTTCCTTCTGATCTTTCGAATCCTAACTGGAGTGTTGCTCCTCCTGAGAGGTCTTTGTGGGAGCAAAAGCAGCCTCTCACCCCTCAGTGTGCACTCTCATGTTTTCTTGTTTATCTTCATGCTGTTCTACACATTATCCTATTTTTATATGTTTACTGTTCATCCCCTGCTTCTAGAATGTGAGCACTGAAAGTTCTTTTGTTCACTGTATCATCATCTAGAACAGGGCCTGGTACACAGAAGGCATTAAAAAAATATGGACTACGATCAGCTCACTGTTCCTCAGCATTGCTAAGGTTTCCATGCTGAGCAATTGCTTTGACTAAGATTAATTCCAAAAGTTGGAAATAAAGCAGTGCTTCATTATTGCAACCATGTAATTATTATTCACTACTTAAGTAGTATCCCAAAATATCTTCTCTCTTGAATGTTTTTTTTTCCTTCTTGGAATTTATAATTGCCTTTTCTCTTCATGGCCTAGCCTTTTGCTTTTTAAATTAATTTTTATTGTAGTGTAGTTGCTTTATAATGTTGGCTGTATAACAAAGTGAATCAGTTATGTATTTACATATATCCCCTCTTTTTTGGATTTCCTACCTATTCAGGTCACTATAGAGCACTCAGTAAGAGTTTCCTGTATTATACAGTAGGTCCTTGTCATTTGTTTTATGTATGTGCTCACTTGTGTCCAGCTCTTTGTGACCCTATGGATGGTAGCCCACCAGGTTCCTCTGTCCATGGGATTTCCCAGGCAAGAATACTGGAATGGGTTGCCATTTCCTCCTCCAGGGGATCTTCCCGACCTAGGGATTGAATTTACATCTCCTGTGGCTCCTGCATTGCAGGGAGATTCTTTACCTGATGAGCCTTCAGGGAAGCCCAATATATACACTATTGATATTATGCATCTATTTTATATACGGTATCAATAGTGTATACATGTCAATCCCAAGCTCCCAATTCATTCTACCCTCCCATCCTCCCTTAGGAAGGTCTAGCTTTGTAGGATAGACTAGAACCCACGAATCCCCTCTTTTTCCAGGGACCATTCGCTCAGTTCAGTTGCTCAGTCGTGTCCAACACTTTGTGACCCCATGGACTGCAGCACGCCAGGCTTTCCTGTCCTTTACCAACTCCCAGAGTTGCAACCATGTGATTATTATTCACTACTTAAGTAATATCCCCAAATATATTCTCTCTTGAATGTTTTTTTCCCCTCCTTGGAATTTATAATTGCCTCTTCTCTTCATGGTCTAGTTTTTTGGTCACGCTCCTGAGAAATCTGTATGCAGGTCAAGAAGTAACAGCTATATGGTCACGCTCAAACTCATGTCCATTGAGTTGGTGATGCCGTCCAACTATCTCATCCTCTTTCGTCCCCTTCTCCTCCTGCCTTCAATCTTTCCCAGCATCAGGGTCTTTTCCAATGAGTCAGTTCTTCACATCAGGAGGCCAAAGTATTAGAGTTTCAGTTTCAGCATCAGTCCTTGCAATGAATATTCAGGACTGATTTCCTTTAGGATGGACTGGTTGGATCTCCTTGCAGTCTAAGGGACTCTCAAGAGTCTTCTCCAACACCACAGTTCAAAGCATCAATTCTTCACTGCTCAGCTTTCTTTATAGTCCAACTCTCACATCCATACATGACTACTGGAAAAACCATAGCTTTGACTAGACAGACATTTGTTGGCAAAGTAACGTCTTTGCTTTTTAATATGCTGTCTAGGTTTGTCATAGCTTTTCTTCCAAGGAGCAAGCATCTTTTAATTTCAAGGCTGCAGTCACCATCTGCAGTGATTTGGAGCCCAAGAAAATAAAGTCTGTTACTGTTTCCACTGTTTCTCCATCTATTTGCCATGGAGTGATGGAACCAGATGCCATGATCTTAGTTTTTTGAATGTTGAGTTTTAATTCAGCTTTTTCACTCTCCTCTTTCACTTTTATCAAGAGGCTCTTAAGTTCCTCTTCACTTTTTGCCATGAAGGTGGTGTCATCTGCATATCTGAGGTTATTGATATTTTTGCAGCAATCTTGATTTCAGCTTGTGCTTCATCCAGCCTGGCATTTTGCATGATGTACTCTGCATATAAGCTAAATAAGCAGGGTGACAATATACAGCCTTGACGTACGCCTTTCCCAATTTGGAGCCAGCCTGTTGTTCCATGTCCAGTTCTAACTGTTACTTCTTGACCTGCATACAGATTTCTTAGGAGGCAGGTAAGGCGGTCTGATATTCCCATCTCTTTAAGAATTTTCCACAGTTTGTTGTGATCTACACAGTCAAAGGCTTTGGTGTAATCAATAAAGCAGAAGTAGATGTTTTTCTGGAATTCTCTAGCTTTTTCAATGATCCAGTGGATGTTGGCAATTCACTGACACCTTGGATTTGCTCACTCTGATCTGGGTGGATGACTCCACCAAGTCTAAACCACAGCTGGCGCTCAGGCTTTGTTTCCCTCCTGATGTGGATCTGCCACCTCCTGGCTCTCATGTCTTCCTTTTTCTTGCTTTCTTGCCTTAGTTTGTGGGAATATATCCTTGGAAATTCTCCTATGAAAGGGTGTGTGGAAAGCCTCTGCTTGTCTGACCACGTTTTTCCCCTTGGTTGTCTGTTTTGCTTTTTAATTTCACATTTGATTAATACTTTGGCTGGGTAAAGAATTACAGGTTGACAACACTTTCCTCAGTGTGTGAAAGACAATTTTCCATTGTCTTTTAGCATCTGGTATAAGGGAAGAGAATTCACATAGGGACACACTTTAAGGTATAATCTCAGTCCCTACTAAGACTTCCCAAAAATGATGTTTACAGAAGACAAAGGGAACAATCACATCAGGCACTGGCAAAGACTACTCAGGGTGATGAAAACAAGAGAAAATTCTGCAAAGCTAGCTAGTTTAAATTACCTGAATCACTTTGAATTATACTATGCTGAGTAAAGAAATTCAATTTTATTTCTTCCAAAATTAGGCAGTTCTCCACAAATTCTTCTCGTGATCAGGCTAAATACTTTCTTACAAGTCTTTTACTAAATTTTTTTTTTTAAGTAAACCTCTTATTCACAGCATTCCTTAGTTCACCTGCATGGTTCTCAGCACAACTGTAACTGCTTTTTTTGTTTTTTGTTTTTTTTAAATCTATTTGTAAACTCGGTGTGGGAAGGAGGGGTGTCTTTCTGTGTTTCCGGCATCTAACTTGTCTACAGAAGGTCTGGCACTTTTGAATTAGGGCTCACTTTACAGGCTGAAGAAATGAAAACAAAGCCAAACAAGGTGCAATACAGATAAAGCTTCTGAAACTCAAGATGCAAGCCCTGTTGAGTTCTGTAGGCTCCTGGTCTTCACACAAAGACAGTGGTTTTCAGAGATCATGGGTTTTGCAGTCAGAGAACGTGGGTTTGACTCTGACTCTGTTCTGCTACTTATCAGCTGTGAGACTTTGGGTCAATCATTTATATGCTCTCAACCCATTTTTCCACTGTTAAATGGGGACAAGAGTGTCTACCCTGCAGTAGAGCAACTTTGAAGATTAAACCCTACAATTTATGTAAATAAACAGACATAATAGTAGGACCTTAAGTAATGGTTACCACTTCTATTTTCATTGATAAAGGCAACAGGGACCACGGGTTAAGTATCTGCCTTGCAACGCAGGGAGCTCAGGTTTGATCCCTGTTCGGGGAACTAAGATCCCACGTGCCTTGGGGCAACTAAGGCCTCTTGCCACAACTACTGAGCCTGCACACCACAACTAGAAGGCCCATGAACTGCAATGAAAGGTCCTGCATGATGCAATGAAGATCATATGGGCTGCAGCTAAGACCCAAAACAGCCAAAAAAAAAAAAAAAAAGCTATAAAAAGTTGCTATATAGAAATCAAAGCTAAAGCATTCATCACAATGGAAAAAAAAAAACCCCCAGAATTTATATACTATTTTATAAAGCACTAAGCATGATGATAACACTCTGTAGCAAAACTGAAAAAAATGAACAAGTTTCTAAATCTGAGGCTCCTTTTGGTCAAGACCCAATGTCCTTCATGGCTCCTGCAGTTCCAACCCTGCCACTTTTGACTGACCTTGTCTGTACAGCTCCATCCGTTAAAAAATCATTAGGCAGGAGCCTTAAGCTGCAAAGTCTTACATGTGATTTCTTTTGCATCCTGTCCTTACTGATGAAAATTCCAAATGAGTGAAACAGGAATAAGTGGGGTTTTACTGTAAGTTACAGGTTTACAATAAATTTTGTTTGGTTAAACAAATCAAATATACATGTGGTGTAAATAACATGCCACTGAGAAAGGGAATTTGGGGGGTGACTTAATGATATTGATCTTATTATTTCAGTCATATTAGATTAGATGCACTGAGTTCCCTGTTTGCTCAGGAGGTCTGCTCTTTCCATCTCATGCCCTGGCTTTCACTTACCATTTCCTCTGGGGCGGGCTTCTCCTAACTTTGTTTTCCATTCATTATCTTTTAAGGATTCCTGTTTTTGCTTTTGGAGTATGCCTGGATGACTGCTCTTCAGAGAAATGATAGCTAGACTGGGGGGTCAGAAATAAGGTCATCACACAGACTCCTGACTTCCCAAGATGATTATCTGTTCAACTACCTCTAGGAGCCATCAATCTGGTGTTCAGCGTGCCCACAGCAACGGGAAAGAAAACAAGACTTCTTGAAAGCTAGGTTCCAATTAGGCTTATCAGCAAACGGGCACCTTTCTGTTTCGGCTGTGGTCAATCAGTGCCTTGGTCTGAGATCTGACAACAGCAGAGGTGCACAAACAGGGCAGACAGGAACTTCAGAGCCACAAAAAGCCTCATGTTTGATTCCGCTTCACCTACCAAAGGGAATCTGCTAATAGCATCCGAGAACAAAACTGCAATAAATTTAGCTCATTGCTAGGTAGATCAGGGGAGAACCAGGGAGGAGAACAAGGACACGTAAAAAATAAAATCTATTTTCACAAATGTGCAAGATGAAGAACACTGTAGAACAAGCAAGCTTGCCACTCTGCCCTATTTGCTATTTAGGGTCCAAGCGCCATAACCAGTGGCTAGTTTTTAAACCATAAGGTTTTACTTTGAAAGGAACCTGGATCTCCTGACCTTCTGACTCTTCTATCCAAGACAGAAACTGAACAAGGGACAGTACATTTAGGAATCTGCATTTAGAGTCACCTGCCAAGGCTTCCTGGTGACAACTGTGACTGTCTAATCTTTTATACAAACGAAGGTGAAAAGGTTTCCTAAACATATAAAACCCTAAAGGAAATTCCATGATACTTACCAAAAGCACCACTCACACACATTCTTTGGATCAGGATATCAAAACCACCCAGCTGGACTACATGATATGATGGTAGGCCAGGGGCTAAGAAATGTGCTTCTGGGAGTTAATATTCATATCTTCTCAATCTGATAAATACCAGCTTTGATTTCTTACTGCCTTTCTTTTATAAAGCTTGAGTGACTTAGAACAGGAATCATGTGTCATATCTAACAGTTAATCAAGATCTCTCAGGCGCTGCAACATTTGTTTTTACACCCTTCCTTTTGTAAAAGGTGTACTTTCAGGCTGGAGTTCCACTCTCTGAACAGATGGCTATCATTTAACTAACAATGCTGAGTTTGTTTACCAAGGACTTGTAGTCTAGTCACAAAATAGTGACTATGATTTAGCTTCCATCAGTGACAGGCAAAAATAGCGCTTAAATAAGAATCCAACAGATGGGATGGCTTTTAAGATGCAGAAACAAGTTTCAAAGAGACTTTGGAGTTAGCTGTTAGAATGCTTGGATTTATAAAATATAAGAAAAGATTGGCAGAAATTGTACATAAGAAAGTAGTAGAACATAGTGCTGAAACTTCATATACATAAAATAAGTTACTTGGTAAAAATATTTCCCTTTGTGGCCTTAAGTTCAACCCATATGAGAGGTCCAATGTATTGCCGTGAAATAATAGAGGGTCCCCTGGGATATGGGGTATCAGAACCCCTATGTGTATAATGTTTGAAAATTGTCTCAGACGGTAAAGAATCTGCCTGCAATGCAGGAGAGCCGGTTTCAATCCCTGGGTGGGGAAGATCACTTGGAGAAGGGAATGGCAGCCCTCTCCAGTATTCTCGCCTGGAGAATCCCATGGACAGAGGAGCCTGGTGGGGTACAGTCCATGGGATTGCAAAGGCTTGGACATGCCTGAGTGACTAACACACCGGGATATGAGGCACCAGAATCCCTATGTGTATAAGGTTTGAAAATTGTATCCTAATCTTCTCAGGATCACCCACAATTTCCCAATCACAGAATTACTGCTTTCACCTAGTAGCAGAATAACAGCTTCAGAACCTTGCTCATCTGGGTGTCAGCATCGGCCAGTCAGGCTTTGAACATCTCCATCTGGACTTTCAGGTTCTCACTTGCAAAACAGATATCTGGAGCTGGTCTTCCTGAACTGGTACAGTATAAAAAAAATTACATTTCCAAAGTATAAAGCCATAGAATTTAGAATAGAAAGAGATAAGGTAACATTTTACTTCCACTCAATCTTTTTGATTTTTTTTTTTTCCTTTCCGCAATTCAGCTTTCACCCTCAACTCGTGGTTGCTCAGTTGTGTCTGATAGACAGTCACCTGCCAGGCTCCTCTGTCCATGGAATTCTCCAGGCAGGAATACTAGAGTGGGTAGCCATTCCCTTCTCTAGGGGATCGTCCTAACCCAGGGATCACACCTGGGTCTCCTGCATTGCAGGTAGATTCTTCACCATCTGAGTCACCAAAGGGTCACAAAGAGGTGGACACAACTGAATGACTAAGCACACACGCACACACTCAGCACTTAAATAAAGACACTTTCTAAGGTCACCAAGTCAAAGGGACTTTCTAGGTCTTAATCTCCTTTAACGCTGAAACATCTGATCATGCTGTCCTCATCTTTCCAAGAGATTACCTCCCTCAAATCACCTTTTCCTTTTCTGACTTCCCATCCATTAAACATGGGATTTGCCCAGGGTTCTCATCTGATCCCTCTTTTGACACTACATGTTCTCGCTGGTGCCTTCCTCTTGCTTTGGCATCAATTCAGACTCATTACATGGCCTTCAAGTTCCTTGACCATCTGGTTATACCAATGTACCTTTCCAGTATTTCTTGCTACTTAATCTGCACAACCTCTGAGCTTGCCGCACCAGACTACTTCTCAGAACAGAGCCCGTGTATTTTCAAATATTCCCTTTATGGCTTTGTTCATGCTGTTTTCTTCTACCCCAACTGCACAGACCCGTCTCACCTGGACCGCCTTCCCTAGAGTCTAGAGTCCAGTTCCAAGCTTATTAACAGCTTCATTGTGGCATCAATGACATCTGATAAACCCCACACATTCAAAGTGCACAACAGGGAAGGTTTGGAGATGTGCATATACCCTGAAAGCATCACCAGGCTCAAAATATCTGCCGCCCCCACAAGTTTCCTTGCAATCCCTCCTTTGTAATCTCTCCTTCTTGACCCCTCCCCACCCATTTTCCTTTCCCAGACAACCACTGATCTGCTTCCTGTTACAACAGCTTAGCCTGTATTTTCTGGAGTTTGATAAAATGGGATCATACAGCATGTACATTTTTAAGCTGGGCTTCTTTGACCAAAGGGGCTCAGATGGTAAAGAATCTGCCTGCAATGTAGGAGATCAACGTTTGATCCCTGGATCAGGAAGATACCCTGGAGAAGGGAATGGCAACCCACTCCAGTAGTCTTGCCTGGAGAATTCCATGGATAAGAGAAACCCTGTGAGCTACAGTCCATGGTGTTGCAAAGAGTCAGATACGACTAAACGACTACCACTTTCACTTTCTTTGATCAAGCATTCATTTTGAAATGAATTTTGAAATTCAGCCATCTGGTAGTGCATATCAATGGTTATTCTTTTTAAAAAAATGTTTTATTTTTAGTTGGGGGATTATTACAATATTGTGATGGTTTCCACCATACGTCAACATGAATCTGAACAGGAGCCCACTGTATGGGTACCATAGTTTGCTTATTCATTCACCTGTTAACGGTTGTTTCCAGTATTTGACAGTTACAAATAAAACTGCCATGAGCAATTGTGGTTGAGTCTCTATGTGCCTATATACTTTTATTTCTCCCTTTGGTAAATTCCTAGGAGGGTAGGTATGTTTAACTTTTTTAAAACTGCCACTGATTCCCAAAGTGACAATACAAATGATCCAATTAATACAATTATCCAAAATGGACGATATGACAATCCAAAAATTATGCAGTGTCGCTGAATCCAGTCTGAGGGGTAAAACATTCAATCTTTCACCATTAAACATGATGTTAGCTTTAGACTCTTCACAGGTGCTCTGTATCAGATTGAGGAAGTTATTTTTATTGTTAGTCTGCTAAGAGTTTTTATCAAAAACGAATGTTGGATTTTGTCAAATGCTTTTCCTGCATCTATTGAGATATCATATGGTTTTTCTCAGATTTATCTTAAGAATACAAGGTTGATTTGACATTCAAAAATCAATTTACATAAGGCACCATATAAATAAACTAAGAAGAAAAAAACATATGATATCTCAGTAGAGACAGGAAAAGCATCTGACAATCTCCTTTTCAGTTTTCTGGAAGAATTTACAAAGACCTGGTATTATGTCATCCTTAAATGTAGAGAATTCCCCAGTGAAGCCATCTGGATCTGGAATTTTCTTTGTGGGAAAGTTTTAACTACTAATTTCTTTTTTTTTTTTTTAAGTTTCTTTTTTTTTTTTGATGTGGACCAGTTTTAAATCCTTTATTGAGTTTGTTACAATATTGCTTCTGTTTTATGTTTTGTTTTTTTGGCCCTGAGGCAAGTGGGATCTTAGTTCCCCAACCAGGGATTCAACCGGGGTCCTTTGCATTGGAAGGCAAAGTCTTAACCCATGGACCACCAGGGAAGTCCCTCAATTTCTTTAACAGACAAAGAACTAGTCCAGTTATTTATCTCTCGTGAGCTTTGATAGTTTGTGACTTTTAAGGAATTTCTGCATTTCATCTAAGCTGTCAAACTGATTGGCATAAAATGTTAACAACAATAATCACTGTTATCTTTTTAATATCCATAGACTCTATGGATTTCACCTTTTTCACGCTGATATTGGTAACTTTAGTCTTCTATTTTTCCTTATCTTCTTGCTAGATGCTAATCTATCTTATTTTCATTTCACCGGTATTTGCTACTGTTTGTTTTTCTGTTATCTATTTCATTGATTTCAGCTCTGATATTTATTGTTTTCTTTCTTTTTTTTTGGCTTATTTTGGTTTAATTTGCTCTTATTTTTCTAGTTGCTTGGAAGTGTAAGCCGAACCACAAGGATTTGAGACCTCTCTCCTCTTCTGCTCTAGGCATTTAGTGCTATAAATTCCACCTACGAAGTGCATTAGCAGCATTACATAAATTTTGATATTCTGTATTTTCATCTTTATGCAGTTCAAAATACTTTCTAAGCCTTCATTTTAATCAACTCTTGACCCATGAGTTGCTTTGAAGTGTGTTATTTAGCTTCTAATTATTTGGGGATTTTTCAGAGATCTTGCTGTTATTGATTTCTAATTTCATTTCACTATGGCAGGGATCTTGAAGACTTTATATTAATTGTGACTTGCATCATGGTCCAGAATATGGTCTATTTTGGCAAATATGTACTTGAAGATGTGCATTCTGATGCTGTTAGGTAGAATGTTCTAGAAATGTTAATTAGGTCAACTTAGTTGATACTGTGGTTCAAGTCTTCTATATGCTTATTTTTCTGTTGACTTGTTCTATGAATTGACCCATATTATTTTGTTATTATTATTTTTTAAACAATTGCCTTTTAAAAAGATTGAACTAACAAGGAAAACAGCTTATATATTTACTCATGTAGCTGTTATTTCTAGTGCTCTTTGTTTATTTGTTGAGATCTGTATTTCCATCTGATATATGTATATGTATGTGTGTGTGTATTTTTTCTGCCTAAATGACCTTCTTTAATATTTCATGTACTATGAATCTACTAGTAATGCATTATTTCGGTCTTTGTGTATCTGAAATGTCTTTAATTCACTTTCATTCTTGACGTTATTACGACTTGGTATACAACTGTAGGTTGACACTTTTTCCCTTCTGTATTTTAAAGATGTTCTATTGCTTTCTCACTTTCATCATTACTGATGGGAGATCTTCTACAGCCTTATCTTTATTCCTTTGCATAAAATGGGACTGTTTCCTCTGGTTATCTTTTAGATTTTATTTTCATCATTGGTTTTGAGCATTTGATTGTGATATGCTTTGGTTTAGTTTTCTTCATTATTATTATATTTTTGGGGGGTGTAACTTCTAGGATTTATGTGTTTATGAGATTTTCATCAAATTTGGAAAGTTTTCAGCCATTATTTTTTTACTTTTTTTTTTTTCCCCCCTGTCTTCCCCTGTTACCTGGGGAACTTCATTTCCTAATATATTAGACTGGCTGAAGTTAGCTCATAGTTCACTCATGATCTGTTCCTTTTTCAAACATTTTTTTTTCTCTGTGTGCTTCAGTTTGGATAGTTTCTATTGCTGTTTTCAAGTTCACTAATCTTTATTTCTGCAATGTCTAATATGCTATCGATCCCAATCTGGTGTACTTTTATGTCAGACAGAGTTTTCACTTCTGGAAGTTTGACTTGGGCCTCTTTCAATATCTTCTATGTCTTTAACTGTTTGCTATAACTATCTTAATGTCCTTGTTGGTCCTTTTAAACTTCTGTGGTAGTTCTGGGTTGTTTCTGATTTTTACACTCATAATGGGTTGTATTTTCCTGCTTCTCTGCAGGACTGCCAATTTTTGATTGAATGCCAAACACTGTGAATTTTCCCTACTGGAGGGTGGCTGCTTTTGTATTCCTATAAATATTCTTGAAGTTTTCCTGGGTTGAAGTTAAGTTACTTGGAGATTAATTTGATCCTTCTGGGTCTTGCTTTTAAATTTGTTAGAGGAAAACAAGAGCAGTGCTCAATCTGTGGGCAATTATTCTCTACTGCTGAAGCAAGACCCTTCTGAGTACTATACTTAAAAAAAAAAAAACAAAAAACTTACTTGGCTGCAGTGGGTCTTAGCAGGTGGGATCTTTGATCTTTGTTGTAGCATGCAGGATCTTTTAGTTGGGGCATGTGGGATCCAGTTCCCTGACCAGGGATCAAACCTGTGTCTGTCTCCTGCACTGGGCGTATGTAGGCTTAGACCCTCAGGGAAGTCCCTGAGTACTAGACTCAATGCCCTGTGACTTAATGAGAACTTCCAGTCTGGTTGCTGTGACAGGTACTATTCCCCACTCTCTGAGCACCAGCACTGCTACCTCTAACCTTTCTGATTGTTCCTTCGTCCTCTGGTGGTCTCCTGACAGCATGCGTTGACCAGTATTCAGGCGAATACTTAACAGGGACCCTTGCAGACCTCCAGTTCCCCGTGTAGCCCTCTCCTCTGTCCGTCTAACCTGGGTGACCTCACTTATTCTGTTTCTCATGAGTCATCATCCTTCACTGATATCCGGTTTCCTGAACACTATTATTTCATATATTTTGTCTGTTTTTTTGGTTGCATTAGGTCAGAGGGTAAATTTCATCCTTGTCACTCCATCTTGGCTAGATGTGGAAGGCCACTTTTTAAACTTTAGAGGTCTCCTTTTAAGCCTGGCACAAACACCACTTCACTTTGATGAAGTTTCCCTAGAACATTTTCCCATCTCTCACTTTTGTCTAAAAATATACCCTGACCTTTGTGCATTAAGCCACTTTCTTTGTACTCTTATGAGCTTATTATAATGAGTTACGAGTTCATCTCCTTTGACAGACTGCAAGCTTCCTGATGGTAGGAAGTGGGTCTTTGTATCACTGTTGTATCTATGTATCGACAATGTCGATAAATTATTGAACCTCAAGACATATCCCCCTGACCCCATTTCTATGGTGCTCACTAGCCAATAATTCTATTTTTACCATCTTAACCACTTGTGAGTATACAGTTCAGTAGTGTTTCACACACCTCCAGAGGTTTTTCTCATCATGCAGATAGAAACATATATGTATATATATATCTTAATGAATAAAGACATTTGGTGAAGGCTTTTAATTTCAATTAAAAAAGATTGATTTGCTCAAGGGCTTACAGTGAGCTGGTGGTGATGTTAAGCCCAGAAGACACACTGCCTGTTCCTGTCAAATACTCATTCCTACCAGGTCTGTTAATTCAGTGCATATGCTGAACACAGAAGGCCAAGAACTGCCATGCATCAAAGAAGCCTCAGATGTGGAAAGTCAGAAGTTACTAATTCTGAATGGCATAATTTAGTGAGGCCAGACTTTGTGTTTTTTTTTTTTTTCTTTTAATTTGTCTTGGTTAGAAAACAATATTCTCTAACAAACTGTTCCTTGATTTTTTATTTTTCCTGACATGGGGTTTTCTGAGTCATCTAGTACTGTAAGGCTGCTTACTTATTCCATTTTATACCAAAATTTCTTTTCTCCTTATAGCCTCAGTCCGCTTCTTTTCATTTTCTATGATCTCTCTAGGCCTGGTATCTTTCTAAGGGCAGGATATACAACTTTTTGCTTCATTTAATAATGATTCCATCTCACCCAGGATGCATGCATGGGATCGAGCTGATTTTTTTCCACTACAAAAATTTCATGGGAATGTACCAATTGTTAGTTGCTTTGCTTCTAGAGGAAAAGATATTCTGAAATAATCTTATAACTTTAAAATATTTTTTTCTAGTTATAAAATTAACGACAATCACAGAAAATTTGACATTCATCATTTTTTAGGCATGTTAAAAAGAAAGCCAAAAATAAGACATTAAATGCAAAAACCATTTAAAAAATCATAAATGTCATGTTGGCTATTTCTTTTGGTCTCAAATGTGAAGGAAAGGAGACTTGGAACAATTTTTCTTTGTGTCAAAGAGACGCTAAAGGAAGTAACTGCTATCACTTTTTGAAGAAAGGCTGGAGGATGGGCTCTGAATTCAACAAAACAACCTTCCCCTTTTTACAGAGAAGCCTGGTATCTGCAGAGGGTTTGGCCAGGAATGTATGCCATGTTGAAACAACTGAGCAAAATGTAAGAATTTTGCTTTCTGGTGCAACTTCAGTGTGCTAAACTCTAGAAAATACCATGCCCCTGGCCCCCTGAAAATTCAAGAAAATGGTTCCAATTAAATATGAAAGAATGGTCTCTTACTTTCCTCTCCAGCAACGTTTTCTTCCTTTCTTTCTTTTTTTTATGTGGGCCATTTTTAAAATCTTCACATTTTCTATGTCTTTTTGAGACCTGCTTGCTAACATCTCAAGTTTGAGTAGCCTCAGACTTGTCTCATGTGTCATTACAAAATTCATTTTCTTCCAATGGACTCAGCCATAGATTATTTTCATTTCAGTTGTGTATTAGAGTTGTTTTTATTTCACCCGAGGAAAAATTAAAATAATGCTGGGAAGAATTGAAAACACATTGACAAGAACAACAATGTCCTACTGTATAGCACGGGGAACTATATTCAATGTCCTGGGATAAACTGTAACAGAAAAGAATATAAAAAAGAATGTACACACACTTGTAGCTGAATCACTTTGCCGGACAGCAGAAACTAATACAGCACTGTAAATTAACCGTATGTCAATTAAAAAACACACAGAGACCCGTCTGAACAGAGGAGGAAAAAAATGGAATCACGGCTGTCTGGCAATGAAGACACTAATATAGCAATTAAAAATCCCAAATCACTGATGTCCTTACTTTTGATGCCCAGAAATGAGGCAAAACTACATCAAAACTACAACCAACAACTGGCAGATTCTCATTTTCTAAAAAGCTCAGTTACAAAATCAGTGAAGTTAAATTGGATAAAATACAGCCTCACAATATCAATTTATAAAGGAACATCTCTAATACCTACATAGGAGTTTAAGACCCCAATATCTACAAAACAGAGACACTTGAATATGCTCAAGACACTCTAGTAAGAGTTTAGAGGCAGGTTCAGTATCTTAGGAGGAATACTAAACGTTGGCAATAAAGTATCAACTATATGTTTCACCAAGATCCAACAACATCTGTTATATTATTTATTAGTAGATACTAGTGCATCAAAACTGTTGACTTGTGTAGGGCCTGAGTGCATTACATTAGGACTGTCGTGGATACAGGCTTTCCTGATGGCTCATTTGGTAAAGAATCCACCTGCGATGCAGGAGACCCAGGTTTGATCCCAGGGTGGGGAAGATCCCCTGGAGAAGGAAATGGCAACCCACTCCAGTATTCTTGCCTGGAGAATCCCATGGACAGAGGAGCCTGGTGAGCTACAGTCTATGGGATCGCAAAGAATCAGACATAACTAAGCGACTAAACCACACTTCTTGGATACAAGGACAGAAACCCAATTCCTATAGCTTAAGTGAGGGGGAACTTGTTATGAACCAGGATAACTCATTGAAGAAAAGAAATTTGTCAAATGGTGAATTCACCAAAGGGCAATATGCTGAACAACAAATCTGCATATCTCATAGACCTGTTTTTTGTTTATCCAGTTTTTATTGGATGGATTGGCTGGACACTTACGGTTCTTGGGCTGTCTGATTCTTCCTCACCTATCAGCCTGTCCATTTTGCCCACGCCCCCAACCCCCAGATTGGCACCCAAATGCACGGGTGCACACTCTCCTCTCTTCCACTGTTTCAGCTACTTCCAGCTCCAACAGCAGGGCCAGAAACAAAAGGACTCCTCCTTAAACTGTCATGAAAACTGATCAATTACACTTCCTGGAAATTCTCAAAAGCTACTAATCGCCGTCTCATCTAACTGAAGCGTTGTGAACTTTTTATAAAGGGTCAAAAGGAACATATTTTCGGTAAACTGCTAAGTTGGTAAAGGAGATAAATTAGTCAGCTGGGCAAACTTGATGGAAGAATACTAAATGTCAAATGGAAAATAACTGAAGGAAAATTTGAAGATTTAGTATAAGCTAAATTTCCCATAAAGAAATGCTAAACTCTGTGGATTCTGACAGCTGCTTTGTATTTTAAGATCTGGTATGGAAAGTGGGTGGTGCCAGTTTCTAGGAAAAGCTTGAGTCTGGATGACCTGAAATGCAGGTGTCTCTGTGACAGTCAGACCATAGTATCTGATACTGCTATTTGGGAAGGGTTGAGGCCTACTTAAGAGCACAATGATAATATAAAATATGCTTGCCAGTTCTTTGAAGGGTCTAACAAAAGGACACCCTTCCCTAATAGTTCTAAGTAAATGCCAAACAACATACGTGCAAATAGAGTGAAGTCCATTTTTTCAGCTAAATTTCATGAAAAGACCAAGCCAATCTGAGACTCTTAGTTCCTTTAACTTGAACATGCCTTAAAATGCTGTGACAAGGAATTAATTCAAAAAAGATATTTCTTGAAACCAAGTTTTGGTAACTGCAAATTTTTGCAAATTCAGTGAACTGGCCACTTGGCAAATTGACTTTTGGTGAATTGAATTAAAAAAAAAAATCTGTTCTTAAAAAACTGGAAAAAAAAAATCCCATATAATGAAATATCCACTGGCCTAACAACTTCCAAGTGCACCTACAGTATAGTCCTGTCAACCACATGTGTGATGGTGAACTGATTTTTGACAAATCAGCCTTCTTTGAATCATACACGATCTAGTGTCAAACAAGGTCACGTGGTGTGAAGGTCACAGGGAGGCTGGCGCTGCATTTCAGCGACATGGGCCCCGGATCCGTCAGATTCTCCTCTACGCTGTCTCTGCTTCTGTGTGGGTCAGCTATGCCATGGTTGCTGACAGCTTCCTCCACCTTTGGAAGTGTGGCTGCCCCAGCCCCCGGGTGTCCAGAGAGGCAGTGACCTGAGCATCTTCTCTGGACTGAGGCCCAGCGATCTCGAGGAAGGGAGAAGTGGTGCAGCGTGGGCCACGTGCCACCCCTGCACTATTCATCTCTGCCAGGGCGTCAGGGATGCGAGGATGTGGTGCCCCGGTGGGAACTATGGAGATGAGAGACCAGGACAGAGAGGTTCCAGAAGGGGCTGCTGGACAGACCAAACGACCGATGTCCCCACACTCAAGTGCCGCCTCCCTCTATTTAGTGTTACTGTCATCTACCCCTGGAGAAACTTCTCTCCCTGAAAAACGGCTGTAGAATGCAGCAAAGCTCCTGTAAACCTCTTACTTCCTTGCTGTTCCTGGGGGCAAAAATCTAGGTCTTTCTCATCTTAGGGATTATCTTTTTTGGCCAATAACTATATATTTTGGGTAACCAAATTAACAGCAGGGACGTTACAAATGGTAAGGAATTCTGCTATCGCTCTTGCTCCTTTGAGGACTTTTGATTTCTAGTTTTATTACTGAGAGTTGCACTAGTCTTTCTACTCTCTACCATACTAGTTCTTTCTCCACTTAATTCATTCTTTTTGGCATATGGGGGCCGCGGATGTATATCAACTAGTGTCTTCAAGTTTCCATTTCCCTTTTTAAGCGGATAATTGTTTTGCTCTCCTGAGCATGTTTAACATGGAAGATGATGGCATTTAACATTTAACATGGAAATGTCATTTAACATGGGAGATAACATGTTATTAGGCTTTGACTCACTGGTGTTGTATATACATATATATCTAAATATATTTTTAAAAATTTATTTATTTTTGGCTGCTCTGGGTCTTTGTTGCATAGGTTGGACTTTGTCTAGTTGTAGGGAGTGGGGGCTATCGTTTATTGTGGGCATGGGCTTCTCATTGCAGTGGCAGAATTTGTTGCAGAACATAGGTTCTAGGTGCGTGAGATTCAGTAGTTGTGGCACCTGGGTTTAGTTGCCCCTCAGCCTGCAGAACCTTCCCAGACCAGGGATTCAACCTGTGGCCCCTGCCTGACAGGCAGATTCTTAACCACTGGACTACCAAGAAAGTCACAGCATTATATACTTTAACACTTACGTTCTCCCTAGAACCTATATGATAAAGTTCAAATTCATTAGCTTGGGGTCCTATTTCAGCTACTTCTTTCCACCAAGCTTTTGCATCTTCTGTTCACTTCTCTGGGGAAAATCTTGCCCTGTCCCAACTGATAAAACTCCAGCCAGCCTTGGAGACCAATGGATGATCAGTTCATCCCCTGTGCTTCCATGGCCTGGCCCTGTCACAGCTCGTCTCAGGCAATGGAGTGTACACACCATCCCATCTTCCCCATGAGATCAAGAGCTATCTGAGGAAAAGGATCACACGGTCCATCTTTGTGTCCTTTCCACCCGCCATGACCAGACCTGCAGTGAACACATGGAGAATGGAGGCTGAATGATGGTATGAAAATATAGCAGTGTTTGTTTCAGATGAAATACTTGGTTAAGTAGCTATGCTTCCTATACAGTCGGTAAGACTTGAAATAAACACATGAAGAAAGCTTAAAAAAAAAAAAAAGCCCGTTCATTTAAATTTTCTCTCTGACAATTTAGGAAAAAATCCCAACAGCACAAACCAGGGTGTGAATTCACGAAAACTTCACAGGAAGAGATCCCCGTGAGTACATATTGCAACGTCTAGGGCTGGGCAAGTGCTCAGTTGCTTAGTCACTCAGTCGTGTCCGACTCTTCGTGACCCTATAGATGGACTGTAGCCTGCCAGTCTCCTCTGTCCATGGGATTTTCCTGGCAAGAATACTGGAATGGGTTGCCATTTCCTCCTCCAGGGAATCTTCTCAAAACCCAGGGATTGAACCGGTGTCTCCTGCAGTGGCAGGCGGATTCTTTACTGCCGAGCTGCTGGGGAAGCTTATGGGCCTTCAAAAAAGTAATACGATTACCCTAAATGTACCACATCTCCCTGCAGTGATGCTGAAAAGATGATCAGTTTTCCAGTACTTTTGGATTTTCTCTTTCAACATGAATAGCAAAGATGGCTATGTCATAAAGCAAATAACTATCTTTGATCTGCACAAAAGTCTTCAGTAAATCTCCATCATAAGAGCAGGTAAAGCTGAGGATGACTGTGCACCCCTGCATGTCCTCAGAGAGGGCTTTTGTCCTTGGGCAGCTGCTTCTCAAGGCAGACGGCACAGTGTAGGGAGAAGAAATGGAAAGTCGGTAGATGGTTCACCGTCCTCAGCAGCTGATACACCTCAATGCTGTTTGATTCTGGTCCTGCCTGAGTCACACTGAAAAGCTTTTAAGACTTTGCTCTGTGTTCTTTTGTGTACAGCGGATGGGTGTGACTATACAGAAATGGGTTAAGTTCATTCCATGGAGGCCTGTTACTGCAGGTGGGGTATCCCATCTGGAAATGGGCAGGCAGGTCCTAAGGGCAAACTTTGTAGGGTCACTAAAGACCATTGCTTAGAGTGAGGGATGGCTCTTTCTGGGGCAAGCAGAGGTGGCAGACAGAATGCTGGTTCCGCCAATTCTCATCTCATTTCTCATCTCCACCCTCCTTCACTCCTTTCTCTGAACCTCAGCCCGTTCCTCACCCTGCCTCTCTTCACTGGGGCATGAGGGGATGCTACTGTTGCACCTGATTTGATAATAATCATTTTAAAAGCACAAAGGTTTCGTGGTTTGCTTTTTTTTTTTTAAATGTTACCTTTGTCACAATGGCCATACGAAAATATCACGTGTTCATCCTGGCCATTTTCTAAGTCAGTTCATGAAACCAATGAGAATTGCTTGGGTAGCTCACTAAGGGTGTAGATTCCTAGAAATTAGGATTTACTGATAGAAGGGGCCCAGGGATTTGCCTTGTGAATAAGCACTTCAGGTGATTTCAGTGCAGATGCCACCCATACCTTAAGGAGCCCTGATAAAGACTGTTCTTATTTTTTTCATGGCAAATGCTATTTCTTTGTAAGGAAATACCATAATATGTTAAATATTTTAAAAATGTGCCTATTTTGATGGACTTCTATGGTTTCTATGTTTTCACAGTTAGTAATAATGCTGCATTATTAGTTTCTTCTGCCCAGTGTCACTTTCTGCTTCTTTTGTGAAATGCTGGCCTCATATACTTCACCTCCAAACGTTCCCACCCAGCTCTATCTTGCCCTGTACCAAAAAGGGTTCTGCCCCTGGGTTTTCTGAAGACTTTCATATTCTGAGAAGACCCACTTGTCTGGTCAAAGTGACTGCCCCTGGGATAGGCATCTCACCCACATGGTGACAATCTTGTTATGCTGACACAGGAAGATTTTCTTCTAGTATGTTTTAAACTAACACATTTTATTGAATATATGATGCCTTGCCTGTAAGATGTATCCTTTGTGTATCACTAAGATGTTGTCCATTATCACTGTAAGAATCCACCAATGCTAAATCACGCCCCAATTTCAGAGATGCTAAAATTTTTAAAAATGTATTCTTAAAATCACTAAAACATCTTTCTTTTGCTCAGTGTGTTTCTCTTTTTCAAGTACACCTATTATTTGAATGTAAATCTTTTGTTCTCTGTCTTCTATATCTGTCAACTTCTTTGTTACTATACCCTTCCTCTGTATACCAAGAGACCTTCTTAAACTTTTCTTTCATATCAATTCTGTTTTCTGCAATACCAATTGTGTTACTGCTGCATTTTCATTTTCATTTAAATTTTTTGATATCTTTTCTTATTTCATTCAAATAATTGGACATTTTTCTTTCTCAGCTTGCTCCTTTTCATCTCAGTCTGTCATGCAATCTTTGGTCTGTTTATGTAGAATCCTTGCTTTCTTAAATTGTATTCAGACTATAGTTTCTATAATGTGAATTTTCTGTTATAATACTTTTCGGAAATACACTTTTTCTTTCAAGGCTGTGGTCTGTGTCTGTCTCACTGCTACTGACTTTCTCTATAGGTCTCATAAATAAGGAGACAGTTCTGGTGTTCTCACACAAGAAGGGCATATGGATTTTTTGGAGTCTTTCTTACTGTCCACCTGTTTGCAGTTAGAATTCATTTTTCAGCTTTAAAAACAATATTTGTTTATTTTTGGCTGCTCTGGGTGGGCTTCCTCTGGTTGTGACAAGCGGGGGCTGCTCTACAGTCGTAGTGTGTGAGCGTCTCATTGCGGCTGCTCCCCTGTCGCAGAGCACGGGCTCCGGGGTGCTCCGTGCATGCGGGCTGAGCGGCTGTGGCACAGAGGCTTAGCTGCTCCTCAGCATGTGGAGTCTTCCCGGCCAGGATCGTACCCATGTCCCGTACAACCGCAGGTGATTCTTAACCACTGGAACACCAGAGAAGGCCCATTTCTTGGTTTTTCAGCTGGAGAGCTCGTTAATGGACACAACCGCTAGATGTGGAAGCCTTTTATTTATTATCAAGCAGCTGACCTAAGTGGAAATCCCTATATCTTGCTTCCTTGTCAGCTTACTGACAAGGAGAGTTTGAAATTATTTATAGTTATTTAAAAAAATAAGTAAATTACTGCTTATTTTTTTTTTAAAGTAAACGAAAAGCTGCAACTCCCAGCATACAACATACCCATGGCTCTTCCAGCCCATAGGTCTTTTAGTTGCTAATTTAGTATCCTGAAATACCTCTTCACTTCTGTAACCAGATGTACTACATTGCTCAGAGTGGTAATCCTGCAATTGGTAGACGATGAGAGGTGTTCATAAGGGGAAGAAAAATGTCAGGGTTCCTCCTTTCCTTCATTTGGAAGGAGGACTAAGTTACCACCCTCTGGTGGACAAGAGGCATACAGTAGTGGGAAAGGACTAGAAGTGTCCTGTGGCCCAAGGGGGACAGCGGTCAGCCCCTGTTTTCACCGGTTATCTACTGGGAGCCTTCTGAGTGCCAGGAATGTTCTGAACATTAGGGAAACTGCAGTGAACAATGCAGTCCCTGCTTACTTGGGGCTTGTATTCTACTTGGAATACATACAATAAATAAGCGACTAAAGTCAGAGTGTCAGAGGACATGAAAGCCATGGGGAAAACTCAGCAGGGGAGGCGACAGGGAGTCCTGTGGTGGGTGGACTGCTCTCCTCTATAGGATGGCAGAGAAGGCCTGACAGGTGACATGTGAACAGGCGTGAAGGATGTCCCTCTGAGCAGGCATCTGGTTGAGCAAGGTTTCTAGTTTCCAGTACTAGTAAGGACAGTGGCATCTCTTTCTATGTTTTCATGTATATGTACCTCTATTGGAAAGCAGAGGCGGGTGAATGGTGGTCACTCACTTTTCCATCACCGTGAATCAGATGACTTTGATAATTATAATTTTTTTCTTTTTTTTTTTTTGCTCCATGGGGGATCCTAGTTCTCTGACCAGGGATGGAACCCACGCCCTCTGTACTGGAAGTGCAATCTTAACGACTGGACCACCAGGGAAGTTCCAATAATTATCATTTTAAATGGCTCCAATAGTCTGTTCAGGAGATGGACCATAATTTAATTAACCCATCTTCTATTTAGCTGACTCTTGAACAACACAGGTTTGAACTGCCCAGGTCTACTTAGATATATGGATTTTTTTTTCAGTAAATACTACTTGTTGTTGCTGTTCAATCGCCAAGTTGTATCTGAGTGTTTGAGACCCCATGGACTGCAGCACGCCAGGCTCCTCTATCCTCCACTATCTCCCAGAGTTTGCTCAAATTCATGTCCATTGAGTTGGTTGTGCTATCTAACCATCTCATCTTCTGCCGCCCCCTTCTCCTCTTGCCCTCAATCTTTCCCAGCACCAGGGTCGTTTCCAGTGAGGAACACACAATTCCCTAGCTGGCTGAATTAATGGATACAGAACTGTGGATACTGAGGGTGGAGTATAGGACTTGAACATCTGTGGATTTTCCGCCAGAGGGTCTTTGAGCCAATGCCCCCTGGATTCTGAGGGACAACCATAGTTGTCTATCTACATTATTTTCAACTGTCTTTCTTTTATCAGCTCCACTGATGGCTCAGATGGTGAAGAATCTGCAAAGAAGGAGACCTGGGTTTGATTGCTGGGTCAGGAAGATCCCCTGGAGAAGGGAATGGCAACCCACTCCAATATTCTTGCCTGGAAAATCCCATGGACAGAGGAGCCTAGAGGACTACAGTCCATGGGGTCTTTCTTTTACTTACATATTTTTAGTAGGAATATAAACTACTCTGATTAGTAGCCAGGCATTCAAGGGAAGCAGCTTGGGAATACAGATTCAGAGCTAGGAACACGGGTACCCGGGCTCAGGGGTGGAGGAGCGTGGGGAATGAGGAGGAGCAGGAAGGCGTGAGCACTAGAGTGCAGAACAGACAGGGCCAGGAGCAGAGGGCTTTGTGAGCTGGCCTTTCCCCTCCCTTTCACCTCTGCTCAGGAGGCCTCCTCTCCCCCTGCTCCCGTGGCCATCGCCAATGCCCTGCTTATCAGTCTGATTCTACCCATAGTTCAAGTGTGGGTTAAAAAGAACATAAGCAAGGGACTTCCCTGATAGTCTGATGGCTAAGACTCCGTGCTCCCAATGCAAGGGGCCTGGGTTCAATCCCTGGCAGGGGAACTCGATCCCACATCCCGCAACTAAGAGTTCCTGTGCCACAACTAAAGACCCCACATGCAGATACTAAAGAGACTGCTTACGAAAAACAAGCAGCAGGTGGCACTGACTCCTGGCTTGCATCCACAGAAATAGAATGGGGAAAATGAGAAGGTTCTGTGCCTAAGACTGGGGTTATACTGAGGTTTCCAGCATCCAGACAGGCAAATGCCTGGACAGCTGCTTAGGGCAGATGGGTCCTTTGACAGCTTAATATTGCAGAGTTTCTGGTGCCTCTGTAGTTAGGGCAGCCAACGTGAGGCCATCTGTTTACTAGTGGGCAGAAAAGCTCATCACCAGCAGGCAGTCACTGCTGAGCGTGAGATACAAACCAAAAGTCAAGTCAGCCACTTTCATCACCTCTGCAAAGCAAACTGGCCTGGGAAACCACTGGTACAAACCCCGCAGACAAAGAAACCTCACTGCAGCGTCATGGGACCTTCACAATGGGATCCCACGAAACAGTTTTCTAGGAGGTTTTATTTGGGTTTATTTCAACATATTCAATGCCAGGAGAGAAACCATTTGCTTAGAAAGCTCTTTAGTTCTTTTCTACTTCTCTAAACAGGAAAGGAAAATAACCATGAATTTAGGGCCTTCTGTAATATACCTAAAAAGTAGCATGCTTTATTATTTAAATGAAAAAAATTTAGGTAAGTAATACATGTATTTGTTGCAAAAGGTTTATAATGAAAAATAAATAAATCTCCCTCCCATACTTCTTTCTCCTGGTACCCCATCTCCCCTCTCCAGAGACAAACAGAATTACTCATTTCCTGAATGTCTTTCTGAATATGGCTTATAATATACATAATTGTTGGAGGAAGAAATGGCAACCCACTCCACTACATTCTTGCCTGTAGAATCCCATGGACAGAGGAGCCTGGTGGGCTACAGTCCATGGGGTCACGAAAGAGTCGGACAACACTGAAGTGACTTAGCACATACATACTTGCGTGTGTGTGTAACAATTTTTTAATTGCCTGTATTTAAAATGAACAAAGCATATTATTAATAAAAGCTCTGGGAAGTACTGCAGTAAAGAACCTATTTAACTTCATCAGTGAATCCTAAACATACTTGACTTCAGGCCCCCTTCTTTTCTTCTTTATTGTAATTTCTGGTCTGTGGAATGTAGCCAGGACTTGCTGGTATGGCTGGATCAGGTGTTTCTGAAGGGCGTCTGTGCTGAATGGTCTCTGAGCCATGCTGGTTGTTAAATATTGTAAATGTCACACCTCAGAATATACTTCATTAAAAGACTGCCTTCCAATGTTTTAGAAAATGTGAAATGTGTGGGTGAGTTCTTGCAGAGGCAGAAATAACGGGTCCAGGTTAAGGAAAGACTGAAGGAGGTGAGAGTAAGGCTAATTTATATTTAGTTGAATTCAGTTTCAGGTTAGTATGGGGAAAAATGCCAGGAAACGGCTTGCTTCAATTTGTGAGAGAAGATGGTCACGAGAAATTCATTAGGTAGAGGAGAAAGTCATAAGCTTTATCATTTTTGTCTTTGTTTTTAATCATGAAATATTTCATACATAAATGTGTCTTTCATCTAGAAGTTTGATTTGAATCTCTTTTTAAAAAATATTTTCCATGTCTGTAGTTAACTTTTGAACACCTGAAATTTAGTTATAATAACTGCTGTATCTGCTAATTCTCACACCTTTGTCAGTTGTGGGTTGGTTTCCATTGGATAATGGTTTTCCCCTTGTACTGGATCACACTGTCCTGCCTATTTGTATGCCTAATAATTCTTGATTAGATGTCAGACAGTGTGAATTCTGCCTTGCTGGGGGTGGATACTTGTGCATTGCTATAAATATTCATGAGCTCTGTTCTAGGACATAGTTAAACTACTTGGTAGCAGTTTGATCCCTTTGGGTCTTGCTTTTAAGACTTATTTGGAACTTGAGGGGGATCCTACACAGATCTCCAGCATCCCCTCTCTGTGGTCTTCTGTCCTCTCTGGCCTCTGTCCTGAAAACTTCAGTTGCCTTGATCTTCCAGACTCTTGTCTCTATCTCCTGAACTCAGGGAGTCCCTTCCTAGCCCCTTGTTCTGATATGTGGCTGGAATTTTGTTCATGGACTTTACGCCCTAATCCTTTCTCTTTAAAGTTTTAAAGACAGTGACTCCTGTTCAGATTCAGTCTATCAATGGTATGTTTTGTTATTTTGGGCCTTTTCCTCCCAACTTTTAACTAGAGAACTTCTTAGAATGTATTTTAAGGAAATTCTCTTAAAGATAAAGTACTGGTCTGGAGTTAAATTCTTACCACCTTTGGATTTACAAAATTAACCCAGGGACAAGAAAGATTACATGCCACATCATTATGCTTATAAAATACAATATGATTTTTAAAGTTACAACAATGCTCTGATACTTGACAATAAAGAAATACAGCTAGGAAAAAAAAATCAAATTAACCGTTTCTCAAGAAGTCAACAGCAAGTTGACTATAGTTCCAAGTCAAAATTTCCAAGCATGAATTTTCTAGGGGAAGACAGAAGGATTTTTTTCCCCTCTCATTTGTACTTTAGTTCTTAATTCATAGAATTAGGAACATAGGATAGGGACATAAAAAAAAAAGACAAAAAGAGCTCATACAGCTCAATATATATACATACACACCCAATCAAAAAATGGGCAGAAGGTCTAAAAAAGCATTTCTACAAAGAAGACATACAGATGGCCAAAAGGCACATAAGAAGATGCTCAACATTGCTAATTATAAAAGAAATGCAAATCAAAACTACACCTCACATGGGTCAGAATGGCCATCATTAAAAAGTGTACAAATAATAAATGGTAGAGAGGGCGTGGAGAAAATGGAACCCTCCTACTCTGTTGGTGGGAATGTAAGTTGGTACAGCTACTATGGAGATTAGAATGGAAGTTCCTTGAAATACTAGAAATAGAGCTACCATATGATCTTGCAAACCCTCTCCTGGGTATATATCTGGAGAAAACAACAATTCGAAAAGATACATATGCTGAATGTTCACAGAAGCACTATTTACAATAGCCAAGATGTGGAAGCAACCTAAATGTCCATCAACGGATGAATGTGCTATATATACACACTGGAATACTACTCAGCCATGAAAAGAATAAAATAACTCTATTTGCTGCAACATGGACGGACCTAAAGATGAACATACTAAGTGAAATAAGTCAGATAAAGACAAATACCGGTATGCTATCACTTATACTCGGAATCTAAAATATGATACAAATGAACTTATTTACCAAGCAAACAGATTCATAGACACAGGAAATAAACTTACATTACCAAAGAGGAAAGGGGGTAAAGGAGGGACAAATTAGAAGTTTGGGATTAACAGATACACATATTGTATATAAAATAGACAACCAATAAGGACCTACTGTATAGCACAGGGAACTATACTCAATATTTTGTAATAACCTATAAAAGAAAAGAATCTAAAAAAATAGATCTATATGCATGTATAACTGAATCTCTTTGTTGTACATCTATACAGGAAACACTGTAAATCAATATACTTCAATAAAAAATATAAAAGGAATAATTAAAAAATCCCAGTATCTTGACAGCCTTCCTTCCCTCCATTTATACATTTTAAAGACATTTAAAATTCTTACATATATTAAAGATAGAAAGGTATCTCAGACAATATGCTAGGACAAGGAAGCCATTGATGGATTCCAGAACTAGACTCACATATTTCCACCACTGTAGAGGCATTTAACAGGAGTTGGAAATTAAGAAACAAGGACTCAGATTGAGCAAAAATACTTAAATGCCCCAGGCAAAAACTCTTTAGTAGTACAAGTATCCAAATGAAAGGCAACAAATTAAAATCCCTTTTAATTATCCATCTTTCGCTACAACTACATATTAAGAGGAAATGGACCTGCTTATTTGAGTTATAGACTTTATTGTAGAGATGACTTCTCCATGTCCTTCTCTTACATTCTAAACTCTTCAGTAGTTCTCTTAGCTTTATTTGGTAGACAGAAGGAAATTTTTCAAAGGCCTATATATTTATTGCTATCTTTTGGTAATTCCTTAGTCAGATTCTTATTTTCCACCAGGTGGCCACTCAACATCATTTCACTTATACCATTTAAAAGCATTTAATTATACAAGATATTGAAAGATCTGTTTTGGTCTAGAATACAGGGTTTAAGAGCATAAAATAAATGACCTCCGCAGCTCACTTCTAAAATTATTCTCCATGCATTTATCAGCAAAAAGGAACACTGTAGAATTACATGTGTGAACATCAGACACTAAATATGCCTTTGTTTAGAGAAAAACCTCCATCTCTAAAACAACTCCAATAAATAACCAGCCAAAAATCCCCTACTTAGAGTTATCCACTCACTGAACACCATCACCATCAGGATCTGTTCCCCGTTTTTCTTTCTTACATCACTGTCCACTACATAGACATACACAATCACACTAGGCATCATCTAGGTTTACTATGATGTTCTCTGACAATACCACATTCCCTCATGACTCCATGTTTTTGCAGAGGTAATTGCTTCTTAGAATTCCTTTAGTCTTTGTGGACCCACATGTCATCCTACACCTGCCTTCTAATTTGTTTATATTCATAGCAGATACTTGAATTGATTATACTCAGGATAAATGAGAAGCTGTGATACTAAGAATGTAAAGTAAGTTTTCTGTCTTTTGGATTTAATTACGTTTGGATTGGCAGTGAAGAAATCGCCATTGGGGAAATCTCTCACTGTTGGTTCAGCTGGAGGCTGGAAAAGCAGAGGATCATTCCTAATCTTGAAACTAAGCCGGGATGCTAATTTCGCCTTCTGCGAAACAGATGATTTAAGTTGTCCTTAAGAAGGAAAATAACTCAATATGCTAAAACTGGCATGAAACAAGTTCAGTGAGAATTATGATGAAAGATTTCATCTATTTTAAACTTGCCTTCGTTAAGCAAAAACCAAACTTTACCTCTTGAAATGATTCACCAGGACTCCAACCAGTTCTCCAATTCGACTCTCGTGGGTCGGCTGTTTGCTGAAGAGGCAGACAATTAGGTCTTTGTTGTCTTTTGTGTGGAACACGACAAGTTGGTCCTTTCCATTGGAGACGCTGAGACCGGTCAACTGCAAAGAAATAGAGCATGGAAAACTGTTGGGATGGTTCTCAAAACAAGGAATTTAGACAGTTTATAATGGTTTTACTCAGTAATACTGGTGACATTAATCTTTATCAAGTTTTATGAAACAAGCAGATGGAAAGAAATAATAAAGAACAAAAATTAATGAAATTAAAAGTAGAAAAACAATAGTGTAAAATCAATGAAACAAAGAGTTGGTTCTTTCAAGAGATAGGTGAAATTGTTAAATCTCTAATTTGAAAGAATAAAAGAGAGAAGACCTAATGAACCATATCAGGAATGGAAGAGGGGCTATTACTACAGACCACATAGACATTAAAAGGATAAAAAAGGAATATCTACAACAACTTAATGCATAAAATTCAACAACTTAGACAGAACCAAACCATTCCTTGCAAGCCACAAACTACCAAAACTCACCCAAGAAGAAATAGATAACCTGAAGCTTACTTTATCTATTGCAGAAATTAAATTTGTAGTTAAAAACCTTTCAAAAAAGAAAACTCCAGGCTCAGATGATTGCACTGGTAAACTCTACCAAATATTTAAAGAAGAAATAACATCTATTCTCCATGTCTCTTCTAGAAAATGGAAGAAAAGGAACACTTTATAACTCATTTTATGAGCATTGTCCTGAAACCAAAAATTGACAAAAGCAATACAAGAAAACTAAAAACCAGTATCCAATATCCTTCATGAACATGGATTTAATTAGACTGGCCAACAAAATATCAGCAAATCAAATCCCAAACTACATAAGAACAATGCCACATCATGACCAAGCGGAGTTAATCTAAGAAATGCATAGCTGGTTTTGTATTAAAAATATCAATCAATGTAATCCATCATAGCAACAGAATAAAAAAGAAAGCCACATGATTATATCAACTGACGCAGAAAAAGCATTTGACAAAATTCAACATCCATTCATGAAATAAATCTCTCAGCAAAAAGGATTAGAAGAGAATTCAACCTGAAAAATGACATCTACCAAAATGCCACAGCGAACATCATACTAAGCGGTGCAAGACTGAATGCTTTTCCCAAAGATCAGGAGCAGTGTACGGATTTCTGCTTTTACTGCTGCTGGGCACTTTCATACTGGAAGCCCTAGCCAGTGCATCAAGGCAGGTTTAAATAAGTTAAAAGGCATATAAATTAAAATGGAAGAAACAAATGACTTTATTTTCAGATGACATGATCGTCTATGTAGAAAGTCCCAAGGAATTTACAAAATAGCTCTTAGAACTAATATGTGGGTTTGGCAAGGTCACAAATACAAGGGCAACAGATAAAAATATTGCTATATGCCAGCAATGAAAAACTGGAAACAGGAATTTAAAACCAAAACCATCCACAACTCCCAAACCAAAAATACTTAGACATAAATCTAACAAAATGTGTATAGGATCTGTAAGCTGAGAACTATGAAAGGTTGATGAAAGAAGTCAAACAAAAAGGCTGATGACAGGAATAAAAGAAAATCTAAAAACGTGGAGGGAAATAATGTGTTTATAGGTTGAAAAACTCAATATGGTTGAATACTGTCAATTTTCCTCAAGTCAATCTGTAGATTTAATGCAATTCCGACCAAAATTCCAGCAGAATTTTTGATGGATATCAACAAGCTGATTCTAAAATATAGATGGAAAGGCAAAGAAACTATAACAGCAAAAGCAATTTGAAAATAAAAAAAGGACTTACAGTAGCTGATTTTCTTACTACAAAGTAAGAGTAATCAAGAAAGGTAATCATCAAGAAGATTGTCAAAGGAATAAAAACATAGATCAGTGGGAACAGAATGGAGAATTAGATATAATCTCACGTAAATACGACTGATTGATTTTTCACAAAAATGCAAAAGCAATTCAATGGAGAAAGGATCATTTGAGCATTTGGGTAACTCAGCATTTCTTGGGATTTGAACACCCACATGCCAAAAGAAATAAACATTGACCTAAATCTCACACTTTATGAAAAAGTAATTCAAAATGGGTCATAGATCTAAATGTAAAACCATAAAACTTTTAGAAGAAATCACAGGAGAAAATCTGTGACCTTGGACTAGGCAAAGATTTCTTAGAAATGACACCAAAAGCACAACCCAACAAAGAAAAAAAAATGTATAAAATTTAGAACTCTTCTCTGAAAAAGACACTGATAGGAGAATGAAAAGATAGCATACAGACTGGGGAAAAATATTTGCAGAGACATATCTGATAAAGGACCTATGTCCAGAATAAAGAACTCTTAAAATTCAACAATAAGAGAGCAAACAAACCAACTTAAAATGAGCAAGAGATCTGTAGTCACTTCACCAAAGAGGACCTATGGTGGCAAATAAGTCCATGCAAAGATGATCAACATTGTTAGCCATTAGGGAGATGGAAATTAAACTACACCAAGATATCACTACAAGCCTATCAGAATGGCCAAAATCAAAACAAAACAAAGAGGAAGATGAACAACAAAAGTGATAAGACCAAATGCTGGTGAGGCTGTAGAACAATCAGAGGAACTCTCACACATTGTTGGGAGGAATGTAAAATGGTACAGTCAGTGGGAAAACAGACTGGCACAGAATTACCACATGATCTAGAAATCTCAGTCCCAGGCATTTATCCCAGAGAAATAAAAACTTATGTTCAGACTTCCTTGGTGGCGCAGTGGATAAGAATCTGCCTACCAACACAAGGGACATGGGTTCGATCCTTGGTCCAGGGAGATCCCACATGCCGCGGAGCAGCTAAGCCTGTGTGCTACAATACCTGAGCTCACGAGCCACACCTACTGAGCCCATGTGCCTAAAGCCCGTGCTCCACAACAAGAGAAGCCACTGCAATGAGAAGCCCTCCTACGGCAGGCGAGAGTAACCCCTGCTCACTGCAACTAGAGAAAGCCTGCACAAAAAGCAACGAAGACCCAGTGCAGCCAAAAAAAAAAAAGCACAATTTATGTTCACGAAAAACTTACACACGCGTGTTTGCATGTGTGCGTGCTCAGTCGCTTCAGTCGTGTCCAACTCTGTGCCACGCTATGGACTACAGCCTGCCAGGCTCCTCTGTGCATGAGATTCTCCAGGCAAGAATACTGGAGTGGGTTGCCATGCCCTCCTCCAGGGGATCTTCCCAACCCAGGGATCGAACCCGCGCTGCCTGCATCTCCTGCACTGCAGGAAGATTATTTACCTACTGAGTCACCTGGTCTCAGTCATGAGTGTTTAAAGCAGTTGTATTCATAAGTGCCCCCAACTGAAAACAACCAGAATATCCATCAACAGGTGAATAAACACACTGTGATACATCTATATGATGGAATGCTATTCAGCAATAAAAAGGAATGAGCTAATAATACAAATCATGAATATGCAACACCAGGGCTTGTTTTCAAAGGCATCTGCTGAGAGAAGAGAAAGCAGCCAGTCTCAAAGGTTACATTACTGTATGACTCCATTTATGAGATATTCTGGAACAGATCTGTCAGGGTTTGGAATCAGGTGGAGTCTGACACAAGGAGTTTTGGGGGGCAATGGAATGACTGTGCATCTTCACTGTGGTGGAATGCCAGAAATCTATGCATGTATGAAGACCCATAGACCTGTATACCATCACCACTACCAAACTTTATTTATTATATGCAAATTTAGGAGATATAGCTCCTTGGTTGTTTTGATCACTAGATCTACTTTGCTCAAATAAAGCAGGTACCTGAGTGGCCTCTCACTCTGGGGTTTGTTCTCTGACTGCAGAAAATACCAAAGTGCCACCTCCTGGCCACCACAGGCGCTGTGAGCTGGTCTGGCAATCACCATTGACAGGATATCCACTGGGGGCAATGCAGAGTGCCAGGCAGCCTGGGGTGGGGATGGAAGTACAGAAGATGGAGAAGGTATACTCTTCTCTTCTACGGGGATTTGTGACCCAGTTGGATGAGTGGAAGAGACAAATACCCAACAGCTGAAGAACTTTTAACAGTTCATGCATTTGGAAGACCATTTAGTCTCATGCCCATATTTTACAGATAAGAAAACTGAGGCTCGAAGACATGAGCTGATTTGCAGACCTTGAAACTAGAACACAAGCTTGCAGACTGACCCAGATCCATGTTCCTTCTATCACAGTAGACTTTTCCAAATATCATGTACAAATGAACATAAGCTGTAAAAATAAGTATCCCTAAATGTCATGGAAATAAACTTTCAGAGAAGGTGAGTTTTTAGGTTGATTTTAAAGAATACCGGGGATGGTGCTCAAGGGAGAGAAGGGAAAATATTCATGGAATTGGAAATCATTTCACAAACCTACAAAGATCATGGGCTTTAAAAAAAATATTATTTTTAATTGACTGATGATTGGTTTACAATACTGGTTTGATTTCTGTCATACATCAACATGAATTAACCGTAGGTGTACCTATGTCTCCTCCCTCTTGGATCACTGGCTTTTTAAGGCCCATGTAAGAGAATATATAAATCTTTCTCTCACTTCAATGTATCTCATCCAGATGATTTTTTGTTTAGTGTATACTTTTTTAAAAAAATAAACTAATTTTATTTTTTTAATTTATTGGCTGTACTACATGGCATGTGGGATCTTAGTTTTTCGACCAGGGGTTGAACTTGCCCTCTGTCCTGCATGGAAGCGTAGAGGTTTAACCACTGGACCACAGGGAAGTTCCTACATTGGCTTTTTAAAAACTTCTTTAAAAAATATTTTATTGAAGTATAATTGATTTACAGTGTAATGTTAATTTCTGCTGTATAGCAAAGTGACTCAGTTATACGTGGGCTTCCCTTGTGGCTCAGCTGGTAAAGAATCCGCCTGCAATATGGGAGACCTGGGTTCGATCCCTGGGTTGGGAAGATCCCCTGGAGAAGGGGAAGGCTACCCACTCCAGTATTTTGGCTTGGAGAATTCCATACACTGTACAGTCCATGGGGTTGCAAAGAGTCGGACGTGACTGAGTGACTTTCACTTTCTTTGTTATACATATGTGTATATATATATATGCATATATGCATATATTTTTTTTTCATTTCTTTTCCATTAAGGTTTTTCACAGGATATTGAATAAAGTTCCCTGTGCTATACAGGAGGAGCTTGTTGTTTACCCATCCTATACATACTACTTTGCATCTGCTAATCCCAAACTCCCAATTCTTCCCTTCCCCACCCCCAGATGATTTTTATATGACTAAATTAAAAACATCATTTTCATTAAAAAAACATGCTGTGTCTATGATGCTTCACTCTCCTTTGATTATTTTATATGCAAAATGCAAACTTGAATTGATGAAGCACTTCACAGGAGAGCTTGATTAAAGCCTAATAAAATGAGAATTCTAATAGCAGTAACTTTGCCGGCACATCCCAGCAACATTAGCTGCAGGGGTTCGGGGAAAGGGACCGATGCAGCTGTGAATGCTGAAACCATCCAGGGAGGGGATCCCTTCTGCATGCTGTCTAGGTCAGAGCAGAGGCCTTTCTGATGGTTTTCTGAGCCACCTTCCCACCTCAGGGGGTAGGTTTCCCTTCCTGCCCTTCCCTATTCCTCCCTGTCTGGGTGACTTCACCTGGCATAGGAATTCCTCATGTGTGTGTTCAGGGCTTACGGGCGTACCAGAGTCCCAGCAGAAAATAGGGCAAACAGCACCTACTTTCCTCTGCTGCACAAATAATGAAAGATTAAGTCCCCGTTGTCACCAAAGCAAGACAAATAGCATCTAGGATGTCTCTTTTGTTCTGGGAGACAGGATGCTAGGTGGGGGAAAGCAGCGGAGTAAAGTATGACCTGGGTGGCATCTCCATTTAGCCACGCGAGCTTGAGAAAATCATTTAATTTGGAGGGCAACTCTTTCCTTTTCTGCAAAATAAGGATTCTACTAGATGCTCTATCTGCCTCATAAGTCTGTAGTAAAGACCGAATAGGAGCAACTCTGGATGCAAAAAAGATAAATAAACAAAACTCCTCTGCCTTCAAGGGTCTTTACACTCTAAGAGAAGATATGCCAGCCAAATCTGAAAAACTACAGAAGTACCATGCCAAGGGAAGCTATTGCATGCAATTACATCAGTTAGAGAAGGGATCTTACCTTAGAGATCTCTGGGCACCCAAAACACACAAATAAGTTCTCTAAACAAAAGTGAAACTCCTTATCAAGGCTTCCCCTACTAGCTGCCTTCTTATTTCTCATAATCCAGGAGATCTCTATGCTGTGATAAATCTAAACCTTCCTCCTCTTTGGTTTTAAAGGTTTGAGCAGGGCAGATATAATCTCTGATGGTCATCTAACTCAGTTCTCCCAGACTCTCTTCCGTATGGATAATCAAACAGTGAACACAACCAGATAAGCAAAAAGAATGTGTAACTTTCCAATCATTAGTAAAAACAGAATCGATAAAACTTGAACAACAACAACTAGATAAGAAGAAGGAAATAGCAGGGAAGTATTAAAAATGGAAAGCGTGTGAATAACACAAATTTTAAAAAACCAAAATACTGTCATTTTCTGTAAGAAATGGGATATAACTCCTTTACTGGATGAAGATGGCTCACAGATTAGGTCAAAAACAAAATTTATACTCCATTTATAATGGAGTATAGATGTTTAGATGCATCTAAAACATAAAGACATGGAAAGACAAATGAAAGTATGGACAGAGATGTGCCAGGAAGAAAGTGAGGATGGGAATAGGAATAACAGGCAAAGCAGCATCCAAGGCAAAAACCACAAAACTTGTTTCTTTTATATTGACAAAAATGTAACAAAAAATGAAAGCCATCGTCTTCATGCAACTGAATAAAATGGTACTGAAACGAAGCAAAAACTGTTCTCATACAAAAGAAATGGATTGAATTGTGATGTTAGTGGGTGACCCAGTGCTGGGCAGTTCAAGTAGTCAAAAAGCAAATGAGTATGGAGACTGACTGAATAATCAACAGATTTGATTTCGTAGTTACATGAAAATCTTATACACATTTATTGTGGTCCCCAGAGCATTTAGACAGGGAGGCCTGGCGTGCTGCAGTCCATGGGGTCGCAAAGAGTTGGACATGACTGAGCGACTGAACTGAACTGAACTGATTATGTATTGGGCCAAAAATAACATTCCTCTTACCAGTTACAAAAAGTAGGATATGCACTGACCCTAGTCACAGTGAGGTAAAACTAGAAAATCATATAAAGGTTAACAGTAAAACAACCTTATTGTTGAGAATTATTTTTTTTAAAGTATCTCTTTAGGCTGGTTAAAGAGATGATAATTGCAATTACAGACAATAAAGAAGTTAATGAGAAAGAGAATTTTATATTAGTATTAATGGATGCAGTCAAAGCTACATTCAAAAGAAAACACATTGCCTTAAATACTTTTGTTATTAAACAAGAAAAAGGAAGTAAATTAAATGCCAAAATGAAAGTAGTGAAAGTGTTAGTAGCTCTGTTGTGTCCAACTCTTTCTTTGTGACTACATGTCCATGGAATTCTCCAGACAAGAATACTGGAGTGGGATGCCATTCCCTTCTCCAGAGGATCTTCCGGATCCAGGGCTCGAACCCAGGTCTCCTGCACTGCAGGCAGACTCTTTACCGACTGATCTATCAGGGAAGCCCAAATTAAATACCAAAAACCTAGATAAAGGACTGAAAAAAACCAATCAAAGTAAAAATTAGTGAAGATAAAAGTGGAAATTGATGCATGAGAAAAACAATACAGATGATAAACCCAAGAGTTGGTTCTTTGAACAGACCACTAAACAACCAAACCCATGGCAAGGTCTAGCCAGGAATAAAACATAGCAAAAACACAAATATCTAACATGAGGAAGGAGAAAGGGATTTAAGAAAGGATGTGTTTTTTTTAGAAATTATGAGAATGACATTTATAATTTTCTGTTACTAAATTAAGTAGTTTGTGAAACGCATGCTTTTATAGGAAAATATAAATTACAAAAATTGACTCAAAGAAAGGTGAAATAATCAGAATCAATTCATAACCAGGGAAAAATTTTTTTTATGTTGTCATAAAAACATTCTCCTAAACATTATTGGGCACAGATGATGGTACAAGCAAACCAAGCCCCAGGTAATTCCTATGCTATGGAAAATCCTCTAGAACAGAAATGGACAGACACCATCCCAAGTCATTTTACTTAATCCTGGTAGCAAAACTAGATGAAGATCTCTTTCACAGACACACCCCCAGAGACCAATTTCATAAGGACAGATGCAAATATCTGAAAGAATTAACAAACTGATTTCAGCAGGATAATACACTGTGACCAAAAGGGCATATAGCCCACAAGTGTAAGGATGGTTCACTAATAAAAAATGCATCCACACCGCTCAGCTTATTCATAGGTCACATTTATGTGTTAGCTGTGTGCTTTTCCCACTAGGATTATCTCCTTGCCTGACAGCTTTTACTTTAGGCAAGTATGAAGTTTTGTCCTTCTATTGTCTTTTTTTTCTTCTATTGTTTTTATTTTACAATATTCCTTGATAGATTAAACAGTATTTCTCTCCACAGTATGCTGGTAAATACTCGAATGTATTTAAAATTAAAAAAATGCTCTGAAGGTAAATCAGAGGCTTGAGAGGAAGAAGAGAGGGACAAAACCCTTCTTGCCCAGCACCTTGTCTTTCAAATCAACTATAAGACAATTCAAAAAAATAAATAAAAATACAATATATGCACCAAAAAAATAAAGCAATAAATTATATAGTGAAAAAAACACAACTTTTCGTTTTGTATTGGGATATGGCCAATTAACAAACAATGTTGTGACAGTTTCAGGCGAACAGCGAAGGAACTCAGCCATACATATAGATGTATCTATTCTCTGCTGAACTCCCGTCCCATCCGGGCTGCCACACAACATCGAGCAGAGTTCCCTGTACTATACAGTAGGTCCTTGTGGGTTATCCATTTTAAAAATAGCAGTGTGTACATGTTGATCCCAAGCTCCCTAACTATCCCTTCCCCCATCCTTCCCCATCCCTGCAACCATAAGTTCAGTTCTCTAAGTCTGTAAATCTCTTTTTGTATTGCAAGTTCATTTGTATCATTTCTTTTTTAGATTCCACATATAAGCAATGTCATTGGATATTTCTGCTTCACTGCCTGACTTACTGTACTTATTATCATATCATCACTACAATATTAGTTTAAAAAAATACTTATTTATTTATTTGGCTGCATTGGGTCTTAGTTGCAGCATGTGGGACCTTACTTCCCCAGCCAGGGATTGAACCTTTGTTTCTGCATTGGAAGGTGGATTCTTCACTACTGGACCACCAGGGAAGTCCCACTACAATATTAGTTTTAAGTTTTTTTTCTAACCAACGGTAATCTTTGGCAACAGAGCGTTGTGGATAAAGGAGAGAATATACTGCCTCCCTTGTACTCAGCTGGTAAAGAATCTCCTGCAATGCAGAAGACCCTGGTTCAATTCCTGGGTCGGGAAGATCAGATGGAGAAGGGACAGGCTACCCACTCCAGTATTCTTGGGCGTCCCTGGTGGCTCAGAGGGTAAAGAATCCGCCTGCAGTGCAGGAGACCTGGGTTTGATCCCTGGGTTGGGAAGATCTCCTGGAGAAGGAAGGGCAACCCACTCTAGTATTCTGGACTGAAGAATTCACGGACTATACAGTCCATGGGGTTGCAGAGTTGGACATGACTGAGTGACTTTCACTTTCACTTGTAGGAAAGTATTATCAGGCTAAAACCAAGCATAATGACCAAGCCTAGAGACCTTGGCTGGATCTTAAATATAAGTTTTAAATGACAGAGGCTATCTTAATAGATATTGTTTATTTTTTACTACTTTTATAAACAACAGGTAAGAAAAGAATTAACTGGAAATTAAAACATATGACCCTATTCACACCAAAATACTGCATACATCTTGACCCATCAGTCAAATTCTATTTTTAAAAATTGAGGTTTTTACAGTAAAATTAGGAGCAGTAAAATTCACAGACGTTTAAGTGTTTAGGTAGATGATTTTTGACATCCGAATCAAAAGACAGAATATTTCCATCATGCCAGAGAGTTTCCTCTGAATGTTCTTTTTTAATATTTAGTTCTAAATTTGTAAGTCAAATTGACTTACTTAGCTTTTGAGAGCTAAAAAGATTAGCTCATTACTTAGACCTAGAAAGCCAGAGGGCCACCGTACTAAGAACAAACTCACAAAATACAGAACTTTCCCTTCATCTTTTCTCTGTTTTCATTAATTGTACCATCAGAATTGTGAGAATTTTATAAAGAAAATAGTTAATCTTTGAAGGTGACAAACCAGACAAATGATATAATGGTAATTTTAAAGGAGCTAATTAAAATACAATAATAGAATATAGGTTTATTCAAATTGCTTGCAATAGGTGGTTTGGAATTTAAACTATATTTGGGCCTACATATTCTACTTAATGGGCTTCCCAGGTGGTTCAGTGGTAAAGAATTCATCTCCAATGCAAGAGACGTGGGTCCAATTCCTTTGTTGGGAAGATCCACTGGAGAAGGAAATGGCAACCCACACTGGTAGTCTTGCTTGGAAAATCCCATGGACAGAGGAGCCTGGCAGGCTACAGTCTATGGAGTCACAAAGAGTTGGACACTACTTCGTGACTAAACAACCATATTCTACTTTTTTAGTAAGATTCCTTGCAACAGAATTTGACTTGTTTTCTTTTAGTAGACTGATAATCTTTGGTTTCCAATCTCCAGTTTTCAATAATTTAAAAAATTATGTTGAGGCTATAAACTCATAGTTGTTGGATTAGGTTCAGCCTCGCTTTGTAGGATAAGAGCAGGAACGGGGTTAATATAATCTCCCAAAGTCCACTGTAACCACATACCATCTTGTTATCTTCTTTTCTTTAAACATATATCCACACTGTTAAAAATTCTTGTCCCATATAGGTCATTACAGAGTACTGGCAAGAGTTTCCTGTGCTATACTGTAGGTCTCTATTTTACACATGGAAGTGCATGTATGTTAATCCCAGTCTCCCAATTTATCCCTCCCCACCCCATCCCCTGGTAACCATGTTTGCTTTCTACATCTGTGACTGTTTCTGTTCTGTAGAAAATAAGTTCATTTCTACCATTTTTAAGATTCCATATATAAGGAACAGCACATGATATTTGCTTTTCTCTCTCTGACTTCACTCAGTATGACAATCTCTAGGTCTATCTGTGTTGCTGCAAATGATATTATTTCATTCTGTTTTAGGCTGTGTAGGAGTATTCCATTGTCTACATGTACCACATCTTTCTCCATTCACCTGTCAGTGGACATTTAGGGTGCTTCCATGTCCTGGCTATTGTAAACAGTGGTACAATGAACACTGGGATGCATGGACCGTTCTAAATTATGCTTGCTGTCTCTCTTGCTTCATATCCCATCTTTATCTTCTTTTCTGAATCTGTATGTGTGCATACAAGCTTTGTCACTGAAAACTGTGGGTCCTCAAAATGCAGGCTATAAATAACAGAATCCCAAACAATAATTTCAAGAAGCTGAAGACTTCTGGAGACTGTGGGAATCATGAGAAAGCCTCTGACATTTTATGACAAAATTTCTGATAATGGAATGGACCATAAGCACTTGAGCTCTTGTGACTTTGAAACGAATTAATCTTTTTTAAAAAACAATATTCTTCCTTTTCTATTCCATTAAATATAATCTGCCATTCATCTTTTTAACATTTATGATTCTGAAACATATCTCAAATTTCACAAAACTTGGCGTTTTCTAAATGTCAACCCTCTAAAGATGCATTTATTTGAAAAAAGTTAATCTTTTAAATGGTGACCAACTCCTTTAAAAACCATTCTGGTCTGACCAGGGAGGAGAATGCACTAGTTTTCACTCTGGGACCTTCTCTTCCAGACTCACTCCTGGAAAGCAGCTACTCCAAGTCTTTTTGAGTGGGGGTATCTCTTCTCTTCCGTCGTTAGTGCTTTCTACATACACCTCTAAGGGACTTCGTTAACCTGGGATCCTCTCTCCCCCATCAGGGATGTGATTAACACACAAAGAGCTTTCATAAAATTGTGCTGGTCATTTCACTGCTTCAGGTATTTGCTGTGTTGTGATATACACATTTGGCCTTGGGGACTTAACTATTCTCTACTTCAGTTCTTTGGTTTGACTGCAGAGTTATAATATTTATGCTCTTTTGATCTCAATTAACAAATTGATTTGGCTGCTCAATGATGGAGAACATTCTGTTCATTCTGTTTTCTGTTCAGAGGCTTGGGAGACAGATGCTCTGGCTTCTTGCAGGATGCCTGGGGACTTTATTTCTTGCTTTGTGTCTCTGCTCTGTTTCTCCCAGTTTTTCTTTTTTCTCTCCCTTTCCCTCTTTTTTTCTTTCCCTCTTCCTTCCGTCCTTCCTTTCTCCTCTCTTCCCTCCTTCCTTTGCCCAACTAGTTATAAATCAGAAATCTTAATGATATTTATTTGTCATGGAAATAATGTACTATTTGGGATAAATAAGAGTTTATCACCTTATGAAAGTGTTAGTCGCTCAGTCACGTCCGATTCTTTGCAACCCCATGGACTGTAGCCCACCAGGCTCCTCTGTCCATGGGATTCTCCAGGCAAGAATACTGGAGTGGGTTTTGCCATTTTCTCCTCCAGGGGATCTTCCTGACCCAGGGATTGAACCTGGGTCTCTCGCACTGCAGGCAGATTTTTCACCATCTGAGTCACCAGGGAAGCTCATCTTATTCCTCAATGAACAACCATCATTTGGGGCAACAAAGCGCTTGTGCTTTGAGTTATTTTGTAGGAAGGCTGACTACCCCGAGGTCGCTGTGCTGTGAGGTCAGGTGCTGACCCTCTCGTCAGCAGCTCTGGGATGAGCCCTCCCAGCCTCAGCGCCAGATGAGTGAGCTTATGAGGGTCCCAAAGATCCTCAGTCATTGTGTAACTCCCAGCTTTTGTGTCTTCCCAGCTAAAGCCCTAAATTTGTGGAGCAAAGGTAAACTGGCCCCACGGTGCCCTTTTCAAATTCTGGACGCATGGAATCCATGATCATAATAAAATGGTCATATGCTACTAGATTTAAAATAGACAACCAACAAGGATGGACTGTATAGCACAGGGAACTGGGCTCAATATTCTACAGTAATCTAAGTGGGCAAAGAATCTGAAAAGGAAGGATACTTGTATGGGCATAACTGAATCACTCTACTGTACACCTTAGTTGACTATACTCCAATATAAAATAAAAATTTGAAAAATAATTAAATGGTCATTTCTTTTTTTTTTTTTCTTTTTTACTCCACTAAGTCTAGGGTGGAAGGTAGCGTCCAAGCAACAGTTGACTGAAATCCAAATTTGGAAGCTGTGAGGTGCTCCTGCAGCAGAATCCTAAAACAGTTGGCCTGGCTTTGGGAAGTGGGTGGTATCTGGAAGAGCCTGGAGGAGCCTGCTGGTGGAATCACGATGGGCTTTAAGGAGGCGGTCACGAGGGCCTGAAGGGAAGTAAGGAAAATATGATCTCAAGCATGAGGCAAGGAGACTTTTATCATGAAGTGTTAGAAAACTTGATAACCCTGTTGCCTATGAGAAGGTAGAGAACAGAAGATGTACCTAACAAACTGATGATCAAGATAAGGATTTCTAGACAGGATGCTGGACATGCCACCTGGCTGCCTCTCGCCGTCTATGAAAACACGTGAGAGGAGAAGCACGATCTTAATACAGAGCTGCTTGGCTCTCATGCAAAATTTAGAAGAAATATAAAGGAGCGTGCACTTGCTGGGTTTGAAAATAAAACTGTTTCTTATTCTCAGCTTCTCCAGATGGCAAATGATTCTCAAATTAAGAAATGGTTTCAGGGCAATGATCAGATCCAGAATGGGACTGTAAAAATCCTTTGTCAAAACCTCAGAAAGATCTAAGGCGGTGCTTCATAGAAATCTCCAGGCAGATGAAAGGCTCTAAAGATCTTCAGGGCATGCCTCACAAATTTTCTCACAATGAGGCTTTGAAAAGTCTTAGGGGTCTTGTCCCATAGTAGCTCATAAGCAACCCAAGAACAGGAGAGCTTATCCTGCAGAGATTTGTAGGCACGGTTTTAGTGGATTATATAAAGTTTTTAAAAATTAGCTATTTATTTTTGGCCGTGCTGGGTCTTTGTTGATGTGTATAAGCTTTCTCTGGTTGTGGTGAACAGAGGCTACTCTCTAGTTGTGATGCCTGGGCTTCTCACTGTGGTGCCTTCTCTCGTGGAGTGAGTGTTCTAGAACACGCTCAGTAGTTGTGGCACACGGGTGTAACTGCCCCTGGTATGTGGGATCTACCGGACCCAGGGATGGAACCCGGGTCTCCTGCATTGCAGGCAGATTCTTTACCATCTGCGCCACCAGGAGGTATAACCATAATAAAAAGCAGCTGGTTGTTAAGTTTGGGGCAAATTGCTATGTAGCAATAGTGACCTGAAATCAGAGAAATCTTAATTTTGTAAACGTATCATGGAAAGAATGCAGAGTTTAGGATAACTAAGATTTTATTCCTTTACAGAAAATATTACTTTCAACAAATTAAAAAAAATTTTTTTACCACGTTGGAAGAACATGTAAGAACACAGTCTTTCTTAGGATGTTTTCCAGCTTCATTAAACATTATAAAATTATTCTCTTACTTTCTTAAGGATTCAGAGTTGTTACAGTGAACATTAATTAGTAAATGTGCTTTAAAACAGATACATTTTCAAGGCTACTGGCATTCCTGTGACCACACCCCTGGACCACATGCTCCAAAAATCATATCAGTGTGTGTAAATAAAGTACATGATGTTCTATTGGTGAAATAAAGCCTTTTCTACAAAATACAGGCTGTGAGCAGTACCAAAAAAATTGTCTTCAAGCCAGTTTAATCAACTTCAGGCATAAGCACCTAATTATAAGCCTAGTACTACTGATCAATATTATTCAGGCCAACGAAAATAATTGTAATCAACTGACTAAAGGGTTGAGTTTCTATTATTGATTGACAAGGCCCTTCAACCCTTGATTTGAGTTGCTTGATGAAGGCAACTGAGCAAAACTCTTTAATAAATTTCCAATACCAATCCACCTAACTGCACTGAATATTAATAACATCTCTGTATCAACTCCAAGTTTTTCCAAATATTCCTCATTCAGACAGAGAATTAAGGGCATTACCAAGAAGAAAATGTGCAACCTAGACAGAATGTTTTCATCACAAATGAACTTCATACTTTATGATACAAATTAATTTAGAGCAAGTTACCAAGGAACCTGGGCCTGCTGTAGCCTCTTTTATTAATTTAAAGTCTTGAGTCATTTTTTCCTTTAGGTGCAAGTATCTCATTTGTGGCATGCAAGTCTGACTTTTTCTTGTTTATTTATTTGGCTGCACGAGGTCTTAGCTGTGGCATGCGGGATCTAGTTTCCTGACTAGGAATTGAACCCTGGGCCCCCTGCATTGGGAGTGCGGAGTCTCAGCCATTGACCCACCACGGAAGTCGCAAGGCTTTTTCATATTTAGATTAAGTTTGTCAAATTCCTCATTGGAAATGGGGTTAGAACCTACCAATATCAGCCAAATGGCTGGGTATCAGCCAAATGGCTAATTGTTTCCTTTTGGCTAAAAATCTCAGACCTATTGGAGGTCTCTCTCCTCAGCTCTCTGGCAGTTTGAGTTCCTGGGTTTGTCTTGCAGCTTAGGACTCAGTAGTGTTGTGAAAAATTGAACTTTAATTCCAAAAAGGCTGCTCTGAGGAGACAGCTCAAGAAATCACTCCAACAAGTTTTTAGTACCAAGCCATCTAGTGGAACTGAACTAAATCTCCTCTGAGTCCTCCTGTACTTTCAGTTTTCATGTACTGCAACCATCAATATGACTGCCTGTGAGAGACTGACTCCCTTTTAGTTACCGCTTCAGATTTATTGTTGTGGGCTTGGGGACCAGATAATCATATTCATCACAAGGGTGCATGATGCAAGATAAATGGCCCAAGAGGGCCCTCCTTTAGAAAGAGTGTGCAAAATTTAGTGCACAAACTCCATCATATTTATTTTGACTATTTAGGAGTGTTAAAATTTCTCCACTTGTATTCTGTCTATTCCCTCCGGTCCATTTAGGCTGATGCTTTCAAACGTGACTGCACGTGAGAATCACTGGGGACACTCTGGTTTATTTGGGCTTGGAAAGGGCTGGGCATCCATAGTTTTTAAAACCTCCCCAAGGGATTCTAATCACACACAACCATTGATTTAGGTAAAACTGTTAAGTAACTTCATTTCAGACAAATTATTATTTTACAAAGCTACTTGTTTTACTAATTGAATCAAGTTTTACATGATTTTGAATTTATTTTTTTCTCTCTTAAATCACTAAGTTACTTTCCTCACTGGTCTTTTCTTTGAATTAGAATAATTTTAATTAAATGAATAATTAATTAAAATAACTCCAGGCAAGGGAAGAGGTCCAGGTTTCCTATGAGACCACTGCTGATGGAAGTTGGGGGTGGGGGAGTGGCTGCAACCCTCCTGGGTGTTTTTCTCAAGAACACTGATTGTCAAAAAGGTTTCTGTTTTGCTAGGCTGCCCTCTTCCTGTTCCTTTGGCACAAGAGAACTTTTGGTCTGTGCCCATCTGGGAAGGGGCTTCTCCAGTACGGGATGTACAGAGACTGAGAGAAATCCCAAGGAACCCACTGCCATGTGGCTTTTCAAGTCTTAAGGGCTCCAGTTAGTTCACTTTCTCTCCATCTTTCAGAGTCTTCTTAACGTTTGTTTTATAATATGATGTTTATGGTTTTCAACTGTATTTAGTGAGGAGGATGAGGAGAACTGCATCTATTCTATCTTGTCCAGAACTGGAAGTTCCAACTTGCTATTCCAGATCATGCACACAAATAGATGAGAAGACGTAGCTTCCTCCTTAGGGAGTTTACAGTGCAGCTGAGCAGCCAGGAGGGACTCACTGCAGGAGGGGACAACCTGGGTCTAGTGGGAGAACAGGCTGCTAGCTTCCCTCTCTTTAAGGCTAAAAGTTCTCAGATGTGAACGTGAAACTTAGACCCTTCCTGGAGCGCCAGGTGGGTCCTCGGCCCATCTGGGGAAAAGTCAGAGAGGGTTCCTTGGGGACCACTCATTTGACCTAGCCAAGATGAACTTCATTACCTTACCTTAATTTATTCTTCTCGGGGCCCTATTTCAATCCAATATCACCAGTAGTACCATGTCCTGAGCCCCCTAAAATATTTACTGGAATGGTATTTATTTCATCAGCCTCTCCCCGGTTCATCCATACTTTGTTAGCGCTGTCAGGATTAGCGTCCTAAAAACCAAACCTCATCTTGTCTCCTAAACGTGTCGCTCTGCATTGCCGAAAGCAGCTGTTCACACATCCCTGTGTGCGCTTAGTCACTCGGTCGTGTCCAATTCTTTGTGACCCCATGGACTGTAGCTGCCAGGCTCCTCTGTCCATGGGGATTCTCCTGGCAAGAATACTGGAGTGGGTTGCCATGTCCTCCTCCAGGGGATCTTCCTGAGCCAGGGATCAAACCCAGGTCTTTGCATTGCAGGCAGATTCTTCACCATCTGAGCCACCAAGGAAGCCCAGGAATACTGGAGTGGGTAGCCTGTCCCTTCTCCAGGAGATCTTCCCGACCTAGGAATCAAACCAGGGTCTCCTGCATTGCAGGGGGATTCTTTTTTACCAACTGACCTAAAAAGCCACATACAGAAAAATGCACAAGTGTTTGCACTTATGAGCCCCTGAAACTCTTCCTTGTCTGAGGAACCATGTCTGCCCCTCCTCCACGTTTTCTCAGCAATTCACGCTTCTCTGTTTTAGCATGTAATGAGCTGTCCTGGGATGAGGTCTGTATGTATTTGCCTCATCCACCAAACAATGAGCAGAGACTCTGTCTTCTTCCTCTTTATTTCCAGTACCTAGCACGGTGCCACAGCACCATGGTAGACCGCAGACAATCACAGTGTACTGAATGTGTGGAGGACAGTGAATAAAAGGTAGAGATGAGGTCGAAGGGTTTATCCCGCCCTATCATCTCCATCCCTAGCACATTGTATAGACGTCTTTATTTAGATATAATATCAATAAAAGAAAATCTTCCCTGTGTCCGCTATATCAGAAAATCAGATTCTCCCTGCAGTGCATTAGAACTTCACTATAATGATTCAGTGTAAAGAACCTTAGCTCTGAACCTCAACCAGTAACAAAGAAACAAGCTCATTTATTTAATACCTAAGAGTTCAGGACCATGGTAGGATTGTCTCCCAGTGATACGTGACAATGTATGGTGACGTCCGTTACAAGGGATGAGAGTCAGAAAACATAAAGTGATGATCTTACACCACTCTTGTTGAAGGAAAATCTTCTGGTAAGACTATTTGCTAACATCCAACCATAGTCAGTACCTTAAAGGTTTAATAAAAAAAAACAAAACAACTTTTTCTATTGGAGTGTAGCCAATGAACAATGTTGTGATATTCTCAGGTGAATAGCAAAGGGGCACATCTATACATATGCATGCATCCATTCTCCCCCAAAGTCCCCTCCCATCCAGGCTGTGCTGGGCTTAGTCGGTTGGTGGTGCCTGACTCTTCCCGACCCCATGGAATGTAGCCTGCCAGGCTCCTCTGTCCGCGGGGATCCTCCAGGCAAGAATACTGCAGCCACATGACATTGAGCAGAGTTCCGTGTACTCTACAGTAGGTCCCTGCTGGCTGTCCATTTTAAATACAGCAGTGTGGACAGGTCCATCCCAGACTCCCCAACTATCCCGACCCCCCATCCTCCCACCCACCCCCACACCTGTAAGTTCAGTTCTCTAATCTGTGAGTTTCCTTCTGTTTTGTAAGTTCATTTGTATCATTTCTTCTTAGATCCCACATATAAGGGATGGCATAAGATATTTCTCAGGAAGATTTATTTCTCCTTCCCTCTCTCTCTCTCTCTCTCACACAGACACACCTACACGTAAGAAACATCTAATGGAAGAACTGAATTTGGTGGCGAGTCCAACTTTCAACAGATGTTTCCAATCATGAATCGGCCACAGGGATACATATGTCCCCGCTCCCCTGATCTCCCCTGCCATCTCCCACCCTCTAGGTTATCACGGAGAACCGGCTTGAGCTCCCTGTGTCACATAGCAAAGTCCCACTTGCTATTATTCTACATATGGTAATGTATATGTTTCCATGCTAGTCTCTCAGTTCAGATGTAGACCAGTTTTTAAAGTCTTTAACTGAGTTTGTTGCAATATTGCTTCTGTTTTATGTTTTGGCTTTTTTTTTTGGTCACGAGGCATATGGGATCTTAGCTTCCTGACCAGGGACTGGAACCATGCCTTCTGTGCTGGAAGGCAAAGTCTTAACCACTGGACTGCCAGAGAAGTCCCTCTTCTCTCTTTTTAAAATAGGATCTTAGTTGTATGTGTTATTTATCATCAAGGGAGGCGGTGATAGGAAGTCATCACCAGGGTTGTGATTCTAAGGGTTCCAGAGTCAAACGAAAGCCAGGTGCCATTCCCTGCGAGGTTTGTGACCCTGGGCTATTACTTTACTTTTCTGAGTGACAGCTTCCCCTGGAGAGAAAGGTACAATCTTCTGTACCTACATGGCTGCCACATGCTTGTGCTGGGCAGGCTGGCTGGCTTCTCTGCTTCTCCCACAGGCCTGTGCAAAGACTGGGTGATGTATTATTTCATTGCTAATACATGGCAAATGCACAGCGTATAGTAGGTGTTCAAAAATATTGACTGCAGGAAAGGGAGCTCTAATAAGACAGTTGTGTAAAAGGAAGCCTATTCTTGCAAGGTTAGAGATGTCTATTTCTGTAATCCAGCATCTTCTGGCTAATAGATATAATGATTGGTATCTTTTGGCAAAGGTTTCCCAGGTGGAGCTAGTGGTAAAGAACCTGCCTGCCAATGCAATAGACATAAGAGACGTGGGTTTGATCCTTGGGTGGGGAAGCTATCCTGGAGAAGGGCATGGCAACCCACTCCAGTATTCTTGCCTGGAGAACCCCTTGGACAGAGGAGCCTGGTAGGCTACAGTCCATGGGGTTGCCACAGAGTTGGACATGACTGAAGTGACTTAGCACACGTTTCTGTAAATGCACAGATCCTTTATGTGTACGCCTCTATTCAGGGCTTTGTTTTAAAAGGATCTTGTTAAAAAAAATAAAATAAAATAAAAGGATCTTGTTACCAACAACCTGACCTCTGGATAAATGAGGTGGTGTCATACTAATTTTCTCATACTTTAGTTTTTAAAGGCTTTGTGTTTCTTTAACAAGATAGCTTTTCAAAGGAATCATGCACATGCTCTGATGATTGCTGCTTTCAGACACTGCTTTGAGACATCTTTTACATTTGTAATTCAATTTCCAAGTACAGTACTAATGAAAATGGACTCTACCTTCTGCCCCAAAGCACCTTTTGACATTGTAAGTTGGTTTGCTTATTTAGTATGGTTTAGCATAAGCGGCGCTGTCTAACCCATACAACAAAAGACATTTACTTCCAAACACATGTCAGGAAAGCAATCAATAGGGTAGCTTTGAAATTCTGACTTTCTTCTCTTATTAAAAAAAAAAATGAGAGAACCTGGCTAGATGTCCCACTCCTTAGAAGTATTTTAAAACCATGTGGCTCACTCAAATCCAATCATGAATTAACTGAGTGTTAAAATAAATTATAAGGAGTGGACCATTTCACTGCTTAAGCATCAGAGCAAGAAAAGATTCTTAAAAAAATTAAACTGAAACCCTAACACCTTTATCTTTTAAAATTCTTCTTTCATACAGACATCACTTTTTTTTTTTAAGAACGGAGGTTTCCAAATATCCGATATTGCTAAGCAACGCTCTTTGTTACAACAGGCAAAAATCTAAACGTTTGCACGAGATGTTCGAAATACTACAGCTTGCAGGAGCTCGCTGAGAATTAATTAGGAAGGCAAGTTTATTACCCAAATAAATAAATAAACCCAAAGCCACTCAGTGTCTGACCTTAGGGGTTATATACTTTCCATTAAAGAGGACTAATAAATATAGTTTAAAGGCTCAAGGGAGGAGTGAGCGGGAGAGGGCCAGCGAGCACCAGTTCAGGCGCTGCCAGACATCAGCTGACTGCCTCCATTGAGATTACCATGGAAACGCCTTCTCCTGGGATGTGGCCACGAGGGCAGGGTGCTTGAGAAATGTGATGGGGAGCAGAGCCGGAGGCCGATGGATTTTTAGCAGGGTTCACCCCTGTAGCACATTATAAGGACAATCCATCTTCCAAATGAAACAGTATCTTTCCAGCGAGTCACGTCAGATAGAGTAATAAAGCATGAAGCCTGGCATAATTACGATCCATTTACCTCTACAAAACAGTCACATCTTTTCAGATAATTGTCTCTCTTCTCTTCCCCTGCCTGCTTCCTATTCTCCCTAGAACTAAAGGAGGTATTTGTGTAAATTAATTGGCTGCTTCCTCAGCCATCAAGCCCATGCTGATAAAAAGGGACTATATCAAAAACAGCCTTCATGGGCAGATTCAAACATTTTTCAAACCCACCCGTCAGGCAAAACCAACACAACTCTGCCAACAAAAGGGTGAGAGGAGTCCCAGCTGAGGTCAGGTTAAATGTTTCAGTTTATGTGGTCTCCCTCGAAACTGGTGAACAGATTTTATGTTTATGCAAATTAAACTCGGTCTTAGCAACCAGCTCCCTGCGCGCTGGCTGGGGGGCACCCTTGTCCACAGGCACTCAAAAGGCAGCAGGGCATTGATTCAAGCGATGTGCCTCAGCCATGGGGTGCAATTTCCCCCACGGATTATAGGGATCTCTAGAATGATGCGTGGAGTTCAAGAGGCATGATCAAAGTTTTGCACACAGCAGGGCTGTTTCTTGCCTTTGTCTCTGCACCAAGCTGTGGCTACCAGGAGTCTTCCCACCTTGCAAAACATTCAGATTCTGACCCCACCATCCCCCGTACAAATTTTAACCTTTCTTGTCAACTGTATTGGAATTAATGTTTTAATCTGATATTACCCCTTACAAATGTAGAAAGTGGCTCAAGGGGGATGACACTAATTTGACAATAACACACTCCTAATCTGACTGTATCTAGAAAGTTACACTGTGGTTAATAAAGGGATCACCTGTATCTTGAGTATTTCATCTTGACTGCTATGGATAATTATTTGATCATGCCATTTGTGAGAATATTCTCAAAAACCTGTCACGGTTTCCTATTTTTATCTTTCCTGTGAAGAGTGCCTGGAATCTTGATTAAATGATAAATTGATTTTTGCTAATGCAAGGGAAAAAAAAGGTCCCTGATTTATCTTGTAATTATATTTTACCAAGGCTTACGTAAAGATCAGTTGTCATATCCTGAACACAAACCAACTAACCACAGAGAGGGGAGACATGATTTCTGTAGTTAAAGACTGACTGAGACCCCAGTGAGTGCTAGGTTATACAATTTAGGGTAACAGAAAAACAAATGATACCATACACATCTGTTAGAATGGCTAAAATTAAAAAAAAAAATCTGGTGTAGAACTCTTGAACATTGCTGGTGGAAATGCAAAATGATAGTCATGTTGGAAGACAGTTCAGTGGTTCTTATAAAGCCAAACTTGGCCTTATCACAGGAGCTAGAATTGTATTTGAAGGTTTTTACCCAAACAATCTGAAAACTTGTGACCATACAAAACCTTCATGTGAATGTTTCTGGCAGCTCTATTCATAACTGCCCCAAATTGGAAGCAACCAAGATGTTTCAGTAAGCCAAAAGGTAAACCAACTATGGTACATTCATTCAATGGACTATTCAGCAATAAAAAGAAATAAGCTATCAAGCCATGGAAAGGCATATACAAAACCTCAAACACTGATTCCTAAGTGAAAGAAGCCAGAATGAAAAGTATGATTCCAAGAAGCCAGAATGAAAAGTATGATTCCAAGTATATGATATTCTAGAAAAGGCACAACTACAGTAAAATGATCAGTGGTTGCCAGAGATTTGGGGGAGAGAGATAAAAGTTGTAGAAATACATAAGAAGTATCTATTTTCCCTTCCTGGCTGCCTGAGGATCAACCACCATGAGGAATAACACAGTAGCTATCTGGACCAGGAAGTTCCCGGCCAATGAGCTATGGAAACAAATGATCCCTCATGTCCTTCATCTTGGCGGCAACAGTACCCAAGACAAAAATTGTGTGTGTGTGTGTGGGGGGGAACCAGACAAAATGTATAAGACTGTACTAGCTGTCATCTTCGTATTTGGACTCAGAACCATTTTGGTGGTGGCAAGGCCAATAGCTTTGGCATGATTTACGATTTCTTGGATGATGCAAAGAAAAATAAATCCATACACAGACTTGAGGAATGTGGCCTGTATAAGAAGAAAAAAACATTTCAAGAAAACAGTGAAAGGAACACAAGAGCAGAATGCACAAAGTCAGCAGGACTGTAAAGGCCATCATTGGTGCTGGCAAAAAGGAGTGAAGACTCTGCAGTGATTTTATCTGTAGTGATTGCCCAGATTTTAAATGAGAGGATTAATAAACTATAAAAATTTCAATACAAGAACTATCAAAGACCAAAGCATTGGCAGAATTTTGTTATAAAAGGAGACTGGTAAAAGAAAACTGAAAATAACAGGTATTGTTACGGATGGGCAGCTTATTAATAGGTAAATACTTGATGGTCATTTTTAATCTTAATTTTTTATGCTAAATTCTAATTGTTCATAGGAAAACACGGGATGTGTTCTATAAGCAGTTGGAAATTTAGGCTACAGCAAGGGCAACATAATAATAGCTTGGCTACAATGAAACATTTCTAAAGATCCACAAGGCAGAGTCAGCCTTACATGTGCCTTCCTTATTGAGATGCAAGATATAATCTTAAGTGTGTGGAAGTATAAAACTGAAACACAATGAACACTTTCTGGGACTTCCCTGGTGGTCCAGTGGCTAAGACCCTCTGCTCCTAATGCAGAGGGCCTGGGTTCAGTCCCTGGTCAGGGAGCTAGATCCCACATGCCGCAATGAAGACCCAGTGCAGCCAAATGAATAAGTTAAAAAATTTAACATCTCCTGATTTAATTTCCAGCTGATAAGAAATACAGGGACTTGGAGAATAAGTTAAATGACCATGAGGAAACAATTAGATAAATCCAGACTAGACCAGTCCTGGATTCTTTAAAAACTCAACGTCATACATACCAAGTGTTAGTGAGGATGCGGAGAAACCAGGACTCTCATACTGAAGACAATGCAAAATGGAGCGGCCGCTTTGGCTAACAGTTTGGTAGCTCCTTACAAAGTTAAACAAATGCCATCAGGAGTACTTCCATTCATAGGTAGCCACTCAAGAGAAATGAAAGCACATGCCCACATAAAGTCTCCCATGTGAACGTATGCAGCAGCCAAACATCCATCAATGGTGAATGGAGAAATAAAATATGGTACATCCACTCAATGGAGTATTACTTAGCAATGAAAGCAGAGAACCAGTGATACTCAGAACATGGATGAATGTCTGAAACATTATGCTAAACAAAGGAAGCCAGACACGAAAACAGTATCTATTGTATGGTATGATTCCACGTACATGAAGTTTTTAGAAAAGGTGAAAGTGTAGAGTCAGAAAGGTCAGTGATTGTCTAGGGCTGAAACTAAGAGTGGGGATTTCCTACAAATGAGCGTGGGAGAACTTTCTCAAGTGTTCCAAGAGTGGAATTATGTGATGTTTGGACAACTGCATACATTTACTAAAAACAGCTGAACCGGACCTTACAATGGGTGAATTTTGGGGTAAGTACTCTAACTGAATTAGTTCCAGGGCTGCCATAACAAAGCACCAGAGCAGGTGGCTTACACAACAGAAGTCTGTTGCCTCAGAGTTCTGGAGGCTAGAAGTCCAAGACCAAAGTGTGGGCAAGGCTCGCTCCTTCTGGGGCCTCTCTCCTTGCCTGTGGGTGTCTGTCTCCCCCATGTCCCCCTGCGATCTTCCTCTGTATGTGCTTCTGTCCTAATCTCTTCTTAGAAGGATACCAGGTCTTACCAGGTGGTGCTAGGGGTAAAGAATCCGCCTGCTAATTCAGGAGATGCTGATCCTTCCCTGGGTCGGGAAGATCCCCTGGAGAAGGCAATGGCAACGCCATCCAGTATTCTGGCCTGGGAAATCCCATGGACAGAGGAGCCTGGCAGGCTATAGTCCACGGGGCCGCAAAGAGTCAGACACGGCTGAGCGACACACACACCCACAGAGACACAGACAGACAGACAGACACACACCAGTCATAGTGGATCGGGGCCCACCCTAAGGTCTCATTTTAACCTAATCACTTCTTTAAAGATGCTGTCTCCAAACATAGTCCTGTGTTAAAGTACTGGAGGTTAGGACTTTAACAAGTGAATTCTGAGGGAATACAACTGAGCTCATCATAGTAAATGATACCTTAAATAATGCTGTTTTAAAAGTCAATTTCACGAAAAAAAAGTGGGGGATTGTGTCTAGAGGTACAGTTTTGGACTAAAAGATATGTAATGACCAGATCCAAAATATGAACTTAGATAGGATTTTTAAAAAATAGGTATAAAATACATTCTTTGAACAACTGAGGAAATCTGAACATGAGTTGACCAACACATAATGGATAATGATTATATATTATATTTGGTATTACAGAAATGTTATTAATATTTTTAGATATGAAAATGGTGTTGTGGTTAAGAGAGATGTCCTATTCTTAGAAGAATGCACACAGGGGCATTTTAGCAGTGAAGTGTCATGAGAGAGAGAAAATAAGTATGACAAAATAGAAATTAAACATTTAATGAATCTAGGTGGAGGGAATATGGGTATTCCTTATAATATTCTTTCAATTTCCCTATACATTTGAAAAATTTTATAATAAAAAGTTGGAAGAATACAATTAGCAGTGAACTCTGAAGGGATAGAAAGTTCTAAAGGTAGAAAAGGCACCTGTATCCAAGATTTCCTTCATTCTTTTCCTTCCTGGCTAATTGAAATAGAAAATATACTCTTCTAAAGCTTCTTACAGCTTTTTGTAAGTGAGAAATTATTAGTGTTTGTTTCTACTACATAAAATCTAGAATAAAACATACCATAGATTTTAGAGTTTAAAAAATTTGACAGGGAACTCAGTGGTAAAGAATCTGTTTGCAGTCACAGGAGACCCAGGTTCAATCTCTGGGTTGGGAAGATCCCCTGGAGGGGGGCATGGCAACCCACTCCAGTAGTCTTGCCTGGAGAATCCCATGGATGGAGGAGCCTGGCGGGCTACAGTCCATGGGGTCACAAAGAGTCAGACACAGATGAAGTGACGGAGCATGTATGCAGCGAGGAGGTCACAGCGTAGAGATCGCTCAGAGGGTAAAGACTTGGCCTGCAAAGCAGGAGACACAGAAGTCGTGGGTTCAAACCCTGGGCCAGGAAGACTGCCTGGAGGAGTAAGTGGCAACTTACTCTAGTATTCATGCCTGAAAAACTCCATGCACAGGGGAGCCTGGCAGGCTACAGTCTACAGGACTGCAAAGAGTCAGACACGACTGAGGAACTAAGCACATTTAGAATAACAAATGACAAAAGCAAAGACTTTTAAAAATAGGAGCAGCGAACTGGTGGCCTGTGGGCTTACAAGATGTGTTCTATTTGGCTTACATGGCGTTTAACAATCAGGAGATGTCGCCTGTAATATAGACTTCAACTTTTTCTGGGTGAATCCAAAGATCTGGCATATGGGCCTCTAGAGGGGTCACAACAGATTACAGTGCTAGCTGCTTCCTGACGGGTATGAACTTCATTCACTTCTAAACCTGACTCCTAAGGGGATTTTACTTTTTCACCAAGGAAATGGGTAAACAGCAAGCTGTCCCTTCTGCCAGGATTTGCTTTATCCTCAGCTCTCTTTTCCTTCATATGGATACAGCTAATGAGAATGTTGGGTTTCCCTGGTGTCTCAGTGGTAAAGAATCTGCCTGCCAATGTGGGAGAAGTGGGTTCGATCCCTGGGTTGGGAAGATCCCCTGGAAGAGGAAATGGTAACCCACTCCAGTATTCTTGCCTGGGAAATCCCATGGACAGAGAAACCTGCTGGGCCCCAGTCCATGGGGTCGTAAAAGAGTCAGACACGACTTACTGACTAAAAACAACAATAATAATGAGAATACTATATAGGGAGGAGGGTGAAATTGAAGTGGGAGATTTTGGAAATTTATTAGAATTTTACAGTTCATAAAATCTCTGCCCAACAGTAATTAAAACTGTCCCTGGCACAAAGATAGACAGTAGACCAATAGAATGGAGTACAGAAACTAGAAAGTGACATACAGACACACCGATTTATAACAAATGTAGTGCTGAAGAGCAAGTGAGGAAAGATGGTCTTTTCAATATGCGGTGTTGGGCCAACTGTTTATATGGGGAAAAAATAAAACCTGAGCTGTTGCCTTGCACATACACAAAAATCAATTCTAGGTGGACTGTAAGATGTCAATAGGAAAGGTGCAGCGATAAAGCTTATAGAATATGATAGATGAGGATATTTTCACAACCTTGGGATAGGGAATGCTTTCTTAAGCAAAAATAAAAAAGCGTCAACCGCAGAGGAAAAAACTGATAAACTGAAGTACATCAGCATGAAAAATGTTGCTCACAGAAACACTAAAGGAATGAAAAGGCAAGTCACAGAGCTGGAGAAAGTCTCTGTAAGATCTATAACAGCCAATGGGCACATACGCAGAATATAAAAAGAACTTCTAAAAATCAATTTTTAAAAGACTGCCCAACAGAAACACAGCAAGAGGCATCAACAGGTAATTTACAAAAGAGGTCCAAATGATCAGTAAATACACAGAAAAGGGCTCAACCTTATTAGTAATAAGAGGAGTAAAAAGAAAACCCACAATATGTATCTGTCAGTGGATCAATGGATAAAGATGTGGCATACATATATGATGTAGCATTATTCAGGCATGAGAAGGAAGGAAATCCCACCATTTGCAACAACTTGGGTGAATCCTGAGGGCATTATGACTGATAATAAGCTGGACAGAGAAAGACAAATACTACATGATGCAGTCACCAATCTTTTTGGCACCAGGGATCAGTTTTGTGGAAGACAATTTTGCCATGGACTGGAGATGGAGCGGGGGTGGTGGATGGTTTCAGGATAATTCAAGTGCATTAGGTTCATTGTGCATTTTATTTCTCTTCCCTGGTAGCTCAGCTGGTAAAGAATCTGCTTGCAATGCAGGAGACCCCAGTTCCGATTCCTGGGTCAGGAAGCTCTACTGGAGAAGGGATAGGCTACCCACTCCAGTATCCTTGGGCTTCCCCTGGTAGCTCGGCTGATAAAAGAATCCACTTGCAAGGTGGGAGACCTGGGTTTGGATCCCTGGGTTGGGAAGATCCCCTAGAGAAGGGAAAGGCTACCCACTTTAGTATTCTGGCCTGGAGAATTCCATGGACTGTACAGTCCATGGGGTTGCAAAGAGTTGGACTTGACTGAGTGACTTTCACTTTATTTCTATTATTACATCAACTCCATCTCAGATCATCAGGCATTAGATTAGAGGTCGGGGACCCCTACTGTTGATATCACTTATATGTAGAATCTAAAAATGACAAACTCAGAGAAAAAGAGAGTAGAGTGGTGGTCAGTAGGGCCTCAGAGGGAGGTGGGGAAGAGGAAATGTTGGTCACAGGGTACAAACTTCCAGCGAGAAGATGAGTAAGTTCTTGGGGTCTATTCTACAGCATGGTGATCACAGCTAATACAGTATTGCATAACTTGAAAGTTGCTAAGTGATCAGCTCTTCAGTGTTCTTACTACAAAAAAGAAATGGCAATTACAAGGTGTGATGGAGGTGTTACCTAATGCTATGGTGGTGATCACAGTGCAACAGATGAATGTATCAAGCCAACACACGGGACACCTTAGACTTACACAATGTTACATGTCTGTTATATTTCAATAAAGCTAGAACCGTCCCCCGCCATGTGTAACTACCACACACCTGCCAGAATAGCTAAAATTCAAAAGACTTTCAGCTTTGCAAATAAGATCTATACCATTTTTCTAGATTCCACGTACATGCGTTAATATACGGTATTTGCTTTTCTTGTTCTGATTTCACTGTGTATGGCAGTTAAGGGAGAAAGGGGGGCTGGGAAGAAGTGGGAGATTGGGACTGACGTATATACACGATTGATACTGTGTATAAAAGAGACAGCTAATAAGCACCTACTGTATAACACAGGGAACTCTACTAAACACTCTGGTGACCTAAATGTGAGGGAAATCCAAAAAAGAGGGGTATATGTATATGCATAGCTGATTCACTGGTTGGTTTCTTTGTTAGTTGAAGAAACTACAACATTATAAACCAACTATGCACCAATTAAAAAAAAAAAAGACTGTCAGGACCTAGTGTTAGAGAGAAAATGCAGCAAATGGAACTTTCACATGTTGTTGGGGGCAGCGGGAGGGTGTGTAAACCAGTATGATGACTTTGGAAAACTGGAATTATCTACCAAATGAACAGCAATTTCACTCCTGGGCATTTGTCCAATGAAAAAGTATGTATCATACCAATACCAAAACACATGCATAAGAATGATTTAAAAAATCTCAAGTTTCCATCAATATGTGAACAGATAAACAACTTGTGGTGTATTTTGACAAGGAAATACTACACAGCAGTGAAAATAAGCAAACTAGAATTATATGAAATAACGTGTATGTTCTCATGAACATAATGTTCAAAGAAACACAAAAAGGAATACACAGTGTTTGATTTCAATTATATTAAGTTTAAAATGAGCAACATTAGGCCTCTGAAAAGGAAAGAAGAGATAGTGACTGGGAGGGTTCTTTTTTTGCAGGGGGGAGTCTTATATCTTGATTTTGGGAATGGTTACACCAGTGAATTCACTGTGTGATAATGATCAAGCTATAAAGCTATGGTTTTTCTAGTAGTCATGTACGGATGTGAGAGATGGGCCATATAAAGAAGGCTGAGGGTCGAAGAATTGATGGTTTCAAACTATGGTGCTGGAGAAGACTCTTTGCAATCCCCTGGACAGCAAGGAGATCAAACCAGTCAATTCTAAAGGAAATCAACCCTGAATATTCACTGGAAGGACTGATGCTGGAGCTCTAATACTTTGGCCACCTGATGTGAAGAGCTGACTCACTGGAAAAGACCCTGATGCTGGGAAAGATCGAGGGCAGGAGGAGAAGGGGGGCAACAGAGGATGAGATGGTTGGCTGTAGCCTATTTGAAGCACTGTTCTCCCAATGGCGCTTTCCCACCAGGAAAACCTAATGAGCTACCTCAGTATTCAGCAGGTTCCAAATGTGACCTGGGTCTTAAGGACAACTGTCAAAAACTGCAGAGAGGAGAGATCATTTATACTGCCAAACGAATTAGTCATTACTCACGCTATGCTAGGAGAAGTCAGGGAAGACTATGCATAGATTTGCAAGTGTTTAACAAGGAGCTGAAGGACCAATTTGGATCGTACAGAACTGGTTGCCATGGTGAGGCCTCATCGGAGACACTGTGTTCAGTGTCACTGCAGGATGAAACGCTAATGGTTTATTGGGTTGGCTGATTCATACCTTAGCCTAGCACTGGCCCCGGCTATATGGCAAGAAAGGTCATTGTTAGATAGAAGACACACAAAGAGGGACTTCCCCGGTAGTTCGGTGGCTAAGACTTCATGCCCTCAGTGCAGGGGGGCCCAGGTTCGATCCCTGGTCAGGGAACTAGACCTCACGTCGAAACTAAGAGTTCACAGGCTGCAACTAACAATCCCACATGTCACGACTAAAAAGTCCCATGTGCTGCAACTAAGACCTGGAGCAGCTAAATAAATAAACATTAAAAAAAGAAGACACACAAAGAGAAGTAGAGACAGTGGCAGAAACTGACACCATCTAAGCATCACTTTGCTGAGGGGGGCATGGGATAACAAGGTCTCTCAGAGCTGCCTTAAAACCTGAGTAGTTTCCTGGGATCCTATGAGATTTCTTTCCCTTGCTACTGTGTGTATCCTTTCTTTAAACTCAAATCAAAACAGTACTTGAGATGGTATATGGTCATGTTGCGGCCTAGGGCAGGCCCCCAAATATGTATCAACGGCATATTGACTATTTTGAATTAAAGTTACTTAAGCAGCCAATGCAAAAAGGACACTTTGGCCCTCCCCTTTATTTCTCTGAAACCAGGAAATAAATCTCTCGTAGGAAAGGTGCCCTCCTTGGACCCAGAGAAAGACATCATTAGGACCAAAGATAGAGAATTCAGGTCCGAGAAACCTGTATAAATAAACCTTGCTTCTTCTTCACTAATTTACCTCCCAAGCTCACCCCTTGGCTTAAATTCCTTATAATTACGTACCCAACCTAGTTTCTTTGTTCTGCCAAATCCTCACAAATTTATTGTTTCTTTATACACAAAGATATTAAGTTACCCACTCTTAGATATTCTCTGAGCATCTTTTTATGATCTCCCATTAAAAAGCAGAGACATTACTTTGCTGACAAAGGTCTATATAGTCAAAGCTATGTTTCTTCCAGTAGTCATGTATGGATGTGAGAGTTGGACCATAGAGAAAGCTGAGTGCTGAAGAACTGATTCTTTTGAACTGTGGTGTTGGAGAAGACTCTTGAAAGACCCTTGGACAGCAAGGAGATCAAACCAGTCAATCCTAAAGGAACAGTCCTGAATATTCATTGGAAGGACTGATGCTGAAGCTCCAATACTTTGGCCACCTGATGCAAAGTACTGACACATTAGAAAAGACCCTGATGTTGGGAAAGGCAGGAGGAGAAGGGGGCGACAGAGGATGAGATGGCTGGATGGCATCACTGACTCAATGGACATGAGGTTGAACAAGCTCCGGGAGTTAGTGATGGACTGGGAGGCCTGGCATGCTGCAGTCCATGGGGTTGCAAAGAGTCAGAAACCACTGAGCGACTGAACTGACTGATGCCCATGAAACTAAGTTGGGTTTCCTCCTGTTAATCTGCCTTGTGTCAACTTTATTATTAATCTAGCCACAGACACTCAAGAGGATCAGAGGGAACCTCTCTCCCTCTCTCCACAATCATAATCTGTTCCCTGGGGCCAGAAAAGTCTCAGACACAGGACAGGCAGCTGGGCAGAAGCAGGGATGAAGAGCAGAGAAAAAGAGGCACAAGGGTGGGATCTGTAGTTTTACGTTTTTATTGATTACCCTTATCTCTGAAAACTTTCCAACTTGATTCTGAAACACAGTGTTTCCAGAGTTCTTTTCCTTCCTGGAATAATTCATAACCTTATGGAACCGGAGAGAAATTAGAACTCATTTGGCACATTAGAAGAGAAAGGAAAAAAAGAGGCCCAGAAAGGAGATTTCTTTTTCATTCCATTTCCTTCAGTCATTCTCTTTTCCCCACCATTCAAGCACGATGTTCTTGAATCATCTGCCTCTTCTCCGTCTAGACTGATAATTTCAGCCTCAAATTATACATGTGTCTGCTCCTAAATTTTTATCCTAAGTGCTGAATGCTTCACTCTTTTATACAGTGTTAAGACTCCAGTGAGCGATGGGATGTTTACTTACAAGCGTCATCAGTGTCTGAAACACAACTTGGTTAAGATTGAAATCTTTCTCCATCTCCTTTCAGCTTCTTCATCCCTGCCATGAGCATTATCATTTTTAAAGCTTTCCTGTCGTAAACTTTTTTTAAAAAAATTTTTTGATGTGGACTATTTTTTAAGGCATTACTGAATTTGTTTCAGTATTGCTTCTATTTTGTGTGTGTGTGTGTGTTTTGTTTTGTTTTTTGGCCCTGAGGCATGTGGGATTTTTAGCTCCCCCTTTAGGGATCAAACTTGCAACCCTTGCAATGGAAGCCGAAGTTTTAACCACTGGACTACCAGGGAAGTCTCCTTAAACTTTTTAAATTTCAAAATATTTCAAACAAAAAAGATAAAGAATAAAATAATATTCACATCCCTATTATTCAGACTTAATATTTGGCTGCATTTGCTTCAGATTGAAGAATATCTTTACAGACGCGGCTGCAAGTCCCAGCCCCATTCAATCTGCTCCCTCCGGACAGGATCGATCCTTGGGTCGGGCTGATCCCCTGGAGGAGGACATGGCAACCCACTCCGGTATTCTTGCCTGGAGAATCCCATGGACAGAGGAGCCTGGCGGGCTACAGTCCATGGGGTCACAAAGAGTTGGACACGACTGAAGCGACTTAGCACAGCACAGAGCACGCCCCGAGACAAAGGCTGAGGAGCCTCAGAACTGACCCAGGAGGTGCAGGGAGCCGGGCAGGGGAAGGGAGGTGGCTCAGGGCGAGGGGGGTGTGACCAGCAGGGCCCATGATTAAGCAGCTGCTATGGTGGGCAGTGCAGCTTATTCCTACAGAAAAGCTCCTGCAAATGATGTAAAGCACACCTCAGAATGATCACGGCCAGTGAATGGTGGGGTTTGGAGGATTTATGTGCCCACACCCACTAGTCATGTAGGTGGCTAGGGGTGGGGGTTGTTTCCAGTCAAGGGCTCCAGCAGCCTGTGGGGAGCCTTTTAAAAAAGATGTTGGCTATTGGAAGTTAGGCTGGAACGTACAAAAGTGGAAACGAAATCAAAGGGATGCGGGTGATAGCATCGGTGACAGTGTGTATCCTGCCTATTGACCTCAATTTACCTCTATGTTTACCTAAACGTTGTTACTTAAAAAAATATATAATATGATATTATTGATAACACTGATGATGATAATGATGATGAAGAGGAACAGTGACTATAACTATACACCAGTCAACATGAAAAAGGTGGAAAATAACTTCGGTTCAAAGACCTGTTTAACTACTTACTGGATTTTTATCATGCGCCTGATTGCTCTCCCTTTAATAGAAAGTAAGAAAAAGAAATACACACTTTACTAGACTTTGACAAAATGTGACTTCTCCCTAATCTTCCTTCATCTCCTTCTTCGAGACTATGGGGTTAGTAGGCCTAAATGGTGATTGGTATGAGATTATAGGTCTTTGCTAAGAAGACTACCTATAATCAAGAATGTCTTAGAACGTCATTTCCTTCTAAGCTGAAATCCATTAGCCTTTCTACTGAAACAAAGCTGAGCGCCGAAGAATTGATGCTTTTGAACTGTGGTGTTGGAGAAGACTCTTGAGAGTCCCTTGGACTGCAAGGAGATCCAACCAGTCCATCCCAAAGGAAATCTGTCCTGAATATTCATTGGAAGGACTGATGCTGAAACTAAAACTACAATACTTTGGCCACCTGATGTGAAGAACTGACTCACTGGAAAAGACCCTGAGGCTGGGAAAGATTGAGGGCAGGAGGAGAAGTGGGCGACAGAGGATGAGATGGTTGGATGGTATCACCAACTCAATGGACATGAGTTTCAGCAAGCTCTGGGAGTTGGTGATGGACAGGGAAGCCTGCAGTCCATGGGGTCGCAAAGAGTTGGACACAACTGAGCGACTGAACTGAACTAAAATGGAGAAAAGTGTGTATGTATGCATGTGCAGAGGGGGGACCAGGTGATGGAGTCAAACTTCAACTCCATCATCGTGCGATAAGCCTGCTGCAATGTTCTAAGTTATTTAGCAAAGTAGGAATAGCTTGCCTTCCTTGAACCTCACAACCAACAGGACTCCTGATTTAACAAAATAAAACACTGTAAAACAATATGCTTCCTATTTCCTTTTGCAGAGGCCAAAAGGATTTATAACAATCTTTAAATAACACTCCTCATAGATCTCATGATTGGACAAACATAGACCTCTCTCTCTAAGAACTAGCAGACAGGAAAATCACCTGAGACATGGAAAGATCCAGCAGTCCAGGGGGATCTTTTTCAAGAATCAGAATGATTACTTGTAAAGCAGATCCCATAAAGCAGAATAAAAAAATTTTTAAAGTCTCATATTGAGATTTAGGGGCTTCCCAGGTAGTGCAAGAGGTAAAGAATCTCCCTGTCAATGTAAGAGATGCAAGAGACGTGGGTTCCAGTCCTGGGTTGGGAAGATACCCTGGAGAAAGAAATGGCAACTCACTTCAGTATTCTTGCCAGGAAAATCCCAGGGACAGAGGAGTCTCATGGGCTACAGTCCATGGGGTCATAAAGAGTCAGACACGACTGCACGTATAAAAAGAGAGGTAATGTTTTCATAGTTATTCTCTACTGTTTCTTTACCTGATTCCACTTCCACATAAAAACAAGCCTTACGATAATCAATAAGGAAATACATTTTGTGTCACCGTAGTTAAGCTCTGAGTAGGATAAAGAAAGGTCACATAGAATGCAGAGACCTACACTTTCAAACAAAATGGGCCTTTGTTATTCCATCTGAAGCTTTGGATACTCCTTACAGAAAATTGTACTTCTGTATAAAACATGAGACGGGCAGAACATTTCAGGAATTCATGGGCTCCCTAAAGCCCCAAAGGTTCTTGTGATCTGTTGACCCCCCAGTGGTCCATGAGAACCAGGGTAAAAATCCTTTGTTTAGAGTGAAGCAGAGAGCACTTACATTGTATAGAGGGATAGTCTTCATCACCTTGTACTGCTTAGTGGGATCCATTTTATACAGGTGACGGTCAGTGACAAAAATTGCTCGATCTTCCACCTTACTAAATCGATTCACCTGTAAGAAAAAAAAAGTAAACCATAATATCTCATCAAGAATGAAATCGAACGATCTGCCAGGGAAACATCTAGGGGCTGGTACAAGACCTTCTAGAACTAACACCCCCAAAAGATGTCCTTTTCATTATAGGGGACTGGAATGCAAAAGTAGGAAGTCAAGAGATACCTGGAGTAACAGGCAAATTTGGCCTTAGAGTACAGAATGAAGCAGGGCAAAGGCTAACAGAGTTTTGCCAAGGGAATGCACTGGTTGTAGCAAACACCCTCTTCCAACAACACAGGAGAAGACTCTACACATGGACATCACCAGATGGTCAATACTGAAGTCAGATTGATTATATTCTTTGCAACCAAAGATGGAGAAGCTCTATACAGTCAGCAAAAACAAGACCAGGAGCTGACTGTGGCTCAGATCATAACTCCTTACTGTCAAATTCAGACTTAAATTGAAGAAAGTATGGAAAACCACCAGACCATTCAGTCTCTTACAATTATACAGTGGAAGTGGCAAATAGATTCAAGGGATTAGATCTGATAGACAGAGTGCCTGATGAACTGTGGATGGAGGTTCATGACATTGTACAGGAGACAGTAATCAAGACCATCACCAAGAAAAAGAAATGCAAAAAGGCAAAATGGTTGTCTGAGGAGGCCTTACAATTAGCTGAGAAAAGAAGAGAAGCTAAAGGCAGAGAAAAGGAAAGATATACCCATTTGAATGCAGAGTTCCAAAGAATAGCAAGGAGAGATAAGAAAGCCTTCCTCAGTGATCAATGCAAAGAAATAGAGGAAAACAACAGAATGGGAAAGACTACAAATTTCTTCAAGAAAATCAGAGATACCAAGGGAACATTTCATGCAAAGATGGGCACAATAAAGGACAGAAATGGTATGGACCTAACAGAAGCAGAAGATATTAAGAAGAGGTGGCAAGAATACACAGAACTGTACAAAAAAGGTCTTCACGACCCAGATAATCACGATGGTGTGATCACTCACCTACAGCCAGACATCATGGAATGGGAAGTCAAGTGGGCCTTAGGAAGCATCACTATGAACAAAGCTAGTGGAGGTAATGGAATTACAGTTGAGGTATTTCAAATCCTGCACTCAATATGCCAGCAAATTTGGAAAACTCAGCAGTGGCCACAGGACTGGAAAAGGTCAGTTTTCATTCCAATCTCAAAGAAAGGCAATGCCAAAGAATGCTCAAACTACCGTACAATGGCACTCATCTCACATGCTAGCAAAGTAATGCTCAAAATTCTCCAAGCCAGGCTTCAATAGTATGTGAACCATGAACTTCCAGATGTTCAAACTGGATTTAGAAAAGGCAGAGGAACCAGAGATCAAATTGCTAACATCTACTGGCAATCAAATCACAAATCATTGGCAATCATCAAAAAATCGAGAGAGTTCCAGAAAAACATCTATTTCTGCTTTATTGACTATGCCAAAGCCTTTGACTGTGAGGATAACAACAAACTGGAAAATTCTGAAAGAGATGGGAATACCAGACCACCTAATCTGCCTCCTGAGAAATCTGTATGCAGGTCAACAAACAACAGTTAGAACTGTACATAGAAAAGCAGACTGGTTCCAAATCGGGAAAGGAGTACGTCAAGCCTGCATATTGTCACCCTGCTTATTTAACGTATATGCAGAGTATGTCATGTGAAATGTCAGGCTGGATGAAGCACAAGCTGGAATCAAGACTGCTGGGAGAAATACCAATAACCTTAGATATGCAGATGACACCACCCTTATGGCAGAAAGCAAAGAAGAACTAAAGAGCCTCTTTATAAAGTGAAAGAGGAGAGTGAAAAAGTTGGCTTAAAACTCAACATTTAGAAAACTAAGATCATGGCATCTGGTCCCATTACTTCATGGCAAATAGATGGGGAAACAGTGGCAGACTTTATTATTTTGGGCTCCAAAGTCACTGCAGATGGTGACTGCAGCCAGGAAATTAAAAGACGCTAACTCCTTGGAAGGAAAGTGATGATCAACCTAGACAGCATATTAAAAAGCAGAGATGTTACTTTGCCAATTAAGGTCCATCTAGTCAAAGCTATGGTTTTCCCAGTAGTCATGTATGGATATGAGAGTTGGACTATAAAGAAAGCTGAGTGGTGAAGAATTGATGCTTTTGAACTGTGGTTTTGGAGAAGACTCTTGAGAGACCCTTGGACTGCAAGGAGATCCAAGCAGTCTACCCTAAAGGAAATCAGTCCTGAATATTCATTGGAAGGACTGATGCTGAAGCTGAAACTCCAACACTTTGGCCACCTGATGCAAAGAACTGACTCATTAGAAAAGACCCTGGTGTGGGGAAGGACTGAAGGTGGGAGGAGAAGGGGACAATGAGATGGTTGGATGGCATCACTGGCTCGATGGACATGAGTTTGAGCAAGCTCCAGGAGCTGGTGATGGACAGGGAAGCCTGATGTACAGCAGTCCATGAGGTCGCAAAGAGTCGGACATGACTGAGTGACTGAACCTACACTGGTGGTAGACCCAAATCCTATAACAGACGTTGTCCAGCTGTGACCATTCTACTGGATGCAAAAGAGATGGAAAAGGAGTAGGCGCTCCCAAATTTGTGGACTTTCACAATGTAAAGGTCACGGTTTTACAATTTATCAGGGAAAACAAGAAAAACACATAAGAATTAAAGAATTAAAAAAATATAACCCAGACACTACAACAAAAGTGAAAAGGCAACCCACAGGAGAAAATTTTTGCAAATCATATATCTGGAAAAAAACTCTTTTTTTAGAATACATAAAGAATATATGTTGTATCTAGAGTACATAACTCAATAAGGAAAAGACCAAAAATTTTTTTTTTAAATGGGTAAAGAATTTAAAGAGACATTTCTCCAGAGAAGATATATATGTGCCTGTAGAAAGACATGAAAAGGTGCTTGGCATCACTGGCCATCAGAAAAACACCCATCAGAACCACAGTGAGATATACCACCTCACGCCCACTAGGTTGACAATAATACGAAGGACAGATAGTAACAAGTGCTGGCCAGGGTGTGTAGAAAGTGGAACCCTCATTACTACTAGTGGGGGTCTAAGATGAAACAGTCCCTTTGGAAAACAGTCTGGCAGCTGCTGAAACAGTTAAACAGAATTACCACATGACTCAGAAATTCCAGAGTATATACCCAAGGGAACTGAAAACATCCACGGAAAAACCTGTGCCTGAATGTTAACAGCTGTCTTATAATGGCTACAAAGTAGAAACAACCCAAATGTCCATTAACTGACGAATGAATAAATAAAATGTGATATCCATACAATGGAATATAATTTGCAATAAAAAGAATGAAGTATTGATACCTGCTATACCATGAAAGAACCCTGTTAGCATGCCAAGTAAAAGAAGCCAGTCACAAAGGACCACGTGTTATACAATTCCATTCATATAAAATGTCCAGAATAAGCAAATCTATAGAAACAGAGCATAGATTAGTGGCTTCACGGGGCTGGGGGAAAGGGGAGGTTTCGGGGTGGGGGGACAGCTAAGGGGTGTGGGGTTTCTTTATGGGTTAATGAGAATGTCGACAACTGGTTTTAGTGATGGGTATTCAACCCCGCTCTAAAATCATATACTTTAAAATGGTGAATGATATGTTAAGTGAATCTATCTCAATGAAAAGTGAAAGTGTTAGTCGCTCAGTTGTGTCCAACTCTTTGTGACCCCATGGACCGTAGCCTGCCAGGCTCCTCTTCCAGGGCGTTCTCCAGGCAAGAATATTGGAGTGGGTTGCCATTCCCTTCTCGAGGGGCTCTTCCCAACCCAGGAATTAAACCCCAGTCACTTGCATTGCAGGTGGATTCTTCATAGTCTGAGCCACAAGGGAAGCCCCGTATTTCAATAAAGCTGTTAAAAGTTAACCCCTATTTGAAACAACTCATTCTGCTCCTTTCCTAATACAATGGGCAGGTGTATTTCAGATTAAACTCCCTGAAGTATCTCATTAAATCTGCATGTTCTACATTAAGTCTACTTATGCTAAATGAAATAAAGATGTTATATATATATATATACACACACACACACACACACACACATATATATATCTTTTTAAATTTATTATTATTATTTTTTTATTTTTGGCCCTCTTAATGCAGCATGTGGGATCTTGGTTCCCCAACCAGGGATCAAACCCATACCCCCTGTAGCAGAAGCACAGAGTCTTAACCACTGGAGTGGCAGGGAAGTCCCAGGCTAGGATATAGTGGAATATATTGCTTTAGGTAGGATATAGCCAACTAAAATTCAAGTTTTAGTTTGAATTTTATTGTCTTCTCCCCTTTTCCTCATCATTTTAGAAATCACTCCTTTCTCTAAACATTTCCTTTATAATCAGAGCATATTTTCCAGTCTTAAACTTGACAAAAACGGTATCTGTAATTAAGATGAGAACAGAATCTATGTGGTAAAATAATAACTACTCTTGGTAGTAATGATTTACTTCACGTAGCAACATTTTTTTTTGCCCATAAAAGAGAACTAGCACTTGTCAGTCAACTTGAAACAAGGTGCTTGCAGAGTTTCTGCATAAAGTTTTTCTAAGTTGTTTTGCACAATCTCCTGCAATGCTTTGTGAGAGACAGGGTTCCAGGTCAAGTTGGTTGGAGGAACTGCTAACCACAGCCTCCCCTGGGGTGTTCAGAGCCCATGGATACATCAAAGGTTCATAGAATTCTGCATTTTAAGAGCAGGTTAACCCATCCATTCCTGGTGGCTCAGATGGTAAAGAATGTGGGAGACCTGGGTTCGATCCCTGGGTTGGGAAGATCCTCTGGAGTAGGAAACGACAACCTGCTGCAGTATTCTCGCCTGGGAAATTTGCGGACAGAAGAGCCTGGCGGGCTACAGTCCCTGGGGTTGCAAACAGTCAGACATGACTGAGCGACTAACACTGGCACACTTTTTTCCTAAATACATTTAGTTGTGGAACTCTATAAAAAAAAAAAATTCATATTTAAGGGAACATTGGTTTGTGAAAAACCTCTTGGAGAACACCAGTCATTTGTATCTATCTTAAGATATGGAAAACAAAGAACCTATAACATGGAATTTGAATAGCAAGTAAAAGTCGGGCTCCTCATCTTTTGTGAGATCACATTGAGAAACAGATTAAGTGTGCTGCAAACAAATATGGAAAAAAACAACTTGTTGTATCATTTCTCAAGGTCACACAAGATGTGAAAAACAGTAGGAGTGCTCAAATGGAGACTCTAGCCCTTCTGATGATATGTCCATGAGTTAACCTGGAAACCAACAGACAAAACCCTCAAAGCAACGATTCCTCTGAAGCACTGTTTAGAAATATTACATCCTTTTTTTGCAGAAATATAATTTCTAAGGAGCACAGGTCATAAGTCTTTACCTTGAGGGTTAGCAGCTCAAATCATTCTTAATGCATGAATCAAATTGAGTGGAAAGGACATTAATGTAATGAAGGAAAAGCTTTGAGTTGCATAACTTAGCTAAATCAAAACAGCAAAGACAAATGTTTTCAATACTTATGTGAATTTATAAATTCAGATTTATTTAAAGTAATTCTAACATAGGTAGGGACACAATTTTTCTTCCTCTTAGATTCATACAGTAATAGAAAAACTTGATCACAGATTCAGTGTTAGATGAGCTCTTATCTGATTTCTTCTATTACCCAAGCTAAAATCCTCAACCAGAGAAAAATCTCTAGTTATCTTGTTCTTGCCTGAACACTTCTAGGGATTTGTCTGTAGGTTTCATCAGCTCTACAAGGGGCCAGAGATAAAGTTTCCCTGGAGGAAGACCAGGAGAAAACACATTATGGGTGAGAGTAACTATTTGCACAGGTCTCCCAACCTTAAAGGACATTTTATAGCTGTGTGTGTATGCTAAGTCACTTCAGTCATGTCCGACTCTTTGTGACCCTATGGAAAGTGGCCTGCCAGGCTCCTCTGTCCATGGGGATTCTCCAGGGAAGAATACTGGAGAGTTGTTATGCCCTTCAGGGCAATCTTCCTGACCCAGGGATCGAACACGTGTCTCTAATGTTTCCTGCATTAAGCAGGTAGGTGCTTTACCAGTAGCACCACCTGGGAAGCCCTTTTATAGCTGTAGCTATGGAAGGTGGTTGTTTCAGAAAGAACCAAGACATAAAGAGGACTTGACTAAAATCATATCAAGTTTACCTACATATGTCCTTGAGGACTGGAAAGTTCCTAAAGATGACATTATCTAAGTTATGATGTGAAGAAATACAGTGTATTATTTTGCATTTAACTTAGAAATACAGAAGCAGGACTATAACATTTTCAGTAGGACCTAGGGAGAGACATGTTGTCAGACATCAAATTGTTATCGCTGGAAAGATAGAATCAGGGATGCCAGGTTTTTCTAAGCAAATGATGTAATTCTCAAAACCATCCAGCTCTCTCTGATCAGTTGGCCTGATGACTAATTTGACCGTGATACTAGAAAGGAAGTATCCTAGAGAGTGGATATGAGAATTCACTAAAATGGTACATTCCTTTGTCAAATTCAAACCCTGGCATCATGGCTTATACTGTTTTGTGTGGGTGTGTGAATCTGGTTAGCAAAAGTCACTTCTTGGTTGCCTCATGAACTCTAGGTACACTGATCAAATAGAATTTCTGGATCTAGAGTTCAGAATTCGACTCTACGCTCTGGTTACCAAGATACTACCAGCAAGCTTTCCATGGTGACATTTCATTTGAAGTTTAAAACAGGCTGCTCTCTAGTTTGTTTAAAAGTCTGTATAATGTTGAGTTATCTGTTTTTCCACAGAGTATTTGAACGCTAACATCCATTATGTAAGAATCCCTCACTACCCACTCCCCCCAGCCCCTGGTAACCACAATTCCACTTTCTATTTCTATTGACTGTTCTAAGATATTTCATGGAAGTGGAATCAAAAAATATTTGTCCTTTTGTGTCTTATCACTTAGATAATATCTTCAAGGTTCATCCACATTGTAGCATGTATTTCATTCCTTTTCATGGCTGAACAGTATTCCATTGAATGGATACATGTATTCTTTATTCGTATATCTATTGATGAACATTTGGGCTGTTTCCACCTTTAACTACTGTGAAGAATGCTGCTATGAACACTGAAGTACACTCAATGATCTTTTAAAGAGATTAAGTGATAGGAAAAAGATTATGTATTTATTTACCCATGTAGCTGCCACTTTTCTTGCTCTTCATTCTTAGGGGTATGTCCACATTTCCTCCTGCCTGGCTAACAAACATATTTACTCCCCTAATTAGACTTTATAGCCTAACCCTAATATTGTAGTCACTTCAGTCATTCCATCAATGCCTCACCATATATACAGGTAGAGCCCATGGATGATGTAGCCAGTTATGGACCTATTGTTCTGTTTCGCTGTGGTTATAGCTAAGTCAGTTTCACCTGAAGCAGTCTTTTCTTTCCAAGGAGGTCCGTTTCAAGCTTGCCTTACCTTACGGACATGACAGGAAAAGAGGACGTTCATGTATTTGTCCTTCCGTTTCAGTTCATTCGCAACGGGGACGAATGTGCCTGAGGTCTGAGGTGTATCTGGTTTCTGAAAGAAACAGGAAACATAGTAAAAGGTGTATGCTTAACATTTTAGATGAAAACATCATCTTTTACTACTTTATAACTCTGCTCATGTATTTTCACACAGGTCCTTTTTTACCTCCCCATCCCAGATGATAAGCTACTAAAGGGTTATTCTAGCACCAAAGATCCTTGAATATTTTAAAAATCAAGAATGGGAGAGAGGATGAAATACACCTCTGGGAATTATTGATACAACGGTGGGTAATTAAAAATAATTGCTGAATTATGCAAGAGAAAGTTTAAATGATCAAAGCCAGGTTATTGAATGTACCTAATTCGTATGGATAGAAGGCAGAGAACACGCTCTCTCTCTTTTTGGTTTAATATATATTTCTTTGACTGCGTCAGGTTTTAGTTGTGGCTCATGGTCTCAAACGTGGTGGCTCGTGGGCTTAGTTGATCCGAGGCATGTGGGATCTTACTTCCCCAGACAAGGATCAAATCTGCCTGCCCTGCTTAGAAAGGGAGATTCTTTACCATTGGACCACCAGGGAAGTCCTGGTAACTCTCTTTAAAGTGAGGGACATATACTCATGGTACACTTAGAAGCTGGACAATCTTTTAGTCCAGTGTCTCTCATAAGATTTAGCTTCTGAAGGTGTCTTAATCCTTATAGAAATTCCTGGAGGAAATTTCTCCTCTTTCTCTGTTAAAGGAGCAGGAGCAGATTCCACTTTGTTCTCCTGGACCTACCGAAGCAAGATAGTTGCCTTCCCAGGCTCTCTGGAGCCCAAGGTCAGCCCGTTGACCCTTCAACATTTCCACGGCTGCAACCTTTGCCCTAACTTGAGGCAGGTCTGAAGCAGGTATGGTCTTGATAAGTTGGGATGCTCTCCATCTATAAGCAAACAAACAAAATGTTTGAGACTTTAAAAATACCATCCTATTCATTCTCAAAAATAACTGAAGCTGCCTTTAAGTAGAATTAAATTACTTCCACATTACCCTGAAAAAAAAAAAAAGCCTCCAAAATACACATAGAATGTGTTAAAACACATAACAGTTTTATGTGGACAGAGATTTTTGTAAAACTTCCTTTGCTGTTTGCATGTTTTGGAAGCAACCAGAACTTAGTGATACATGGACTCTCTTAATATCTACAGTTAGGGCATAGGAACTCTGGCTTCATCATTCATTTATTCATCAAATGTTTCCTAGGCACTTACTACACTTCAGATGCTGTTCGAGGGAGTGGAGGCACAGCTATAAACAGATGAAGATCCTTTCTGCTAGGTGCTGATGTTCTAGAAAGCAGAGTTTAGTGTTAGTTGCTCAGTTATGTCCGACTCTTTGTGATCCCATGGATTATAGCTCACCAGGATCCACTGTCCGTGGCATTCTCCAGGCAAGAATAGTGGAGAGGGTTGCCATGCCTTCACCCAAGGGATCTTTCCAACCTGGGGATCGAGCCCACGTCTCTTATGTCTCCTGCATTGGCAGGCGGGTTCTTTACCAACGATCCACCAGGGAAGCCCCAGAAAGCAGAGGCAGATGAGAAATCAGAGAGTGAGTAAACACACGGTGTGGATGGTGGGATTAGGGCCGTGAAAGAAAAGAAGCCAAGGAAGGGCGGGGAGGAGTGCCACAGGGAAGGAACAGGGAGCAGGTGTTAACGCCGAGGGTGGTCTGGAAGGTGCCCTGACAAGGACAGATGAGCAGGAAGCGCCGGAGCCCGCTGTATGGATGCTTGGGCAGGAGTGTTTCAGGATGAGAAGACAGTGAGTGCCGAGATTCTAACGTGTGAGCTGGTTTGGTGTCTGAGGGGGCTAGCAAGGAGTCCTGTGAGCCGGAGCCGGAGCCTGTGGCAGGGGGACCGAGGAGGGGGTGTCAGGGAGAGAGCTGGGGCCAGAGCCCACAGGGCCACGGAGGCCATGTGTAGGGTCAGTCTTTCCCCTCTTCACTGCCCACAGCGGCCCAGGACCAGGTCCACCGCGGCTGACCCCAGGGGCCGCTGGCAGAGAGCTGTGCTGGGGAATTCAGATCTGACCCACCCAACCTGGGGGGCGGGTGGGCAGGGCGGGGGATGAGCACACATTTCTCCTCCTGGTCAAGCAAACCTCCATCTCCTAAACACGTGCAGCGGACAATAGCTGCCCCCGCCAAACTCAGCAGCCTTGACTCCAGGAAGAAGCTGGGCGAGAGGAAGGTACCCAGCCTTCCCAGGATGAAAAAGAACTGCTATGAGGAACGAGAGGAGGGCTGAAACACGACTAGACACATGGAGGTATTATAAGAAAAAGAGGCCCCACGATTCAGACCAAAATCCTTGAACACACTTCTCTCAGGATTCCACAGATCAAAAGTGCAAGGATCAGTTAAATACCATGCAACAATGGGACCAGGGGCTGGTAAACCACAGCCCGTGCCAAAACTCACCCATGGAGCTAAGAATAGTTTTTATGTGTTCAACAAAACAAAGAAAACTATGTGACAAAGACCATGTGGAGCCCATAAGCCCTAAAATATTTACTATCTGGCCCTTTACAGAAAAACAATGCCTTTGAACTAGATTAATCCAACTGGCAAGATTCAGTGTGTGTGTGTACAATCAACAGACAGAGCAGATGTATTATTTTCAAAATGCTTGTTGACTATAAGCCCTAAGAAGGCTGGGGATGGTCTTTCACAGCTTTCTTATTTATCACTGTATCCACGAAACCTAGGTCAGTGGCTCTGACACAGCAGGCTCTGTGTAAATATCTGCTGAGTAAATCAACTGAATTTGACACAAAATAATCAATTCTAGGTCATACATAAAAACTCCAAGCCTTAAAAAAGAAGACTGTACAGTCTACACTGCAACATTATCAAATCAATAATTCTTTGCAGTCGTTAAAATTATGACATAGATCTTTATTTACTGTGATGGACAGGTCTCCAAGACTTATTTTTAAGTAAAGTCATACAGCCACACACAGACTCCTGCTTATAAAGAAAGCTGAGCACCGAAAAATTGATGCTTTTGAACTGTGGTGTTGGAGAAGACTCTTGAGAGTCCCCTGGACAGCTAGGAGATCCAACCAGTCCATCCTAAAGGAAATCAGTCCTGAATATTCATTGGACGGACTGATGCTGAAGCTGAAACTCCAATACTTTGGCCACTTGATGGAAAGAACTGACTCACTGGAAAAGACCCTGATGCTGGGAAAGATTGAGGGCAGGAGGAAAAGGGGATGACAGAGGATGAAACAGTTGGATGGCATCACCGACTCAATGGACATGAGTTTGCGTAAACATCGGGAGTTGGTGATGGATGGGGAGGCCTGGTGTGCTGCAGTCCATCGGGTCATAAAGAGTTGGACACGACCGAGTGACTGAACTGAACTGTGGAAAGAAAGAGAGGGAAAGAAACTCAGGGAGTATGAGCAAACATTTCCATAGTACTTGCTATGTGCAGGCACTATCTGAAATGCTTTATATATATTTACTCATAACCCTTTCAGAACCCTGTGAGTGGATGCTATGATAATGGCCCTCTTCCAGATAAGAAAACAGAGGCACAGAGAGGTTAATTCATCTGCCCAAGGTTACACAGCTAGCCAGTGGCAGCTAGATTCCAGGGTTCGTGTTCTTAACCACTATATCATATTTCTCTTATATGTGTATTATATGCTTTTAAATGTAAAGACAAAGATTTAGGTGGGTACAAACTAATTGTTAATGAGTGCTTATCTTAGGGGAAAGAAAGAAAAGATAAGAGAAAGTGTGGAGGATTTCAACTTTATATCCTATAAATTTTCATATTATGTCACTTAAAAAAATGAGCATGTATTCACATATTGCATACTTACTTCTTAGATTATGTAAAAAATGCAGGTGACAGATGATATAATTCATGAAAAGAATTTATCTGTGCACCAAGAAGGTTCTGCCATGATTCACAGCTAACATTTATGGGTTACACTGGAGAATGGAGGGTTGAGGTTCTTTTGCTTTCAGTAATTTTCTACTGTTCTATTTTTTTCTTTGTATGAACAAATCTTTTTTTTTTGAAAGCAAATGAGATACATATTAAAGAGCTTTCCTCCCATGAGGTTTTTTTTTAATCTTTGATATCTGCCACCAGTTTACATTCAATACATCAATCAGTTCATGGCGTACTTGGTAGACTATCATGATGCCAAATGACCATATTTGAGAACCATTAGCTTATAGGAGCCTGGCATGCTATAGTCCATGGGGTCACAAAGAGTGAGACACAACTGAAGCAATTTAGCAGAGTTTAGTTTATAGGGCTTTCCCAGAGGCTCAGAGGATGAGCTGGTTGGATAGCATCACTGACTCAATGGACATGAGTCTGAGGAAACTCTGGAAGATAGTGATGGACAGGGAGGCCTGGTGCGCTGCAGTCCGTGGGGTCACAAAGAGTAGGACACGATTTAGGGACTGAACAACAATGGCTCAAGAGGTGAAGAATCTGCCTGCGATGCAGGAGACTCGGGCTCGATCCCTGGGTCAGGAAGACCCTCTAGAAAAGGAACTGGCAACCCACTCCAGTATCCTTGCCTGGACAATCCCATGGACAGAGGAGCCTGGTGGACTACAGTGCATGGGGCTGCAAAGAGTCAGACGCGTCTTAGGGACTAAAAACGTACATCCAACTTAGTTCACACGACTAGATGCTGTATGTAAGACATAGCTAAATATATCTGGTGCATGCTGGCAACAAACCAGCTTAAAAAAAACAAGAAGAAAGGAGCTATGAATAACTGCAAAGTCAGATTCAGGGCAGTTTATAAAAAAATGAAGATTAGCTGGGACGGTATCAAATGTGACATGGATGTTAATGAATTTACTTACTTATTTGTTTTTACAAATAGCTTGCTCTATAACAGTGTTTTCTTCCTTTTATTTTAAAACCACCCAGGACCCCCGCTTGAACTGTGCTCCCCAGCACCACTAAACAGGACTTTTCAGACGTGGGACCTGGGCCTCGGGGTGTTTGACAAACTCTCTGTGATTGTCAGGTGTGGACAGAGAACTGCTGCTCTGAAAGGATAACAGACTTCTAGTGTGAGTGATATGTGGTAATTCTAACAGCAAAAAATAAAAGAAAGTAGAGACATCATGCTAATAGCTTATCTTAGCTTGACTACTGCTACAGAAAAAACGAGTAGACGGTTCTATTTTTTGAGGGGTAAGCAGATGCCCTTTGACAGTGAAATCATGAAGGTGAAGACACAAGGTAAAAGTCAACGGAAATGTTAGCTGCTCCATCGTATCCCACTCTTTGTGACCCCATGAACTGTAGCCTGCCAGGATCCTCTGTCCATGGGGTTTTCCAGGCAAGAATACTGGAGCGGGTTGCCATGCCGTCCCCTCCAGGTGATCTTCTCCACCCAGGGATCAAACTTGGGTCTCCTGCATTGCAGGCAGATTTTTTTTTTTACCGTCTGAGCCACCTGGGAAAAACCGATGTCCTATAGCAAATAGTGGAGCTAATGTCATGGTCTCAGGTTTGTAACTTTATCTAGTAAGCGTACTGCCTTACACGGATTCTGCACATATCAACAGATTCTTACCTATTAAAAATGGCCTGTAGGACCTCCTCGAAACGGTGAAGAACTTTAGGCGGGGTTGGCCACTGCACGTGCTTGCCATAGTCCCTCATGGTCTTGATGCCGTGGAAGCGTCTGGCCACCTCGTGGATGTAGGACTTGACTTTGTAACGACGGTAGTATCTGATAATTGTCAGTGCTGCTTTGGTCCTCTTGTACCGCATGCGGGCCAGGGTGCCCCGCCACACCTTCATGATAGAGGAAAACAAAAAAAGGAAGATGTCGCTGGATCACTTTGAAATCACAGACGCTCCTTTACTTAGATGCGCAACCTGGAAATGTGCATATATCATAAAATCAGCGGACGCCGACGCATGTCAATTCTGCCTGCCACCAACAGATGGCGCCAGGAGGCACACCCATCATTTTGATTCACAGTCTAGGGGGTTCACTATTGACAAAGGAGTGTGTGTGGAGTCTGAAGCACAGCCCTGTTTTAACTCTGAGGTCACGAAAAGAAGAAAGCAAAAATACCATTATCCTTGGATAAATATTTTAAGAATGTTGAAAGGAAGCAAGATGAGTCAGAACCCAAAGCTATCAACATCTATAGTTCTTTTATGAAACCTAGCTTTGCACAGACTACACACATCGGCTGCTAGTATAATGCTGCAGTGGAGGAATGAACTGATTTATTCACGGTCTGTGCAGCCCCCCTCCCTGGGTGTTATGTAAACTCCCAAGAATTTAGATGTATTCCTGGGGAGAGGGTAAAAAACAGATGACTGATATATGAATCTTTGTCCAATGTTTGCAGTGCTCAGAAATCAATCAGACAATATGTAAACGTCTCAGTGCCTGCTTTATCCAAGCAAAGTGAAGTCATAGATTACTTATATTTTTCTCAGGATCCCATCCTTCTCAACCTCTCAAGTAAAAAGAAATTTGGTATAATCTTCATCATTGACTCTTCTCCTAACTATGCTCTCTATTACCAAATGTATCTTTTCTTCTTGGAGAAGGCAATGGCATCCCACTCCAGTACTCTTGCCTGGAAAATCCCATGGACGGAGGAGCCTGGTAGGCTGCGGTCCATGGGGTCGCTAAGAGTCGGACACGACTGAGCGACTTCACTTTCACTTTTCACTTTCCTGCGTTGGAGAAGGAAATGGCAACCCACTCCAGTGTTCTTGCCTGGAGAATCCCAGGGACGGAGGAGCCTGGTGGGCTGCCGTCTATGGGGTCACACAGAGTCGGACACGACTGAAGCAACTTAGCAGCAGCATCTTTTCTTCTGCAGTATTTCCAGTATAAACTGCTTTCTTTTCCTTTCTGCTACTACAGTCCCAAGACCCCAAACCTCCTCACTGTTTTCTTGGATACCCTCCTTGGACACGCTGCCACCACCATCCAGGTGATACTCACTGCTGCGACTTAAATGACTGTCTGAATTTCTAGGTTGATGGTGCTTTCTCTCCCTGTCTCTGGACTCTAAGGACCAAGAAAGTAAACCTATGAATTCTCCACAATTGCTCAGGGTTCTTTTATTTCTTCTGAGATCCCCATCTGTGCCCACCAATTTCTCTCAGAAAAATTTAGGTGATGCCTTTTTATTTTTTATTTTTTTTCCATTTATTTTTATTAGTTGGAGGCTAATTACTTTACATCATTACAGTAGTTTTTGTCATACATTGAAATGAATTAGCCATGGATTTACATGTATTCCCCATCCCGGTCCCCCCTCCTACCTCCCTCTCCACCTGATCCCTCTGGGTCTTCCCAGTGCACCAGGCCCGAGCACTTGTCTCATGCACCCAACCTGGGCTGGTGATCTGTTTCACCCTAGATAATATACATGTTTCAATGCTGTTCTCTTGAAACATCCCACCCTCTCCTTCTCCCAGAGTCCACAAGTCTGTTCTATACATCTGAGTCTCTTTTTCTGTTTTGCATATAGGGTTATCGTTACCATCTTTCTAAATTCCGTATATATGTGTTAGTATACTGTAATGGTCTTTATCTTTCTGGCTTACTTCGCTCTGTATAATGGGCTCCAGTTTCACCCATCTCATTAGAACTGGTTCAAATGAATTCTTTTTAATGGCTGAGTAATATTCCATGGTGTATATGTACCACAGCTTCCTCATCCATTCGTCTGCTGATGGGCAAGGTGATGCCTTTTTAAAAAAATATCATTTATTTATTTACGGTTGTGCTGGGTCTTCACTGCTGCATCACCTTCTGTCTAGTGGCGAGCGGGGGCTACTCTTCATTGCGGTGCGTGGGCTTCTCAGTGGGGTGGCGTCTCTGGTTGCGGAGCACAGGCTGTGGACCGTGCAGGCTTCAGTAGTTGCAGCGCGTGGGCTCAGGAGTTGTGGCCCACATGCTTGGTTGCTCCTTGCCATGTGGGATCTTCCTGGACCAGGAATTGAACCCTTCCTCTGCACTGGCAGGCGGATTCTTATCCACCGCACCACCACGGAAGTCCTGTGATGCCTTTTTCTCTCTTTTTTTAAGGTGATTAAAAAAATATATTTTTTAAATTAACTTTTATTGGAGTATAATTGCTTCATAATGCTATAGTAATCCCTTGCTGCAGAGCAAAGTGAATCAACCATTTGTATACATACAGCCGCTCTTTTTTAGGTTTCCTTCCCATTAGGGCACCCCAGAACACGGAGGAGAGTTCCCCCATGCCTCTTTCATTTAGCCGTTATAGGCTGGTTTTCGCAAAGGTTCCTAAACATACCACGAGGTTGCACTGCTTCTCCTTTCCAGCCTGCTGCACAAACATGCAGAGGTCATTCACAGACCCCGAAGAGGAACTAATGGATCAAGAGAAACCATGATATGCGAGGGAAACACGACAGGAGCAATTTGTGAGGAACCTGGAGCTCAAGTATAAACAGAATATATAGAGACAAAGAGGCAGTGAAAAGTGACTCATGGCTGCGTGTGCCATGAGCCCAGCCACCCATTTTAGTCAAGATGCCTTTCCTCCTGTAGCTGAATCCATCACACACGTGGCTGTGTGAGGCCTCTACCCAAATGCTAAAATAAAGGTCCCTTCTTTAGTATCTGGAAAAACCAAGAGTACAATTACAGGGTGGGACTGTGTGATTCAACTGCTTAAAGAAAACACATTTTTAAACTCTCATACTGTTTGTTGTTGTTTTTTTTTAAGAGAAATATTAAGACTCCCTGGAGCCACATCTATGTAGAAAAGCAATCTTTAATTTTTTTTTTTGGTTTTATTTTTTTTTCAGGTTTATTTATTTATTTATTTATTTTTTCCATTTATTTTTATTAGTTGGAGGCTATCTTTAATTTTTAAGAAGTGTTTTATAGAGACTTCTGTTAAAATGTTTTTGGTTAGACTCTTCAGTAATCTGAAAAAAAATGTGTAAGTGCTTTTTAAGGGGTAGGGTTTTTGGTTGGTTTTTGACAGCTTTGGAGATTTCATCTGTGTCCTTGGTTAAATTTGGTTTCGTGTAGCTGAAAAATCAAACAGCACAAAAATGCTATAAAAAGTCAGTAGTACTTCCCGTTGCCCACCTGAGCCCACCGCCTCAGCTCACAGTGTCATCCCATTCCAGCTATTCTAATTGCTTCTGGTATTTACAAATAATACACATAGGCTGTTATTTCTTGGTAAATCTTTTTAGATCTTATCCAAATTACAGAAGTTGGTGAGTTAGCTCTCTTATCATCACTGTTACCACTCCTTTATCACTCAATAATTACATCAAAATTTTAAAGTGTTTACGTTGTTATATGTTATATTAGCTATATTATATATTGCATAAATAATTTGTATAATACATGTATACATAATATATGTTATATATGAATTTGGTTCATCACTGTGCTAAGGAGCATAATTGGCTACCATTCCTTCACTTTATTATAGAAATTTGCTTTTACAGGTAATAACTGTCTGGTTTTTTAAAAATGTGCCTTATTTCCTAAATAGTTATGCTAATTTTTCCAATGTTCTACCAGACTCATCAAATGATCAGCAATAATGTTTCCAACTGTCAAGCTCATCACTAGAATGTTTTTTTCTTTGAGGTTCCCTCTGTCCATATGCTCTTTGGGCTCACTGCAAAGTTCCTATCCTGGGACTTTTAAAGGTCTCTTCCACACTGGATCCCTGATTCTTGAACTTACGTCTTCTTCCTCTTGGTCTCCCTCCCTCCAGTAGCTCCCAAGAAAGGGTGCATGGCCAGTAAATTTCTATTCTCTTTAATTTCCTTGAGAACAAGGCAGTTGCCTAAAATGTCTGTTTCCTGGGGTTTAAGAGCAGAGGCGTGGAGAACAGGCTCTGGACCAGACTGTGTCAAAACCCTGGCCCACTCCAACCAGCTGGGTGAACTGGGGCAAACTTCCCAGTCCCTCTGTGCCTGCGCCTTTTTATCCATAAGACGAGGATGATAGGACTTCCCTGGCGGTCCAGTGGTTGAGAATCTGCCTGCCAATGCAGCGGACGTGGGTTCAATTCCTGGTCTGGGAAGATCCCACGTGCCACGGAGCAACGAAGCCTGTGCTCCACAACTACTGAGCCCCTGCTCTGGAGGCTGCGCTCTGCAACGAGACACCACTGCGATGAGCCTGAGCACTGCAACTAGAGCGCAGCCCCCGCTCACCGCAACTAGAGAAGGTCCGAGCACGGGAACCAAGACCCAGCACAGCCAAAACAAAAATAAAAGATGTGGATGACGATGGTGCTCATCCTGCAGTGGTGGTGTGAGGATTAAAGGTTTCACTATATACAGAACACTGAAAAGTGCGCCTGGCGGGTGTCTGGAACTCGTGTGCACCGACTGGTAGGACTATTTGAAATCTAGTCCTTGTCTTCAGGAGGCTGCGCTACTATCTCTTCTTTTAAACCTTTACTTATTTATTTGGTTGCACAGGTGTATTTATTTGGTTGTGGCATGAGGGATCTAGTTCCCTGGCCAGGGCTCGAACCTGGGTCCCCAGCATTGGGAGCTCAGAGTCTTAGCCACTGGGCCACCAGGGACGTCCCTGTGCTACTTTCTTTTTCTGTTTGTGCAGATTTTCTGCCTCAGTTTCCAGTCAGTGTGACCTGGAAACTCTGACGAATATGAACCATTCCTCCTCAGAATGCCATTTGCCCTGGATAGTGTTTGATGGTGAGTTATTTTATTCTTCCACTGATAACATGGACTGGGTGTCCATGATTGATGTGCCTTATCTGGTCTTTGGGCTTCCCGAGATTGGTGGGAGAGAGAGCTGGGGCTGTGGATGACTGCCACTGACTTCTTTCCTTAATACTAATGAAATCAATGCAACGGAGCTTTGCTTCAGTGAGTAAGGGGTGTATCGTCGGCTTTTGACTTGGGTGGGGACACACAGTCTTTCCCCATGTCTTGTGGAGCTTTTCCTTGGTTTGGCTGTAAGAATTATTCCCAGCAGAAGCTTCCCCTCTTTCATGCCCACTTACTGACATACCGAAGTCAGGAAAGACTCTTCTCGCCTGCTGGGGCTTGGGGTGGGGAAGCAGTCCTCTTGACGGAAGAAAGGTTCCCTGATGGAGGTGCGGGTTGTACCAGCCCTTCTTTCTAGGAACCCTTACGCCAGAGCCTTCAAAAACAGTGAGACTTTTCAGAACTCCCTCCTTGTACTTTTCCACATTTCATTCTTGTCTTTGAAGAATACATGTATTTCTTTTCAGCAGCTTCTTTCAATTTGGTCCAATTTCATTTTCTGGATAACACTTCTCAAGTTTATAGTATGAAGTTGGGAACTTTTCTTGGTTTCAGGGTTGATGGCGTGTTCTCTTTTATGATCAAAACAAACATTTTAATAATAACCTTTTAAAATGTTACTTTTACATTTTTGTTAATTTCAGCAAATTTAGGGGAGAGGAATTTCATGAACTTGCAGTCATACCATCAACTTTATCAGAAGTCCCTGAGGCTTTATTTACTTTTCTAACATCAGAGAAAAAGTAGCAATGAGAAACTACAGAGGCAAATGATTCTATTTTTAAAAAATCATGTATTTTTCCTTATAATCAAAGCCTAGGTGGTTTAAACCAATATGCTCCCATAGAAGTTTGCATTTGTGTGGGAGGAGGGCTGTTGTTAATTTTCTCATCAAGACTCTGAAGGTTGAAATTTAAGGTATGAGACAGATTTTTCCCATTTCCCTCTTTGTTTAAAGAGCTTAAACTGTGGAGTTTTTTAAGTCATATAAAGAGGACTCCAGAGAGGACTTTGCCTGATGATGGAGTGTCAGAAAGGAGAAAATTAACTGTTATATTCAATAAGCAAATGCTTAATGAGCATTTGAATATGCCTGGAGAGGTTCAGCAAAAATCAAGGGAGTCAGAGAGGACCTCATTCAACAACATGAACACTAAAAGTGGAAACAACCATATACTATGTGCTTTAGAATCTGATGCAAGAGACAGGGAGTTGAAAGCTGAGAGACGGGGAGCTGAAAGCTGAAGGAGATATGATGGGACGTGGGTGAGGAAGTTATCAAAAGATACAAGGCAGAAAGCAGACTGACAGAGAAGAGGGCAAGCAAGTCATTTCTCAGGTGGAACTGAAGATAGAGGTGAAGAGAGTGGCCAACGTGGAAGGTACAACTGAGATATAAGAAGAGAACATTAGAGCCACAGGGCACATCCCTGCTACTGAATTCTGGACCCAATTCCTCTCTTCAGTACCTTGCCCCCTGGAGTCAATTTTATTTTTTTAAAAATGTACTGTTTCCTTTTAAAACAAAATTTTACTGGAGTACATTCACTTTACAATGTTGTGTCAGTTTCTATGTACGGCAAAGTGAATCCGTTATATGTATACATACATCCCCTCTTTTTTTTTTTTTTTTTTGTTTTTTCCCCATTTATTTTTATTAGTTGGAGGCCAACTACTTCACAGCATTGCAGTGGTTTTTGTCATACATTGAATTAGCCATGGATTTACATGTATTCCCCATCCTGGTCCCCCCTCCCACCTCCCTCTCCACCCCATCCCTCTGGGTCCTCCCAGTGCACCAGGCCTGAGCACTTGTCTCATGCATCCAACCTGGGCTGGTGATCTGTTTCACCCTAGATATACATGTTTCGATGCTGTTCTCTTGAAACATCCCACCCCCGGGTTCTCCCATAGAGTCCACAAGTCTGTTCTATACATCTGAGTCTCTTTTTCTTTTTTTGCATATAGGGTTATCGTTACCATCTTTCTAAAGTCCATATATATGTGTTAGTATACTGTAATGGTCTTTATCTTTCTGGCTTACTTCGCTCTGTATAATGGGCTCCAGTTTCACCCATCTCATTAGAACTGATTCAAATGAATTCTTTTTAACGGCTGAGTAATATTCCATGGTGTATATGTACCACAGCTTCCTCATCCATTCATCTGCTGATGGGCATCTAGGTTGCTTCCATGTCCTGGCTATGATAAACAGTGCTGCGATGAACATTGGGGTGCACGTGTCTCTTTCAGATCTGGTTTCCTTGGTGTATATGCCTAGAAGTGGTATTGCTGGGTCATATGGCAGTTCTATTTCCAGTTTTTTAAGAAATCTCCACACTGTTCTCCATAGTGGCTGTACTAGTTTGCATTCCCACCAACAGTGTAAGAGGGTTCCCTTTTCTCCACACCCTCTCCAGCATTTATTGCTTGTAGACTTTTGGATAGCAGCCATCCTGACTGGCGCATACATCCCCTCTTGTTTGGTTTTGCTTCCCATTTAGGTCGGGCTTCCCTGGTGGCTCAGCTGGTAAACAATCTGCCCACAATGTGGGAGACCTGGGTTCGATCCCTGGGTTGAGAAGATCCCCTGGAGAAGGGAAAGACCACCCACTCCAGTATCCTGGCCTGGAGAACTTCATGGACTGTACACGTATAGTCCGTGGTGTCACAAGGAGCCAGACAGGACTGAGCGACTTTCACTTTCCCGCGCAGGTCAGCAGTGAGCACGGAGCAGTCTCCTGTGCTGTACGGCAGGTCCTCACTGGTTATCCACGTAACGCAACCAATCGTGTGTGCATGTCGATTTCACAGCCAAGTGATCCTTTTAGGACCAAAGTCACAGCGTGTCTCCTCTCTGCCTAAGACTCTGCCGCTGTGCCCCATCTCTGTCTCCCCTAGAGTGAAAGCCAAAGCCCCTCCTCTGGCCCACAAGACCCACGTGGTCTGGTATTATCACCACCCAGCTCCTCACACGCCTCTCCCTGGCTCACTCCAGCCACACTGGACCCTGCTCTGCCCTGCCCCAGCCTCCTGTCGCAGGGCCTTTCCACTAACGGTCCCGTCTGCCGGAAGGATCTTCCTCACTCTCTAGTCTGCGCAGACGTCACCTTCCCAATAAGCCAGGCCCTAACCATTATGTGTAAAAATTCCCCTTGTCTCCACTGCCCCTCTGCCCCCGCCCCGCCCCCGGCCTTGGCACTCCCCATTCTCTGCACCATGCTCTATTTTTCTCTTGCCTCCAGCACTTCACACTTTATAACATCTATAACTTACCTATTATTGTATTGTTTATGCTCTCCCTCTACAGGAATTTAAGCTCTGCTAGGCCAGTGCACAATTGCACTCATCTCACACGCTAGTAAAGTGATGCTCAAAATTCTCCAAGCCAGGCTTCAGTAATACGTGAACTGTGAACTTCCAGATGTTCAAGCTGGTTTTAGAAAAGGCAGAGGAACCAGAGATCAAATTGCCAACATCTGCTGGATCATGGAAAAAGCAAGAGAGTTCCGGAAAAACATCTATTTCTGCTTTACTGACTATGCCAAAGCCTTTGACTGTGTGGATCACAATAAACTGTGGAAAATTCTGAAAGGGATGGGAATACCAGACCACCTGACCCACCTCTTGAGAAACCTATATGCAGGTCAGGAAGCAACAGTTAGAACTGGACATGGAACAACAGACTGGTTCCAAATAGGAAAAGGGGTACATCAAGGCTGTATATTGTCACCCTGCTTATTTAACTTATATGCAGAGTACATCATGAGAAATGCTGGGCTGGAAGAAGCACAAGCTGGAATCAAGACTGCTGGGAGAAATATCAATAACCCCAGATATACAGATGACACCACCCTTATGGCAGAAAGCGAAGAGGAACTAAAAAGCCTCTTGATGAAAGTGAAAGAAGAGAGTGAAAAAGTTGGCTTAAAGCTCAACATTCAGAAAACTAAGATCATGGCATCTGGTCCCATCTCTTCATGGGAAATAGATGGGGAAACAATGGAAACAGTGTCAGATTTTATTTTTTGGGGCTCCAAAATCACTGCAGATGGTGATTGCAGCCATGAAATTAAAAGACGCTTACTCCTTGGAAGGGAAGTTATGACCAACCTAGACAGCATATTAAAAAGCAGAGACATTACTTTGTCAACAAAGGTCCATCTAGTTAAGGCTATGGTTTTTCCAGTGGTCATGTATGGATGTGAGAGTTGGACTGTGAAGAAAGCTGAGTGCCGAGAAATTGATGCTTTTGAACTGTGGTGTTGGAGAAGACTCTCGAGAGTCCCTTGGACTGCAAGGAGATCCAACCAGTCCATCCTAAAGGAGATCAGTCCTGGGTGTTCATTGGAAGGACTGATGCTGAAGCTGAAACTCCAATACTTTGGCCACCTCATGCGAAGAATTGACTCATTGGAAAAGACCCTGATGCTGGGAGGGATTGGGGGCAGGAGGAGAAGGGGACGACAGAGGATGAGATGGCTGGATGGCATCACCAACTCGATGGACATGGGTTTGAGTAAACTCCGGGAGGTGGTGATGGACAGGGAGGCCTGGCGTGCTGCGATTCATGGGGTTGCAAAAAGTCGGACACGACTGAGCGACTGAAGTGAACTGAGGCCAGGATCTTTGCCTCTTTTGTTCACTGATGGATCTCTACTGTCTCAAACAGTACCAGGGATGTAGGAGCCACCCAATAGTATTTGTTGAGTGACTGAATGTTTTCAACTTCATCTTGTAAGCCAGATACTAAATCTTCCATTTTTATCATGTTTCCCACTTTCAAGAGCTCATCCTTGTTCTACAAATAGCCCTCTTAAAAGCATGTTGCTCTTAGCACTATTCACAATAGCCAAGATGTGGAAACAATCTAAATGTCCATTGACAGATGAATGGATAAAGGAGATGTGGTATATGTGTGTGTGTGTGTGTGTGGATATGGGTGGTGGACTTCACTACAGGGTGATTAGGTGGGGGACCCCAGGAACATCTGTATTTTAAATTGTTTTCTCTTTGCTCCCAGCATTCTGAGTGAAGAGGACTGGAAGGAATCTTTGGTATCTAGACTTTCACTTAATATACTTGGTTTCAATATGGTGCCTAACCCCTCTTCACTGGTTCCTGGTATCCCTAAACCAGAGCTTTTCTGGTTCAATTTCTTCAGAGTAAATTTCTTATCTTCTATCAAAATGAGACGGAGGCAGCCCTCAGCTTTGTGAGGTCGGGAGACCTGGGTATATAGCTGCTCTTTTATATAGAGTTTCCCAGGTGGTGCTAGTGGTAAAGAACCTGCCTACTGATGCAGGAAATGTAAGAGATGAGGGCTTGATCCCTGGGTTGGGATGATCTCCTGGAGGAGGGCATGGCAACCCGCTCCAGTGTTCTTGCCTGGAGAATCCCATGGACAGAGGAGCCTGGCAGGCTACACTCCATGGGGTTGCAAAGAGTCAGACACGACTGATGCGATTTAGCATGCACACTTAGAGTTTCAACCAATCTCCCCCTTCAGCTCCATCATGCTCCCCTACCTACAGAGATGCCTGTCCCTTCCCACCCTGAATCTTCCTGCAGCCCCATGGCTGGGTGATCTGGCTTGCTTTTCTGCCTTCTTCTCTGCAGACACTTAGATTTCATCTTTCTCCATGGCCTGGGGGACTAACCACATGTACACTTCCAAAATCATGTTGATGCCTCTTGTCTGCTGTTGTTTCCACTATGGTTGTATTTGTCCTTGTGGGTTTCTCCAATTTTCATCCCTTAACTGCTGATTGAGGGGTTCTAAGGGGGAGTGGATATAAACACAGTCTGTCATGTCTAACCAGATGTTTTATAATACCATCTTAATTCTACCATGTTTTCCTCTGGCATGTACTTCTGCGGTGGTCAGGCATTTCAATGCAACATCTGGCAGTCATTAAAGTACAAGATACACTTTGCAAAAGATATAGGATTCTAGGTTACACTCTATTAAGAAGCAGGTCAATTATATATCTTCAGTTTAACTTCAAAAACAAACACAGATCAACTTTCTGTTTTTCTCTAGTTCTCCATGTTTTTGTTTTCTCGTCATTATGGGTGATAGGACCATTCCGGCTGTCTTCAAACAGCCCCCTGTTGCCCTGAATTGGATATTCTCTTGGTTTCTACAACCAGAATCTTTCAAAATTCCAGCTTCTAAGCTTCCCAGGCCCTCTATGACCAGGGACAACTTTTGGTAGAATCATCTTTCAATTTCTATCTTCCATACAGATTTTCTGGCCAAGTTCTAACAGTTTATGGTTGTTAAGGAGTTGTGGTAGAGGAGAATTTATTTAGGTACCGGGCTGAACTTTAAGAAACTTATAAGGTACACAAAATCTGTCTTTGGTATCCATACACCCCATCATATTTAGAATAAAACATCCATTTTGGAATATCTTATGATTGATTAATGAAGGCTTGTCCGCTCCAAGAGTTATTTTAAAGGAAGATTCAAAGAAGAAATTTTCTGAGTTATTCCTCTTCAAATCAAATATCTCCATGAGGGATAATATGAATAAAGATCTGATGTGCTATTTTTAAAATGCTAGAGTACCCATGTATTTTTTTTTATCAGAATAGAAAGTTAATATGTATGAAGAAGAAACTAAGACTCAGTGAATATAAGCTGTAGTTTCTTAGCATAAATTTTGACACAAAATTCCTTGGTTTTACAGATAAATTACCAGCATTTTCAGGTGACTTACGGGAAAAATTAAGAAATAATGAAATATACCAAGTGAAGTAAGTCAAAGACAAATACCATATGATGTTACTTTAATTCCACATGTAAGTGGAATCATCCCCCCCAAAAAAACAATATAAATGGATTTGTTTACAAAACAGAAATGGACTTACAGACTTAGAAAACAAATTTATGGTTACCAAAGGGGAAGAGGGGAGGGGCAAATTAGGAGTTTGGGATTAACATATACACACTACTATATATAAAATAGGTAACAAGAACGAACTGCATAGCACAGGGAGCTCTAATCAATACTCTGAATATTCTGTAATGACCTATAAGAGAAAAGAAAGTGAACAAGAATAGATACATGTATGTGTTTAACTGCATCATCTTGCCGCACACCTGAAACTAACACAGCATTGTAAATCAGCTATATTCCAAAATAAAATGAAAATTTAAAAGGAAATGATGAAGTAACCAGATTATCTGTCAATAAGCAGATGTAGACCATTCAACTAAAGAGACCCCCACTCCCCAAAAAAAGAGCATGTGTGAGTCTGATCATTATAAATTATCCTGACGAACTTAACTGTGTGTGTAGGGGTGTATGATTTAGAAACGATCACCTCTGAGCTTTACTTTGGTCTTGTGAACTTGGGACTCATATGTTTTCTATATGGCCTTGCTCGGATCCACTAGCCCAGTAATTATTTAGTGAACACAACTGTTGCTAATACAACAAGGCTATAGTCTGATAACCTCCTTGTAACTGTAACTTCAAGCCAACAATTGAACCTCCCAGTCAACTACTGTCAGAAGATTAGCTTAAAATTAACTCTGTCAAACTCAAATTGCAATTATTTTGAAAGCAAACTTATTTCAGCTAACAGGTTAAGTCATTCTGATGGGCCTTTCAGGATTCAGTTTTGTTCAAAAGTAAACAGTCTGTGGAGCTGAAGTGGCTACTTTCTTCTGTTTGGTTTAAAATCTTTTTTTTTTTTTCCCTTAAAAGAAGAGGTACAAAGTTGATAATTCATCTTCAAAATTGCCCAGGTCAAGGCTATTTCAAAACTGCTTTGACACAGAACTTCAGGGTATGGGTCAAGTGTTTAGGCATTTCAGCAGACCCAATGAGGTGTCTGTTTTAGACTTCTGTGAAGACACCTGCTGCCTTCTCCACCCACAGAGCCACTGTCATCCAAGACGGAGGTGGCTCATGAACCAGTCAGGGGACAGGCTGGCCTTTTATCTTATGTAACAAATGTTCTGACTTTTCTTCCTTTATGTCTGGCATCTAGAACATGCAGAATTCCTTAAAAAAAAACAAAAACCTAGTAACCTTTGCTTCAGATGCTTGCAAATGATCTTAATTTTGAATGGTTCCCTAGATCACTCAAAAACTCAGATAATAACTGGTATTTGAAAGGCCCAGGCAAAGGTGCACCCTAACATTCCTTTCTATAGAGTTTCAAAAGTGAATTTGGGGACACAGGGCCTTTGAAATGCCCCCTGAAAAAAAAAAAAAACGTTCCATTTTCAGTAAGTTCAGGAAGGCTGCATACTGCAATTCCTTTCCAGAGATTCATAATATATAATATTTGGCATATTAAAAGCTCTGAGAAGTTCTATGTAAATAACTCTATTCTAACTTTGTCCAACCAAAATTTTAAAACATATTTAATCACAGAATCCTTTGTACACAGCTTACTCGTTCATTTGGAAGGGGATCAAGATATGCCATCCCCAAATATGCCACAGTGTCATAATAAGAGTTACTGAACGTTTGTTTGGTCTATTAATACAAGAGCTCCGGGAGATGGTGAAGGACAGGGAAGCCTGGCTTGCTGCAGTCCATGGAGTCGCAAAGAGTCAGATATGACTGAGCAGATGAACAACAGCAACAATTAATAGAAGAATTTCCCAAATTCCTTCTGTACTTAATGGCTTCTATAGGAGAACCAGGAAAAAACAGGGGACATCTATGATACTCTAGGGAAAACTACATATGCCTACGAGATAACTGGAAAACAACTGCAAGTAATCCCTTAAAAAGTAAGATCTGGTCAAAGTTCACATGTAATGAAGGAAATCTCCATGAAACCAAGCTTGACTTCCTATCACAGTGAAGCTCTTTCAAGGAGGTCAGCACTGCCAGAGGGACAGCTCCCTGGCTGGCTTGGAGTTGGGGGTGGAGTGGGAAGAATCTTTCCCTAGAGAGGCGAGCGTTCCCTACAGACTACTTTGCAGGCTTCAGATGCTTTGTAAGAACACACATTCGTATTCTATCGTAACAGCTACCAATAATGAACAAAACTTTTAAAGTGTTAGAGGTTCCTTCTGATCCAAAGTGTACATGGCACTGACAACCAGTATCTTTGATTTTCATCTCATTACTGTGATTACTGCTTGGACTAGGGAGAGAAAACATTATTCCATTATTATATACTAGGCCTCATGCTAGACTCGTGACATACATTAAAAACAGGTTTTTAGAAACACTTCTACTTGACATATTTTTGCACCTTGCTGCTTTATGTTTCTTTTTCTAATAGTTCAACATTAAAAAAGCAGGGCATACATCTGACGTAAGTTTCTTGAAGTCAAACATATTTTGCTGGCAAATGCTTGGCTTTGAGAAACAGTCATTTTTCAGACCTAAAACTGCTTCTACACAGGGATGCAATTAATATTTGCAGCTCTTGCTAGGAGCCTGGCTCTCGCTGCAGGCAATGGGTGCTGGTGCCAACAGGGTTTTGCTGAGTCTGGCTCTTTTAATGTATCCCTGTACCCCAAATATGCCATCAGTCCCCAGGGTCCACACTGATGGTGATACGAGTAAGGATGCTTTCTGGAGAGGAATTTCAGAATCTAGGGAGAAGGAAGTAATCTGGAAAAGGTCCTTCAGATGACTTGGATAAACATCAAATATGCTTCCTCTTTCCATTTTTCTGTCTTGGCCTGTAATGAATGTAAGGAGGAATCACAGGATAAGAAGAACACTTACTAAGGACAGATATTTTTTCAACAGTTCAAATTTATACAAGTTGAACATAATATGATTAAATAACTATGAAGATCACTCCTGGTTATTACTCAATGCCAGAGGGGAGGGGGAAAGAGAATACAAGTGCACTCTCTGTGTGCATGATTTATCATAATAGTAGGTGCCACATGGTCAGAATAATGAATAGCTCATGCTAGAATGTGTTGTGGGTGAGACAGAAATGTTGCTATTCAGAGAAAAATCTAGAGCAAAATGCTAGGTTTTCTCAGTGATGTTGAGGTTTTATATTTGTGCACACAGCTATCACTAAATTACTGAAAATCCTACTAGAAACAGATCTGGAAAATTCTAGTACCTGATCTATTAATTTTCCAAGAAATGTTTTATAACACAGTATTTGAAGACTAAACTTTCTTAATTATATACCAATCAAGTTGGAACAGATTTAAAATGAATATCAATAGGAATATAATCTTCCAACTAATATAAATACAATATAGTTTTGTCAAATGAAATTATTTACCTTTTTATTTTATATTGGAGTATTGCCAATTAACAATGTTGTGGTAGTTTCAGGTGGACAGTGAAGGGACTCAGCCACACATACACATGTATTCATTCTCCCCCAAACTCCCATCCTATCCAGGCTGCCACACAGCATTGAGCAGCGTTCTCTGTGCTATACAGTAGGGCCCTGTTGGTTTCCCACTTAACTTCCTTTTTATAAACTGCATATTTCTCTTTTTTTCAATCCATTTTCTTTAGTTTTTTTTTAAACTGATTTGTACAAGCTCTTTATAAATTAAGGGACTCATTCTTTTGTTATTAGTGTTTAAATATTTTTTTCCAGTATGCCAATGATCTTTTGATACTGTTTATAATATACTACCATAGAGAAGTTATTTTTTTTTAAAAATTGAGTGCAGCCAAATGTACTCATTTTTCTTCTTTGGTTACACACGTATTTGAAACACAATTGAGAACACACAATAATCATAAAGGGCTTTGCAATGCTTTTTATTTTATACATCAAGCACATTTCCTCATGTGAGCAAATATCTTCTTATAATGTGATTCTGAACAGCCTCACAGTACTCAACAAGAAACATGCCTATAATTCAGTTAACCATGCGTAGTATTTCTGGTGTTTTCTGCTTTTAAAAATACCATTTTAGGAGTATCATTGCACCTATTCTAATTCTAAAGGAGAACTGCTGCCATTACCCAATTCCAACTGCCACATATTTAAGTACTCTTTACCAAACTCCACCATTTGAAGAGCTAAAAAGAATTAACTAAATTGATACAAGCTAACCTATTGTATATGCTATGATTAAACTGCTTTGATTAGGAAATGTTGCTTTAAAAAATTCACTAGCAATTTGAATTTTTTCTTTGGTGAATTCTCTCTTCATACCTTTTCTTGTCCATCACATATTCGTAATTTCACCTCATGATTTGTAAGGGCTTTTTATATATGAAGTAAGTTAAACCTTTTATTACATTTACAAAGACTTTTGGGCATTTTGCCTTGTACCGTCTCCTGGCCATGGCTCTTGGTTCTGGCTAATAAAACATGAGAAGACATTTTCTAGGCGTTGCTGAGAAAGAAAAATGTCTCACTCCTCAGAGAGAAAGCCCAAGGACCTCTAGAAGTGAATTCTTTCCTTGAATAAGTAAATATGGCTGCTGACTGTTAGCAGCCATCTTGCAACCACAAGGGGGAGCCACACTGAGAGTGAAGATGATCCAGAAAGCTTCCTGTTGTATGAAATCCTTTAACACTCACCAGACTGAACTAAGGTTTCTTTCCCCACCCCCTCCTTCCCTTCCCTCCCCCTTCCCTCCTCTTTCTCCCTGCCTCTCCCCTGCCCCTCTCTTTCTCCTGCTTTCTCCCTTCCTTGCAACTGAACACAATTTTGCTACAACAATAATTTTTGAGACCCAGAAATTGTAAAGGTTTATGCTGCGCTATCTATCAATCTTTGCCCTTATGATTCTTCTTTTGCTGCTGCTAAACTCAGCAAGCCCCTCCCTACTTTAAAATCAAATATCTGGGGGATTTCCCTGGCAGTCCTGTGGTTAAGACTTTGCCCTCCAATGCAGGAGGTGGGAGTTCGATCCCTGGTCAGGGAGCTAAGATCCTACAGGTCTTGTGGCCAAAAAAACCAAAGCATAAAACAGAAGAAATGTTGTAACAAATTCAATGAAGACTTAACAGAATAAATATTAAAGAATCAAATATGTGCCCATGAAATGAATTTGTTTAGTTAAGATATAAGGTCTGGAGTGGGGTGGGGAAGGGGCTCAATCACAAACAGGAGAGAGCCTTTATTTCACAATCATTTCATGAATGGCAGGAAATTATGTCCACTCTAGTAGTTTCCATAATTAAAGATGTGTGAAATGCCCCCTGAAGGTCTGGAATCTTTGAAATACAAATGAGTTACCAGTTTCAGCTGATGAATATGATGGGAGAAATGTTCTATTTGGATCAGACTTATGTGAGTGGACTGAATCTAAGTCAGATCCTACCTGGTCAGCCATTAAGAAGAGTTAATACTGGAAATCTTTATGGGGATGTCTCCCCTGAAATAGCTGAATAAAAAAAAAAACAAAACACTGGGGAAGAATCAAGAAAAAAAAATACCCACATACATAAAATTATTTGACTACAAAAGGCATAAGCAACAGTGGAAAGGGTATATTCTATATATTTTAATATACAGTCATAATAAATCAGCATGCATGCATGCATGCTAAGTTTCTTTAGTTCTGTCTGACTCTTTGCAACCGTGTGGACCACAGCCTGCCAGTCTCCTCTGTCCATGGGATTCTCCAGGCAGGAATAAATCAGCATTTTCACACAAAGTCAGAGTAACCATAAATTAGATTTAGAGAATAATCAGAGTGCTTTTCGAATGAACACCAGTGTTAGACTGTCTATAAACAGCTCGATCTTGCCTGTGAAATATTTTAGGACCATCAGAATTGACCGTTCTTTTTGGTCTTTTTCACTCATCTCAACTGGCCTGTGATCAATATTTCATGGAACTCTTCTATAGCTGCCCTTCAGGCATCCTTCCAAAAAATCCAAACCCAAATTTTCAGCTGAAAACTTCACAGAGAGAACTCCCGCTGCACTGAACCTTGAAGGAAGGGATGCATCAGCAACAAAAAGTGACAGAAGCACAGACGCTGTGGTGATATTTCTGAAAATGCCTTCCGAAGGTTCAGACCCTTTCTTGCTGTGGAGTTTTTTGCTTCTGAATTTTCCTCAGCTTGCGTCTTCTCTCCCTGGAATTTCCCTAGGGTCAGCCCCTTCTCAATCTTTGTGAGTATGTGTTCAGGCCTCAGTTTTGTCTGACTCTTTGCAACCCCATGGACTGTAGCCCGCCAGGCTCCTCTGTCCATGGAATTTTTCAGGTAAGAATACTGGAGTGAGCTGTCATTTTTCTCCTCCAGGGGATCTTCCCAACCCAGGGATCGAACCTGCATCTCCTGCATCTCCTGTATTGGCAGGCAGATTCTTTACCACTAGTGCCATCTTACTTTAATGTTGCCCTCCTCAGAGAGGTCTTCACTGACCAGCCCATTTCCCTTGACCTCTGAATGACTTTCGGAACTCAGTCCTTCCTTTCCTTCATAACTGTTACACAGTTTATATTTATTTGTTGACTTTTTTTGGTCTTACTCCTCAATTAGAATGTATACCCCATGAGGACAAGGACTATTTCGATTATGTTCATCACTGTGATTCCTAAGAGTGCCTGGCAATAAACACACTTGTTGAATGAATGTATATACATTGGCTTGAATACACTAAAGATCTCTTATTATAAGTTTTAAAAAGAAGACTTGCTTATCTGTGAAAAAGTCCCCCCTAAGCCGAATAACCTTAGGGCTTAAGAGCTCACCTAAGAGAAACAGATAAGTCATTCTGTTGCACAACAGTACAGACAAGCCAAGCAACTGATGAAACATTCAAGAAGAAGCACATGGCTGCTGCCACAAAGCTCTCAAGTCTTAATGGAATCTCAAAAACCAGCGTCAGTGGTTGATGGTTCTAGAGCAGTCTAGCATGAATAAGCACTGACTTGGAAAACTGCTACCAATCTGTCAGTGAGGGGCCTGATGCATGAAAAAGTCTGCTTTTCAGTGAATATTCTACTTACATGAAAAGAGTTTCACCAAAAACATAAGTATTCATCTTAAATAAGTTGGTTCTAACTATGAAAATATGAATATTCTAGATTAAGTTCCCAATTGCTTGTTCATCCCAGTTACCAGATTTTTCACAAAAAAGTTCCCCTTTTGACTTCCACCAGCCTCCCCCCCCCCTTCCATTTTTGGACAGAAGTCAACCCCCCAGTGTCACTGCATTTCATCAAGAGACCAAGGAAAATGCGACCTGTGACATCTTTACTCATTCTTGGAGCCAAAGTGACCAAGAAAGAGCCCATAAACTCTACTGTGCATTATTTTATTTATTTCATTAGGCTCGTAGGAAAAATCTGATTCCTCTATTACTGGAATGAGAGGAAAGAGGTGGGGAAAACCCTAGACTGGGAAATTCTGCCAAATTCAAATATACAAATATTGTACGTGTGTACGCTAAGTCGCTTCAGTCATGTCCGACTCTTTGTGACCCCATGGACTGTAGCCCGCCAGGCTCCTCTGTCCATGGAGATTCTCCAGGCAAGAACACTGGAGTGGGTTGCCATGCCCTCCTCCCGGGGATCGTCCCAACCCAGGGATTCAACCGGCAGCTCTTACTTCTCCTGCACGAGCAGGTGGGTTCTTTACCACCATCGCCATCTGGGAATCCCCACGACTATTATATACTAATTCTCAAATGGAAAAAAATGAAGTTACAACGGATGGATAAAGAACCAGCTCTTGGGTCAGACCACTTAGATGAACTAGCTGTTCAGGCTCACAGGCTAAGGATGACTGAGAAGATGCCCCTGGGCCACAGTTCGTGGCCTGTTAGGGACCAGGGCACACAGCAGGAGGTAAGCGGCAGGTGAGCCAGCAAAGCTTCATCTGTATTTACAGTCACTCCCCATCGCTCTCCCATCACCCGCAAATGTCCAGTTGCAGGAAAAAAGCTCAAGACTCCTGCTGATTCTGTATTACAATGAGTTGTATAATTATTTCATTATAAATCACAATGTAATAGTAATATAAATAAAATGTGCAATACATGTAACATGCTTAAATCATCCCAAAATGATCTCCCTCCCCGACCTCGGTCTGTAGGAAAACTGTCTTCCATGAAACTAGTCCCTGGTGCTAAAAAGTTTGAGGACTGCTGCTGTAATTAATGTAGTTTTGGTTTTAACTCAGCAGCTGACAGATATTCTCTACTTTCCTCTCTTTTGGAGAGGTGATCCAGCAGATACTCTATTCTTCCAAAGGCACAGAAAACTGCTTCTTTTTCATATGTCCGTGGAGTCCACTGAGTCACTACATTATGGCAAGAGGAGGAAAGTAGCTCAAAAGAGTCTCAGAGTTTCCATGTCTGTGGAGGTCTATCCTCTAAACCCACAATCATGGAACAAGTTTTCTGGGATCATCACATTCAAGACTGTACTTATTTGGCCAGGCTAAGACTACAAAAACTCATAGCTCCTTGACCTAACTATCAAATAACAACTACAGAAAATTGGCTTATTACTAAATAATTTTGCTTTGAATCCTAGATTTTCTTCCTCTTCCAAAGAAGTATGTTAATATAGCTGTAAGTTTACTGTCATCTACAGAAAACCCTGAGCTAGGTTGTTACTATAGCAAATTCATTCCTTTCCTCTTCATCTACATGGGTCACCCCACTGATGTGACCTGCTTTGGTCAGTGTGTGGTTACCCCACACATGTGACCTCAATAGTTTGAAATGTGCTTGTGTGGTCAGCTGTGCCCTCTCAGGCATCTGCTGTTATCATGAGAAGAACATGCCCCAGGCTCTACTTACATCAGCAAAAACAAGCCACATGTGGAGCCAATCTGTAGTCAACCCACGGCCTGGGATGGGCTCAGCCAAAAATGGCCAAACCCTGGATGCATGAAGAATAAATAAATATTGACTGCTATAGCCACTAAGGTTTAGAGTGGTTTGGTGGGCTGAATAATCCTCCCTCCCACATATCTACCTCTCAATCCCTGAAACCAGTGAATGATACTTCATCTGACACAAAAAAAGGACTTTGCCGTTGTGATCAGGTTAATGATCTTGAGATGGGTATATTATCCTAGATTATCTGGGTGGACCCTAAGTGCAATCACATGTATCTATATAAGAGGGGGGCGGTGGGAGATCTGAAGAGGAAGAGGGGATGGCATGTGACTATGGAAGCAGAGACTGGAGCCACCAACCATGGAATTCTGGCAGCTACCAGAAACTGGAAAAAGCAAGGCACAGATTATTCCCATAACCACTAGAGGAAGTGTGGCCTTGATGACACCCTGATTTTGGCCCTGTGAAACTGATTGCAGACTTCCGGCCTCCAAAACTGTGAAAGGATAAATTCCTGTTGTTTTAAGTGACTAAGTCTGTGATAATTTTCATAGCAGCCACAGGAAACCAATATAGGTGGTTTGTGGCACAGTTATGCCAATGGTCAACTGATATATACCCAAACCAATAATAATATTAGTGTTAACAATAACCAATGTTAGTAATTATAGCAAACAATAGTAGCTGCCATATGCCAGGCAGCTGATCAAAGTATGTTGAATATATTAAGTCATTTAATACTCACAACCGTACTGTATGGTGGGTGCTCTGATTTCCCTTTTACAGATGAAGAATCGGAAGAACAGAGAGGCCACTACATTTCATTTTGTAAGTGCTGAGCAGAGATTGGACCCCAAGTGCCTTGTGGTTGACTGAAGCTAACAACGACCTGCTGGTTAGGCAGCAGTAGAGTCAAAAAATTACACAGAAGTTAGTGATTCTTAACTCGGGCAGCAGAGTTAAAACTTAAAGGCTTCTTTCCCAGTTGGGAATAACTCTTATGCCAACTAATTACTCCATTTGCTTGGTATGATGAAGGTATCTCATTTAAATGCACACGACTAGCTCTTAAGTATTAAGAAACATAACACAGCTATAGGAAACCTTTATAACTCCCGGAGCACTGAGTATTGAATCACGATACAATAATTTTATTACTGGCAAAACACCATCCAAGCCACTGTGCGCAGGGTATCATGCTGGGGCCCCTGCGGCTGCTGCTAAGTCACTTCAGTCGTGTCCGACTCTGTGTGACCCCATAGACGGCAGCCCACCAGGCTCCCCCGTCCCTGGGATTCTCCAGGCAAGAACACTGGAGTGGGTTGCCATTTCCTTCTCCAATGCATGAAAGTGAAAAGTGAAAGTGAAGTTGCTCAGTCGTGTCAGACTCTTAGTGACCCCATGGACTGCAGCCCACCAGGCTCCTTTGTCCATGGGATTTTCCAGGGGAGAGTACTGGAGTGGGGTGCCATTGCCTTCTCCGGCTGAGGCCCCTGGGTGAGCACAAATAAGCAAAAGGACACTGCTTCCCCCGACAATTTATCATCTGGTTCAGGAGAGAAGACAAAATGTGCAAAATTACGAATGATCTGCAGATGACAGAAATCTTAGAATTCAACAGGAATCTTTTGAGCTAAAGACCTTTTTTCAGGGTTTTGTGCTTTGTTTGTTTTTAGTATTTTTAAGTCTCTGTTGAATTTGTTACAACATTAGTTCTGTGTTATGTTTTGGTTTTTTGGCTGTGAAGTATATGGGATCTCAACTCCCCGACCAGGGATCGAACCCACACCAGCTGCACTGGAAAGAGATGTCTTAGCCACAGGACCGCCAGGGAAGTCCCTGAAGACCTCTTATAAGTCATCAGCTGGGTGGTTCTCTGCCCTGACTCTTCCACAGAACACCTGGCAATACTAAGACTTTCTGACAGAAAACACTGAATGTAAATAGCCCTAAATTTTAATGAAGCTCCACAAAGGAATGACTCAGGTTCCTCCTGAGTCTGCATATGGACGTATGCACCTGTGTGCATGTGTGGGCACTTCTAGAATGAATGTGGTTAAAAAGAAATCACACCAAACACCCTGTTTTGTAGCATATATTCTCATTTAACATTTATCGTGAGCACTTGATTACATTTCTTTATATTGTCCTTGTTAACAGCTAGTTTTCTGCTGTATGGATGTATCATAATTTATATGACTCAATGTTTTTCTCCATCATTTTCCACTTTCATGAGAAATACTGAAGAGAAAATTCTTACAACTCAATGTTTACATAAAGTCTCAAGAATCTCCTTACTATAAATTTCTAGAAGTATAATTGCTAGATTAGAGGCAAACCCAACCAAATTTTAGATTTTTTTTGGAAACACATTGCTAAACTACCGTCTGGAAAGTTCTCACGTATTTACTCTCTTGCCAGCAGTAAACATATCCTCAGCAACACTGTGTAGGATTGAAAAAAAACCCTCAAGTATTTGAGGTGAAAATGTGTTTGCTGGCCATTTTTCCCTTTTTATTTTTTATTTTTTTGGTGGACTGATTGTTTATATTCCCCCTCCATTTTCTAGTTAGGTGTTTATTTCTTTGGAAGGGCCTTTGTACATTAAAGGTATTTATATTCTGCACATGCTGAAATTGAAAAGATAGCATTTAAAGCCACTCTATGTCACCCCATAAACAGAAACTGTAGGCTCTAAATATATGCAATAAATAATGATACATATCCCAGAACGTGCTGAATATTTCATAAATTTTTTATTTTGGTTAGCAAAACTTACTAGTCCAAGCAGAATGTGTTTAAATGTGCCAGGACAAAGAATATAAGCCATTTCTGCCACACTTCGATTTCTTGGTAGCAGTTACGTACGTTTGCTGTAGCAAGAGAAAGCTAAAGTGAACCTTAACATCACAGCCCTTACGCTTACATCACACAGATTCTGCGATATACCTACTAGGACATGAGAATGTACTTTGTCACCCACAACGTGTCTTGCTCTTGTTGCTGTTTAGTTACTAAGTTGTGTCCAACCCTTTTGCGACCCCAAGGACTGTAGCCCGCCAGGCTCCTCTGTCCATGGGATTTCTAAGGCAAGAATACTGGAGTGGGTTGCCATTTCCTTCTCCAGGGGATCTTCCTGACCCAGGGATTGAGCCCGAGTCTCCTGCACTGGCAGGTAGAATTCTTTGTTTTTAACTTTTTAATTGAAGAATGAATACTTTACAGAATTTTGTGGTTTTCTGTCACACATCAGCAAGAATCAGCCATAGGTACACCCATGTCCCCTCTCTCCCGGACGTCCGGCCCACGTCCCTCCCCATCCTGCCCTTCAGCCTGTCCCAGAGCCCCCGTTCAGTTCCCTGAGTCGTAAGGCAGATTCCCACTGGCTCTCTATTTCACCTTCGGTATTGTACATTTCTACGTCACTCTCCCCACACATCGCCACTTCCCCTCTTCTCCTCCGCCCGTGTGCATAGGTCTGTTCTCTATGTCTGTTTCTCCATTGCGGCAGGTAGATTCTTTACTGCTGGGCCACCAGGGAAGCCTATAAAGTGTCTTGGCTTAATGAAATATGTGGCAAAAGCATGTACTTTTTGAAAAAAAAAAGTTTTGAAAATCACCTTTTTTTGGGGGGGGGTGATATTTTACATGAACTATCAGCATGGCCATTAGATAGTGAATACTCATTATACTATTTTCTTTGCTGCCTTTAATATTTGTCACCCAATTGTTTCCCAAAGAATCAGAGGGAACTTACATAGGAGGTACCTAGACGACACTGTCGCCCAAAGAAAGAAAATGAAGTCGCTCAGTCGTGTCCGACTCTTTGCAACCCCACGGACTGTAGCCTACCAGGCTCCTCTGTCCATGGATTTTCCAGGCAAGGGTACTGGAATGGGTTGCCATCTCCTTCTCCAGGGGATCTTCCCAACACAGGGATCGAACCCAGGTCTCCCGCATTGCAGGCAGATGCTTTACCATCTGAGCTACCAGGGAAGTGTTACACAGTCACCCAACTGAGTAATAAAGAAGAACAGGTAGGCAATGAGGGTGGGGTGTCAGTAGGAAGGGTGAGTCACACTGGAAACCCCCAACTAAGAATGGTTCCTGGATTTGCGTACAAACCCGAATCCTGAGCTTCCTGGAAGCTTCAACAAATGCAAAACTTATGAGTTGCCTGGATTTCATTATTTCATGAGGTTTGTAATTAAATACTCCCTGCACCCAAATATGCTTTTAATTTTTAAACGATAATTTTTGTCAAGGAGGAAGAAAAATTAACTGCTCAGCAGTGATTTGATGGTATTTTGCTTGACGTGGCTGTCTTCCTCCAGATGAGCTTTTGGTGTACGCCTCCTATCTGTAGGATATTTCATTTGAGTCTGGAATGGCAATCCTCACTGAATTGTTCACTAGTTTTTAATTTAATGTAAACACCTATTCATCAAATCACATCCCCTTCACTAATTAATTCCTTGCAGAGAGTCAATTTCTTGAGCTTCCAGCAATTAAAAAAGAAAAGTGCCAGGAAAATGTAGCCAGAGTTGGTTTTTTTTTTCCTTTCACCACTTTTAGGGGCCAGAAAATGTTGTCATGGAGACAACAGCTGCTAGATTATGAGTGACAGGTCTCAAGAGAGAAGTGTCTTGGAAAGGGAAGATCTCAAGTTGAAAAAAAAAGTGAGAAAGAACCACTGCAAGCTCCTTCACTAAGCATGGTGGGGAGCTCAGCTGAAAGAGGTATTTGAGTGAACAAAGAATAAAAAAAGTATTTCCTCCTTTCTTTCAACTAACATAGGAGATGTTTTTCTTCCAAGGGGGAACAGATTTCTTTTAAGCAAATCTCAAGCATATGTACATATCTTGACATAATTACATTTTAAAATTGGGATTCACACTGATGCACCAAATTGGTTGCCTTAGTAATGAGATATCACCCAGGCAACGGATTTGCTGCTCTTTCGCGAGAGCAAATCATCTGCTTGCAACTTACAGGGCAGCAGGCTGGGGAAGGGGTGGCAGTGGTCGCTTCCTGGCAGTTATCTGAGAGGAGATAAATAAGAAACAAATTCTTTTTGACATGTCGTCATTACTTTCCATATATGTTTTTATCTTTTTTATTCATCAGTTGGGTGGGAGGAGGAAGACAGTGGGTGGGGGTAGGAAAAGAGAGAGGGAGAGAGGGAGGGAGGGAAAAGGATGCTCTGTCGTTCCAATGCTGCTGAAGCATTTTTATTGTTCTAAAAGGGCTTTGCATTTGTCAATATGTAAACACTAAATGGCATCAGTTACTGGCCGACATTATAAATCAACAGAAATTTTCTCCACAATAATAAAAATCAATGACTTGTAATGAGTAATGTTATTTTAACGTCACTGCTTAGTAACACATGTAGGGGTAATGCTTCAACATTCAAGAATCATTTACTAAATGTCTTGCAGGTAAGAAATACTCCTTGGTTTCTTCATTAAGAACATACATCCTTTCCCATACCTATTTCTGTTACCACGATTTACCAATAAATGTTTGACACAGTTTCCTGGGGGCTTCCCAGGTGATACTACCTGCCTGCCAATGCAGGAGATGTAAGAGATCGGGTTTGACCCCTGGGCGGGGCAGGTCCCCTGGGGGAGGACATGCCAATCCACTCCAGTATTCTTGCCTGGGGAATCCCATGGATACAGAAGCCAGGGGGGCTACAGTCCAGAGGGGTGCATGGAGTCAGACACGACTGAAGTGACTTAACACGCGTGCACACACACTTTCTTGCTGGAGGATTCTGATATGCATGTGTTTTTCTTCTCCTCTTTACTCTGCTTCCACCCCAATCATTTTTGACATTCTGGTTATTAATAAACAAGCGATCTCCCAATGGCCACATTACGTGGACACTTTCAGCCCTTTATTTAGCTGCATAACTCTGTGTTTGACACTGCTGATCAACCCTTCTTCCTTAAAACTGGCCACTTCCTTTGCTTCCTGACTCATACATCCCACTTGCTGGGCATCCTGACTTGAATGTCTCAGAGGCAGTTCGAACTATGCCCCAAACTATTAATTTCCTCCTAATATGCTCCTGCCTCTGTTCCTTTTCTCTCTTTCTCAGTTGGTAGTGGCACCAGCTGTCTAGGAACATTCCTCCAACACTGATGTGGCAGTTTTTGTATTAATAATCCCAAGGGCTAGGACTAGTCTACATTTATCATCGAACACAATATTGAATATTTGTGTTTAAATATTTTTGAATATTTTTGTAGAAAAACTTGCTCCCTATTTTTGTCATAGGAAGTTTATTTTACCCAATAACCATAGCCACAATTAACTGCTATGACACCAATGACCCAACTCTAAACAATTCAACCTGTACAAATGGTTTATGAAATAGAGATGAAGAGCTACCTTCCCTACAAATGGACTTTGAGTAAAATGTGAACTTGACAGAGTGGTTCTCAAACTTTTTGGCCTCTCTCCTTCATCCAGAAAGGATAGGCTACCCACTCCAGTATTCTTGGGCTTCCCTTGTGGCTCACCTGGTAAAGAATCCACCGATAATATGGGAGACCTAGGTTCAATCCCTGGGTTGGGAAGATCCCCTGGAGAAGGGAAAGGCTACCCACTCCAGTACTCTGACCTGGAGAATTCCATGGACTGTATAGTCCATGGGGTTGCAAAGAGTCGGACACAACTGGGTGACTTTCACTTTCACTCACTTCATCCAGAAAGCCTTCTCTTCTAGCTCAGGTAGGTGGCTGGTCTCTGAGCACACCTGGCAGTCATTACCTACTCAACAGAGTCATAATTACTCAACTGCACTGGTCTGAGTGCTAACACATCACCCTCCTGACTGGGTTGTCAGCGTCCTCTGGGTGAAGCCCTGACTTGTTCACTGTACATCCCTCTTCAGTAATGAATGGGAAAATCCATGTTTATTACTCATTGAAAATGCATGAGTGCCCTTCTCCCACCCAACCATACATCACAGTGTTGGAAAAGACACTTGCTACCCATTTCATCTCCTACTGAAGAGACATATCATCATTTGATCAAGGGCACATTTTTCTTTATTTCTTTCGATACTTAGCCATGGTCAAGCAGCATATTTTTAACCATAAATATTCCCCATGAATAAAGTAGTGAGTGGACTGGCATTGGGGGCAACCTCTCTTATCACTCAGGAAATCTTCCCCCTCCCTTCCTGTAATTTGGCTTATGCTTTGTCTACAGTCATCCACACACACCTTTCCCAACCTACTCATGGCTTGAAAGTTACTTTTACTACAACAAACAAAAATCTCTTCTCCTGGAGCATGTATTCTCAGTAAAAGAGTCACTGATCACTTTTCATTACCGCACCTATGTCAAGAGCTGATTCATATAGGAAATAGCAGTTTCCTTCCCATTGTAGTGAAGATATATCTTAGTTCATACATCCAAGAGTCAATGACTCAGGCACCACTAGGTGTCTACTCAGGTCATTTAATAAAGGAATTTTGCCAAAGTACCTTCTTCTTTCTCTCGAGCATGATGCCGTCATCATCTTTGAGGCTGGTTTTACAAACTTTTCTTCAATAGTGTAAGTCATACCTGTTTTTCCATAGGGGGTGAGTGCACATGGAACGATGCTGCTATGGTGTAAGTGAATCATGGAGAAAAGGGTGTGTGCAGAAGGCTGGACCACTGGATTCAAGCCCCGGCTGTGGGGCTCACTGTTGGTGTGATTTCCAGCAAGGTACTCTGGCTACTGAGGTGGCTTGAGACCCCTTTCTTTTTAGATGAAAATAGTGATAGACACTCATTTGCAGAGCTCTTGTAAAGATTCACTTAAAATATATATTAAGGGCTCAGAACAGCGCCTGTCAGCCAGTAAAGATTAACTACTGTATTAGTAGGTGTCTTGGTTTTTTTTCTTTAACACTTTAAGGGCAAAAGTAATCAATTTCATATGAGAGGTAATTATTTTGCTTTTAGTCTGAGAAATCAAACACTTGATTGGTTTCTCAAAGAAGCTGGGGAGCTTTGTTTGAAAAGGATGTGAGAGGCCCACAGCTTCATGCTACTATTTGATGAAGTTTCACATAAACAATATATCAGGGAACAGGGCCAAGTGAATAACAACACACATACACTCTAATTTTCAGATAATGATTCTATTCACACTTTTTCTCTGGCTGATTTACAAAATTATTCTACTCAGACCTATACTAATCTTTGAGATTACTTATAATTAATAGTGATGATATTATTCCCAGTTTCAGAATTTGCTGTTTTCATGACATATCCATGCTTTAATGAACCACTTTTAACTCTTCACAAGATCTTTTGTGTGTTTGGGGCTATAATATAATCCAACAATGGGAGAGTGTAAAATGCAAATTTAACAAATATAAGAACATACAAGTAATATTAAATTGCTATTCAGAATAAACCAACCAGGCCAGTTTTTAAAATATACATTTTTTAAGGATGAAATGATACATCACTGGAAATCATAATTAATGTGATAAAGATCACTGTGTTCCATTCTTGAAAGTGCCTTAGCTCAAATCTCTAACCACGTGTAGAAAGACATTTCTAAGTCAACTGGGAATAAGGAACATGAACTACACATTAGGTTGTAGGAATGTGTAGGAATCACTGTTAATTTTGTATAGTATTATAAAAGCATACTAAAATCCTTATCTGGTACTGGTATGTCAGGACAAAATGATAACATAACTTAGATTTCCTTTTAAAAACACCAGACCAAAAATACATAAAAACATGTGGTGAACACTAGATAAAATAAGAGTAGTAAAAGACTGATCCTTGTTCAAGCAAAGAGATGGGGACACTACTCTTTCTACTTTTGTGAATATTTGCTATTTTTCACAATAAAAATATCAAAAAGAAGAAGGAAATACACCTTTTATCAAGTTACATTTAAAACGTGACTGCTCACTAGACCCTCCAAATGCAATAAATTCCAGAAATGACAAATAGTATGTTTAACATTTCATGATCAAAATTCAGTAAGACTAAAAATTAATTAATTCCAGACATCTTGGAATGTGAAGTCAAGTGGGCCTTAGGAAGCATCACTACAAACAAAGCTAGTGGAGGTGATGGAATTCCAGTTGAGCTACTTCAAATCCTAAAAGATGATGCTGTGAAAGTGCTGCATTCAATACGCCAGCAAATTTGTAAAACTCAGCTTTCATTCCAATCCCAAAGAAAGGCAATGCCAAAGAATGTTCAAACTACCACACAATTGCACTCATCTCACATGCTAGCAAAGTAATGCTCAAAATTCTCCAAGCCAGGCTTCAGCAATACATGAACCATGAACTTCTAGATTTTCAAGCTGGTTTTAGGAAAGGCACAGGAACAAATTGCCAACATCTGCTGGATCATCAAAAAAGAGAGTTCCAGAAAAACATCTATTTCTGCTTTATTGACTATGCCAAAGCCTTTGACTGTGTGAATCACAACAAACTGTGGAAAATTCTGAAAGAGATGGGAATACCAGACCACCTGACCTGCCTCTTGAGAAACCTATATGCAGGTCAGGAAGCAACAGTTAGAACTGGACATGGAACAACAGACTGGTTCCAAATAGGAAAAGGAGTACGTCAAGGCTGTATATTGTCGTCCCTGCTTATTTAACTTATATGCAGAGTACATCATGAGAAACGCTGGGCTGGAGGAAGCTCAAGCTAGAATCAAGATTGCCGGGAGAAATATCAATAACCTCAGATGTGCAGATGACACCACCCTGATGGCAGAAAGCGAAGAAGAACTAAAGAGCCTCTTGATGGAAGTGAAAGAGGAGAGTGAAAAGGTTGGCTTAAAGCTCATCATTCAGAAAACTAAGATCATGGCATCTGGTCCCATCACTTCATGGCAAATAGATGGGAAAACAGAGGAAACATTGGCTGACTTTACTTTTCTGGGCTCCAAAATCACTGCAGATGGTGATTGCAGCCATGAAATTAAAAGACACTTACTCCTTGGAAGGAAAGTCATGACCAGCCTAGACAGCATATTAAAAAGCAGAGACATTACTTTGCCAACAAAGGTTCATCTAGTCAAGGCTATGGTTTTTCCAGTAGTCATGTATGGATGTGAGAGCTAAACTATAAAGAAAGCTGAGCGCTGTAGGATTGATGCTTTTGAACTGCAGTGTTGGAGAAGACTCTTGAGAGTTCCTTGGACTGCAAAGAGATCCAACCAGTCCATCCTAAAGCAGATCAGTCCTGGGTGTTCACTGGAAGGATTGATGTTGAAGCTGAAACTCCAATACTTTGGCCACCTGATGTGAAGAGCTGACTCATTTGAAAAGACCCTGATGCTGGCAAAGATTGAGGGCAGGAGGAGAAGGGGATGACAGAGGATGAGATGGTTGGACGGCATCATCGACTCAATGGACATGAGTTTGGGTAAACTCCGGGAGTTGGTGATGAACAGGGAGGCCTGGCGTGCTGTAGTCCATGGGGTCGCAGAGTCGGACATGACTGAGCGACTGAACTGAACAATTAACAAAAAAGTCAGAAAATGGAAAAAAAAAATACACTCAAAACATTTATCACCTGGAAGTTACTTTAAAAAATTTTTTTAAATAACATTTTTTTTGGAAATAAGATATCTAGATATAATAATGCATGAAATCCTATAGATATAGTAAAAGTGGTTCTCAGAACAAATTCCATAGTCCATTATTAATAACTGTGAAAGAATAAAATGCATGAAATGAACAACTCCAGAACTGGAAGGAAGAGAATCTCCTGCTTGCTGCTTCTTTTACATTCCAAAAAAGGAGGAATTGATGAAAATAAAAAGTAAAATCAATAAATTAGAAACAGGAAAATGGTGGTACTAACAAGAGAGTTGGTTTTTGAAAATGCATTACTAACTAAAGTTGATAAAGAATAAAGAGTGAGTACCAGTCAAATACACAAAATGAGTGACCTGAGGGAATGATGAAAAAACAAAGGAAATGAAAAGAAACATAAGAGACAACTTTGTTCAACTCTGCTGAATTAAATTTGAGAAACTGAATGATTTTTCAAGAAAATATAAATCCAAATCTGACCCCAAACAGACCAATTCTTATAAGGAACTATAAGAAAACATTGCTGATATATTGATAAAAGAACCCTATATGTTGTACAATATTTACACAGTATCAGTTTGCTAGTGGAAAACCAAATTTATTATTATAAAATAAAAAAGGTCATTCACTACCCTATAATTCCATCTAGAACTCCACTCTAAAATTAGAAACAATCACATATCATTTTAGCCTACATTCTGAGTACTTTATTTCACAGCTTGAGGTCTTTTCCTCCTTTCTTGGCATTCCATCATCCCTTTTACTCTTTTCCATACTTTCTCCTTCACTCATTCCTTTGTTCTACTCTATACTGCCTTTGTGGTGTAACAGTGAAAGTCACTCAGTTGTGTCCGACTCTTTGAAACCCCATGGACTATAGAGTCCATGGAATTCTCCAGGCCAGAATACTGGAGTGGGTAGCCGTTCCCTTTCCCAGGGCATCTTCCCAACCCCGGGAACGAACCCAGGTCTCCTGCATTGCAGCCAGATTCCTTACCAGCTGAGCCACAAGGGAAGCCCATACTGTCTTTGAGATTGCATCAATTTTGCTACCATCTCATAATCAAACCACAACCATCCTCTAATTAGGAAGCTACCAGATGAGCACACTAAAATTCTGAGAGACAAGATTCAATGGGATGCTACTCAACCATAAAAAAGAATGAAATAATGCCATTTGCAACAACATGGATGAACATAGAGGCTGTCACACTGAGTGAAGTTGCCGAGACAAAGGCAAATCTATGACACTGCTTGTTGTTTAGTCGCTAAGTTGTGTCCAACTCTTTGCAACCCCATGGACTGTAGCCTGCCAGGCTCCTCTATCCATGGAATTTCCCAGGCAAGAATACTGGAGTCGGTTGCCATTTCCTTTCTCCAGGGGATATTCCTGACTGAGGGATTGAACCCGTGTCTCCTGCATTGCAGGTGGGTTCTTCACCACTCAGCCATCAGGGAAACCTGAAAATGCTTACTATGTGGAATCTAAAAAAACATGGTATAAACTTATCTGCAAAACAGAAACAGAGTCACAGATGTAGAAAACAAATGTACGGTTCCCAGGAGGTGGGAAGGGAGGGTTAAGCTGGGAAATCGGGTTGACATATACACACTACTACATATAAAACAGAGAACTAGTAATGACCTGTTGTATAGCACAGGGAACTCTTTTGAGACTGATAGGGTCATTACTCATATTTATAACAGACAACAGTCATCAACCAGGAAAGTTCCAATCAAACTGAGAGGTAGGGTCATCCTGGTTTAGAGTCAAAGGCTAGATCTGGTCAATCTCTCAGCTAGGTATAAAGAAGAAACACAAAGTGTCAGATCTGTGAGAACAAAACATCCCCCGGATAAGCACTGAAGATCAAAAGCAAGGATCTGGATATATACAGAACAGATGTGGGAAAACAACTAACTATGGCAGACAAAAAAACAGAGATTCAACTTGCAAATTTACAAGCTGTCTTAAGAAAGATAACAGAACAGAGTAAAGGCAATATTAAAAAAAAAAACAATCAACAGAAGAAAACTGTTCTAAGATGAAAGAGAATTTTAAGATTCCACTCCAAAAGTTTTTTTCTGAGTTCTAGGCAAAATAAATGAACCAGACCAACACTTAGAAACATCTTGGCAATTGGGAGGGAAGAAAAACTTTCATAATTTGCACAAGATGTAATCTTTTACCCAGAAAACTGAATAGAATCAATAAATATGAATCAAGAAAGGCTTCATTCTAGATATAGATAAACCAACATAAGCCAAATCCAATGGACATAGGAGCCTGTATGGCTATAGACCACGGGATCACAAAGCATTGGACACAACTTAGCAACTGAGCAGCCAGTACTATTTCTCTACATCAACATTGCCACATAGAAAATCTAGTAAAAACACAATAATAAGATCCCAACAGCTACAAAAATAATAAAGCACCTAGGAATTTACCATGAATTCATAAGGTCCCTCCTAAGTCTAAAAGTCAGTAAAATGATGTAAATAAGCCTATTCTACACTCTTAAGATGACTTAATATTATAAAAATGTTAATCCTTTCAATTTAATCTATAAATTCAATGCAACCCTAATGAACAGTATTGTTGAATTTAATGAACTCAATAAATACACATTAAAATTCATATTACAGAATAAAGGTCTATGTATACAATAATCAACCTCAATAAAGAGTAGGAAAAAAAAGAGTACAGAAGATGGACTTATCATATACTAAGACATATGACAATAAAAACTGTCATTTAATGTAATGAGAGGCAGATATAAAAATGGAACTGCACAGAGTGCTCAGAAACAGAATACACGTAATATATATGCATATATAAAAACTTCATACACAGTAAAAGTGGCACCACAAACTAATACGAAAAGAATAGATTATTTATTAGATGACACCGAGAAAACTTCCTCATCATATAGAAGAAAGTGAAACTGGATTCCTTTAGAGAACCACATACACAGATGGATTTTGAATGGATTAAAGACCTAAATGTGAAAGGTAAAACTATATAGTTCATAGAAGAAAACACAGAATAGTACCTTTGTGATCTGGAGACCAGGAAAGTCCTCTTAAACAAAATTCCAAAACACAAAGTATGAGGCAAAAAAAGTTGAAGATTTTTAATTATGTCAAAATTAAGGATTCTCTTCAACAAAGCATATTAGAAAGTTCAATAGCACCCCCACAGTAGGAGACTATATTTATAATGTCTGAAGTGAAAGAGAGACTAATGTCTAAAACAGTCCAGGAATTCCTGCTCATCAACAAACAACGATACTAACTCCAGAAGAAAAGTGGATGAAAGTTATGAAAGGGCAGTTTACAGGTAACCCCCGAAAGCAAACAAGCATTTAATTAGATGCTCCAGGTTAATGGTAATCAGAGAAAGAGGAAACAGAATAAAACAGCGTGATCTCATTATACTTATTAGTCTGGCAAAATTTAGGCACCTGGATGATACTGAAAACGATGTGGGCACTTAGTAACCTCTACATACAAACTGGTGATGTGCAAACCGGCAGGCATCCTGGAGAGGAGCAGCCAGGTCAGCCGGCCACCCTTCCCTTGGTGGATACTCCATTCTCACCGAGGGACATGATTTCTTTTTGCATGCATGTATCAGTTTTTACATCAAAACATTTCATATAGAAGGTATGGAAATGGGTAAGGGGGATAAGAAGAAATGTCTGAGTGAACGAATGAAATGAAAAGGGACCCTGCACAGATCAATGATGACAGGTACCATGATTTAGGAGCAGGGCTAAGTCAGCACTACACACTTCAGTCAAGGGCTGTTGGTGGGTCGTATTGGGTGAGACCGCCGGTTTCAAACGAGTTGGTCAAGCTTTTGAATGACAAGACAGAAAAAAAGTCCTCTATGCAGTTAAGATGAGGGTAATGATTCAATTAGCCACGAGACAAAAATCAGACTACTTCAGACATCTCTCTGATTCTGAATATCAGAAGACAAAATATCTTTGGCGTTTGGAGGATAAAATCATTCTTGTTGTTGTGTACTAGAGAAGCCAAGACAACACTGTAAAGCAATTATCTTTCAATTAAAAATAAGTGTAAAAAGATATTTTAAAAAAGTGAACTCAGGTAAGTTTTCCATGTGCAAAGGCAATAGAAAATACTCTAAGATATGCATAGATGCAAAAAAAATACATCACTGTGAACATTTCCTGAATCAAAGAAAGCATTCAACTCAATTGTAAGAACATAAAATCAAAGCCTTATCCTCATATAGAAAATGTAAGATTACCTTTTGTAGAAAGAGGACAATCCTGACAAGCATCTGAGCACGGAGCTCTTCCAAGGTAAACAATGTTCGGGGTGTTCGAATGAAAATTTTGGTCTTCCCATAAGCCACATCGTCCTGAAAGCCACAATATTCGACCAGTTTCTTGACAGCTTCTTTGTCTGAGGGGAGGTCATGGTTGGGCCAGGTGAATTCAGAGATCATTTTGTACCTTGATGGGGAAAACAAACAAACAAATCAGGACATGGATTAAGGGAGAAAAACCATGTGGTATCAATAGATGCAGAAAAGCTATTCAATAAAATTCATGCTTCACAGGAAGAAAAAAAAAAACTTCTTAGCAAACTCAAAATAGAGATGAATTTCATTAGCCTCACAAGAGACAGAGAAAAAGGCTTCAATAAAATACAATACTCCTTTAGGGTAATAACTCTTACTAAACCAGGGTTAGAAGGGTATTCCTTAGTTTAATAAAAGCTATTTGTCCAAAACTTGCAGCAAATATTATCTGTAACATGGCAACCTTGGAAGCATTCTCTTTGCAAACAGAAAGAAGACAAGGATGCCTCTATCATGGGTTTTTGAAAATATTACTTAAGAACAACATGACTCATTTCAAAGGAAATCAACCAGATCTTCAGAAAAACTATCATCAGTAAAAAAAAAAAAATTAAGTTGTGTTTTACACATACAGTCAATACACAAAAATCATTTGCAATCCATGGTTGATTCATGTCAATGTATGACAAAAACCACTACAATATTGTAAAGTAATTAGCCTCCAACTAATACAAATAAATGGGGAAAAAAAAATCATTTGCAATGCTGCAGACCAGTAGCCACCAGTTCCTCCATATGTGGGCCTCTCATAGGTTAGTTTACCTCACACCAACTTCTTGGTGATGCTGAGAGTGAGCAAGACAGAAGTCAAAGCCTCAGCCCCGTGTAAGCTAATCTCACAAGCAACACTCCATCACTTTTGCCATATTCCATTTGGCTAGAAGCAGTTCACGAGGGTCAGCCCACTCTCCTGGGAAAAGGAGTATGCAGGGCACGAATACCGGGAAGCGGGGATCATTGGGACCAGCTTGGAAGGCTGCCTACCACAGTGCTTTCCCCTATCCCTGGTGCAAAGTTGTTTACATGGAGTCAAATTTAGTACGTTTTTCACACATTACATCTGAATTCTACATCTTAGTGAGAAAGGTTCTCCTCACACTCAGGTTACAGGGTAATTCACTTATGGGTTCTTCTAGGATTTGTATGTTTCCATTTTTTACATTCGGAGCTCTGATTCATTTGGAATTTATCTTGGTATAAGGAATGGATCCAACTTTACTTCTGAAAAAAGGCTACTTCCAATATTATTTACTAAAAAGTCAGTCTTTCTCCCTCTGAGTTAATATGCCATTTTATCATATGCTAAATTTTCATATGTACTTTAATTCATTTCTAGGCTTTTTGTTCTGTTTCACTGCTCTCTCTGCCGATCGGTACTACATGGTTTTAATTATAGAGGTTATATTTCAATATCCAGTGGTCTTTTCTCTCTCTTTTCCTTTTAAAGGTCTTTCTAGATATTCCTAGATGTTTACTTTTCTATGTGAATTTTAGAATCAATTTGCATAGGGAAAAACAATCACAAAACAAATCCTTGCGGGTATTTTTTTGGGTTCCCATGCATTAAATTTGGCTATGATGTCCAGTTGTCCCACCCAAGAACCAGGGATTGGTTTAAGTCTACTTTTGCACCTTCCAGGAATCTTCATATTTTCCTCTTAGGAATTTACCCATTTCTGGTTAAGATAATATATATTTAAGGGGCATCTGATTCCTCCTTCTTGATATTTCTCTCTTTTCCTAGTTTCTATCTCAACTTCTGGGTCAGCATGCTCTTCCTGGATTCCTTCTGTCTCTGGATATTTCTTCTCAATCTCATTTTCTGGCTACTGTTCTTCACTACTGGACCTCGAAAGGTTGGAGTGCCCCGGGGCTCATATGAAGCCCTCTTCTCTCTATGTACAACCTCCCACTTCACCTCATCTAGTCCGTCCACTTCATTTTTCAACTCAAGCGATTATTATTCCAAGCCCAGCTCTCAATTCTGAATTTCACATTCACATATCCAGTGCCTACACAGACCTTAAGGCATTTAAAATTCTTCTTTTCAGTCCTTCCAACTGCAAAGTCGTTGGTTACCAAAGCCAGAATCCTGGGAATCATGTGATTCCTGCTCTTCTCTATCATTCCTTCTCATTCACCATCGAGTCTATTGATTCCACCTCCAAAATATATTTAAAGTTCAACTACTCTCATCTTCACCGCCACAATCCTAAGAGAAGCCACCGTCAAGTTTACTACAACAGACTCCTAAGCTGGTTTCCATTTCCTCTTCAATCCACTCTGCATATTCAGCAGTCAGAGCAGTATTCCCAAAAGCCTCACAACATTTTTATCTTTTACTGGTCTCCTGCTTTCCTTGCTCTGCTCCAATCAGCTTGGCCTTCTTCAGGGTCTCGGTATTGTGGTTGCCTCTTTATTGCTTTGAGGCTTTGTATGCGCTGTTCCCACTGCCTGGAATACTTTTTTTTTTTAAATTTAAATCCTGATTAAAAAAAAAATGTATTTATCTGTTTGGCTGTGTGAGGTCTTAGTTGGGACATGCAGGATCTTCCATTTTAGTTGCAGCATTTGAAATCATTAGTTGTGGCATGCGAACTCTTTGCTGCACCATATGGGATCTAGTTCCCTAACCAGGGATTGAACCTGGGCCCCCTGCATTGGGAATGTATAGTCTTAGCCATTGGGCCACCAGGGAAGTCCCCTGGAATGCTTTTTTTTTAAAAAGCTACTCTTTGAAAGGTGGAGACTTCTCATCTTCTAGTCTTTTTTGATTTTCCTTCATCAACCATCATCCCCATTATTCCTAAAATAACCAGTTGCCTTTCTTTTCCTCACACCATTCATCTCAGTTTGTAATCATATTGATTTGTGCATCTGTCTGTTGAATGTCCGTCTATGGGTACCACAAAGGCAGAGATTTTGTCTTGTTCCTCACTATATGCCACATCCCTATCACGTTGTCTGCCATACAGTGAGGAGAGAGATATCTGTTGAATAAAAGAATGGAAGAAAATATATTTAAAGTCTGGTCACATGCCAGATAAAGACAGAAACAGGAACTGAAGAGTTCTGATACAAAGAGAGAGGTAACGTTTTGCAATATCACATGAAAAAAGGAAATAAAATTCAAAAATTTCCAAATTTATTACGAAACTAGAATAAGAGTCAACAGGCAGTAACGGCGTGTGTTGAAAGTTGTAGGCATTCTGCAGGAGCTAGAAGAAATGGTACTGCCACCCTCCTCAGCTAACACGTCAGGGTAGTGGTGCACTTCCTCTCTTCCCCACCGTTAGGGGCACAACCCCACTTCTCCAGCAAACCAGCATCCTGAACTTGCAAATTAAAAAGCTGAACTCATCTGCTTTCTGACAACTAGTTTTTAACCTCCCTGGAAGCCTTTAGCAGCTTAAAGGTTATCAGCACCTTTAAAATCCTTCTCTCTCTCTTTTGATAAAAGGATGAAGGTGACAAGTAGAAGTCTAGGCTCAAAGCTAGCTTACAAAAAAAATCTGCAGAATCCAAAAACACAAACTCACTGTGGAAATGTTACTTATTCTCCCATCAAGACTGAAAACGCTCCTCCACACTTTCCATCCTACCCCATACAGCACTGTTAATTAGTTCAATCAGTATATGTAAATATTATATTTATAGGAAAATAGATAATTTTCCCTGTCTTGTTAATTAACATTTCTATCCTTCCCATAAACAGTACAAGTCTTTACTTCTCTATATTCCTCATTCCCATTTTAATTTTTGTTGCAAATGATTGCTACCGATATCCTTCGGCCCCCCCCACCCCCATTATAATGGAAACCACTTGTATAGATCTCACAAGAAGTTTTACTGACTTATTTGTTCAATGTTGCTTTTTTGCAGTCCACATTTCCCTTCTGCATTTATATTCCTTTTTGCTAAAGTACACCCTTTCGAAGATTTCTCAGAGAAGTCTAGGGATAGTAAACTTTCTGAACTTATATATGTCAGGAAATTTATTTTGTTTTTATTTTGCCCACACTTTTTTTTTTTTGTCTGTGCTGGGTCTTCACTGTTGCATGTGGGTTTTCTCCAGTGGCAGTGAGTGGGGTCCACTCTCGAGTTGCAGTGCTCGGACTTCTCACTGTGGTAGCTTCTCTTGTTGGGGTGCACAGGCTTAGCTGCCTCACAGCATATGAAATCTTCCCGAACCTGGGATGGAAACTGTGTCCCTTGCATTGGCAGGCAGACTGTTTACCACTGGACCACCAGGGAAGTTCCCTACCCACATTTTTGAATGATAACTTGGCATGGAATAAAATTCTAAGTGTAAACTTCATTCCCCTTCACAGTGAAGATACTGCTCCTTTGTCTGTTTATACTGAATGTTGCTAATGAGAAGTCTGATGACAGTATGAGTCTCATTTCCTCATAGGTAGTTTGCCTTTCTTCTTGGGAACTCTAAGCATTTTTCATTATGCCTAGAGTTCTGAAAGTGAACATAACGTAAGTTCATTTAAAACATTCGTATGTTTTACACTCGATGTATTCTTTCAGTCTGACCCCTGAACTCTCCTTTCCTTCTGGTGCTCCTGCTACATGGCTTTTGGCCCTTCTGGATCAAACTTACACTTGGTGTGATCTTTCTTTAGAACGTTCCATCTCTTTTTCTCTGTGATGAGGTCTGGGAGAAGTCTTCAGCTTGATTTTATAGCTTACTAACTCATTTAAAAGAAGTTTAGTTTGAAAAAAAATTTTTTTTAAATTTTGGTAAATTTTATGTATAGTAAAATGCACACATTTAAAAACACAATTCAGTAAGTTTTGAAAAATGTGTACACTCATGAAACTGACATGTCAATCAAGATGAAGATCATCTACATAATCACAAAGAGCTCCCCCATTACCTTTCCCCCTTTCCAGCCAACTCTCAACCGAGAGCAAAGCACTGCCCTGATTTTTATCTGTTCATGAGCTTCATATAAATGGCAGCATAAAGTGTGTACTCTCTGGTGATTCTTTTTCACATAATGTTTTATTCATCCATGCTGTTGTAGTATCAGCTGTTCATTACCTCTCTCTTTTTTTTTTCCCCCACACTGCATGGCATGTGGGATCTTAGTTCCCTGACCAGGGATTGAACCCACGCCCCCAGCATTGGAGGAGTGGAGTCTTAACCACTGGACCACCAGGGAAGCCCCTGTTCATTCTCTTTAATGCTGACTTGTAACCATTGTATGATGACACTATAAACTGCTGACTCATTCTGTTGATGGACAATTCACTCTGATTGTGCTTAATTTGGTTTTCATTTTCCAAATCCCTAATTGGTTCTTTTTAACAACAACCTGTTCTTGTTTTGAACTGCATATTCCTACTTTAGGACCAAAATTCTCTCCTTTATCTCTCTGAGAATATGAATAGGCTTTTTCCAGGGTATTCTACTCCTTGCTCTAGTTCCTTGGGGGTGAGGTTTTTCATTTGTTGAGCTTATTGGTTCTTTCTCATTGGTCTGGTCTTTCTCAGATGTTTGACTGTTATCTCATCTCCTACCCTAGAATCCTTCTTCCTACATGTATGTCTTGGCCTTTGCTGGCCTCTTGTAAGCTGGCTACTTTTGCTTCCAGAATCTTGGCCAGTATACCTATGATGTCTCCCTTGCAGTTGCTTAGGTGGTTATTAGTCCTGGCCATTACGGCAGCCTCTCAGTGCTGCAGCTGGGGAAACTCCAGACTGTAGCTGAGATGTCTCCTGAACGCCAGCTGAAGCCTCACAAGGCAGTCTTTCCTAAAAACTGTGACCTCAGCATACTTCTGGGTCTACATGTCTGCCTCATATTGTGTTTAGGAGTGTTTCACCTCTTCAAGGCTCACTGAGCATCCCTCTTTGGATTCCATAGTGTGGCTCTGCATTTACTTGGCTTTAAAGACACATATTTTACATCACTGGGGGATGTTCTGGAGTGGGAATGGGAGATTTAAGATTGTACTCCTAAGACTATCATATTTGAAATTCATAGGTTCTTTTTAACCTTTTCTATTTTTACATGAGTATTAGAAAACATAATCCAATCCTTGTAGCATGTCTTCTATGCCAAAAAAAACACACCAAGCATCTTGAGTTGAAAGTAAAATAAGTACAAAAACGGACTAAAAGTGAGTAAGGATATGCACTTGCAGAATTGTCCCCTCCAAATCAAGCTTGCTTATTCTCTTACTTCAACTACTCTCCATGGCTTCCTCTTTGTCTCATATTTTTTTAGTTAGATTAATATACACAAATCATTAAATTATACATAAATATAAATAAATTACTTATTTTAGATAATTCTTCCAGTTCCGCCCCATCCTATAGCTGCCCATTCCCACCCTGTCTTTCTAATACTTGACTTCTGCTGATCTTACATAGGTGACAACACAAAAACAAATCCTACCACTGAGTACTTGCTAGAATTCTAAGTAATGATAAGGGATGAGCAATCTTCCTATTAACACCAACTGAAATCGAGACTCAGAATGAACACATTCTACTCTACAGCTTTAATAAAAAAGAAAAACCAAATTTAAAGAACAGCATGATCTCAATAAGGAAAATGATCAGTTTTGAGCATGACTTTCTGTTCAATAGAAAATTTCTCATTTTTCTAGGCTATTCTGCTATAAAGTTTTATGCTTTCCAAGAGTCTCCAATTAGCGTGAATCCCTTTCACTTCTGCATGCAAGTAGCCGAACACTGGTGGAGAACAACAGCTGATGCTGGGGGCGGGGGTCCTCACTACACACTTACAACCTCAAACCTCAAATGGGTGCTCAGGTCTTCCTGATAGCAAAGCTACTGGGAGAGAGTGGGAAAGCTCTCCGCTCTCTAAAGTGAGTATTTCTGTTTACTTGTCAGCCTCCTACACCACCTCTCTTGATCCTCACTCTCAGGCTCACGACCTTGCCTCATACTTTAAGAAGGAATAGGAAAAAAAAAAAAAAAGAAGAAGAAATAGAAGCAATCAGACAGGAACATTTTCATTTGTGCCATCAGTCGGCTTTCGAGGCTTCCTGCCTTGGTATTCATATTCTCTCTCTGCCTTTAGCCCTGTTGCTAGGGGAGAAGGATCCCTGCTCCCATCTAAAGCTGACCAACCTTCCACCTGTGCTGCGATTTCACTCCTTGTCTTCTCAAGGAGGTTATTATTTCAGTTATCTCCCTTCCTTCTGCGTGGCTGGTTTCTCTCTCTGTTCTGAATCATCGCCACCTGCATTTTGAACATTTTCTAGAGTCTCCTTGACTTCACATTCCACTCTGGCTGCTGCTTCCATTTTTCTCTGTTCTCATTCACAACACACATCCTTGAGCTGTTTGTGGACATCCAGCTACTCACTTCACTTTCCCATCCTGCTCAAATGGGGCTCCGACTAGCTCTTTCTCCTCTGACTTCTGGGCTGCCTGGTCTAATGGTTAAGCTTCTGCTTTTCTTTTACTTGATGGCATAGTAATATTTAATATAATTGTACTTCTTCTTGAAATGCCATCTTCTCTTGGCTTCCGTGACCTAACCCTCTTCTGATATTTCTTCTCTCTCATAGGCTTTGCAGGTTCTTTCATGTCAGACCACAAGCCTAAATGTTGACATGGGCCTTCTCTTCTTTTCTATCAAGTCCCAAGACTTTATATATAATCTATATATCAGTAACTCCAAACTTTCTATTTCCAGCCTAGAAGTCTTCACAGAACTCCAGATTTATATGTCTAGTAGATTATTTAGTATTTCTACCTAGGCATTTAGAAGCCATTTCAAACCTAACATAGTCAAGAGACAAATCTTGATTCCATCTTTGCCCTAGCTCCATGTCCTCTTCTTCAAACTTCTCCTCCCCAATCTTTCTTATCTCAGAAAATGGTACTACGCTTATCCAGATGCTCAAGCCAAAATCTACATGTTACCCTTCATCCCTCTCTACTCCTCTCTCATTGAGTCAATCCATCAGCAAGTCTTGTTCACTTTCCCCCCAAACCTATCCTGAATCAGTCCACTACTCTTGGATCTACAATAATTCCTTGTTCAAGGCACTCTCATTGAGCTGCCTCTCCTGGATTCCTGCAATAGCATCTCTAAATGTCTCCTTCCTTCCTATTCACATAGCAGCCACGGTGATCTCTTAAAACATCCATAAGATTGTGTGGCTCCCTGCATAAAATCCACCAGTGGTTTTCTACCACCCTTGGCCAAAATCTAAACTGTTTAGTCTGGATGACAACATACAACATGATCTGGCCCCCGTCCATCTCTCTGATCTCAACCCACACCACTGCCCTGTTGCTCAGCATCCTCCAACCATACTGGATGATGTTTGGTACCTAAAACGCAACATTTATTTCTGTAAGAGAGACTTTTCTCCACTGTTTCCTCAGCTTCACCTGCTCTTTTTCTTTGACCTTTGTATGGCTGACTCCTTACATTCATTATTATCTACTAAGAGACTCCTCAGCAACCAATATTTTATGTGTTTATTTATTCATTCATATTTTTGTGAAATCTGTAGCCTACAACATAGGGAATGTTGAATAAATATTTTAAAATAAATGAAAAGATGGGATTTAAAGCACTATTTTTAAGATCCCAGGTGTCAACTAGCATTATTGTTACCAATAATAAATAACAATAGCAATGACACCTTATAATGAGTGATTATTATAAGCCAGGTTCCCATTCTAGGTGCTTTATTAATTCCCATTTAAAAAATTAATTTTCTCCATTCTACACATAGGAAACAGAGGCAACTGGAAATTTATATGATTTTTCCCAAGGTCAAAAATCTTGGTCAAAGCCAGGATTCAATCAGATAGACTAATTTTAGGGCCTCTGTGATGATCTACTTAGTATCTTTCTATTATTATAGTTACTAATATCAGAAATGATAAGCAGCATTAACTGAACATCTACTACGTGCCAGGCACCTAGCCTTTTCACGTTGGTTAATTTAATCCTCACAGCAAAAGCCTTATAAGGTAGTGTTACTATACTCATTTTGCAAATGCAGAAACAAAGAAGTTAAATTTCTAACTCCAGGTCATGCAACAAACATGTGGCATAGCCAGGATTCCAACCCAGCTGTGACTCTGAATCCTTGTTTCTTTCTCCTATACTACATGCTTATATTTTCCCCATGAAGAATTCATTTCCCCATGGTCCATAAACCACAAACTCAAGGGGTCTCTTGCCGATTCTAGGAAAGTCTTTCGTATTTGTAGTTTCCTCAACTCTTCTGTTCATTCAACAAATATTGAGACCGCCTGGTAAGAGCTGATGTGCTGTTTAACACAGGGAGACTCCCTAAGTCTCACTGAGCTCTTGGGTTTCTTTGTTTCATCTCTTCTCACCTGTGAAGAAACTTCTCGTAGGTCTGGCGGAAGGCAAAGCCTGCCCGACGCACCCTCACGTTTTCTAGGAGTCCAAGATATTCTACTTGATGCCGGCAGCGTTCATCATCAAAGATCTGTGGGGATTTCATGTCGTTGGGTTTGATGCAACGTACGTAATATGGTTCCTATAGAAACAAACCAGCAAATGGTAAGCTTCACTGGAAAATAATCTTTGACTAAAGACACTAACACGAAAAGGAACACATTTGAGCGAGTTCTAATGAGGTGGATGAACCCAGAGCCTATTATACAGAGTGAAGTAAGTCAGAAAGAGAAAAGCAAATATCATATATTAATGCGTAGATATGGAACCTAGAAAGATGGTACTGATGAAACTCTTTGCAGGGCAGCAGTGGAGACACAGACATAGAGAACAGACTTAAGGACACAGTAGGGGAAGGAGAGGGTGGGATGAACTGAGAGAGTAGCATGGAAACATACACATTACCATATGTAAAATAGATAGCCAGTGGGAATTTGCTGCATGATGCGGGGAGCCCAAACCTGGTGCTCTGTGAGAACCTAGAGGGGTGGGATGGGGAGGGAGGTGAGAGGGAGGTTCAAGAGGGAGGGGACATAGGTATACCCACGGCTGATTCATGCTGACGTATGGCAGAAACCAACACAGTACTGTAAAACAATTATCCTCCAATCAAAAATAAATGGTTTAAAAAAGATACTATGACTAACATGTAATTAGTGTACAGTTCAGTTCAGTCGCTCAGTCGTGTCCGACTCTTTGTGACCCCATGAAGCACAGCACGCCAGGCCTCTATCACCAACTCCCGGAGTCCACCTAAACCCATGTCCATCGAATCGGTGATGCCATCCAACCATCTCATTCTTTCTCGTCCCCTTCTCCTCCTGCCCTCAATCTTTCCCAGCATCAGGGTCTTTTCAAATGAGTCAGCTCTTCACATCAGGTGGCCAAAGTATTGGAGTTTCAGCTTCAGCATCAGTCCTTCCAATGAACACCCAGGACTGATCTCCTTTAGGATGGACTGGTTGGATCTCCTTGCAGTCCAAGGGACTCTCAAGAGTCTTCTCCAACACCACAGTTCAAAAGCATCAATTTTTCGGTGCTCAGCTTTCTTCACAGTCCAACTCTCACATCGATACATGACCACTGGAAAAACCAAAGCCTTGAGTAGACGGATCTTTTGTTGGCAAAGTAATGTTTCTGCTTTTTAATATGCTGTCTAGGTTGGTCATGACTTTCCTTCCAAGGAGTAAGTGTCTTTTAATTTCATGGCTGCAATCACCATCTGCAGTGATTTTGGAGCCCAGAAAAATAAAGTCAGCCAATGTTTCCACTGTTTCCCCATCTATTTTGCCATAAAGTGATGGGACCGGATGCCATGATCTTAGTTTTCTGAATGCTGAGCTTTAAGCCAACCTTTTCACTCTCCTCTTTCACTTCCATCAAGTGGCTCTCTACTTCTTTGCTTTCTGCCATAAGGGTGGTGTCATCTGCATATCTGAGTTTATTGGTATTTCAGCAATCTTGATTCCAGCTTGATCTTCCTCCAGCCCATCGTTTCGCATAATGTACTCTGCATATAAGTTAAACAAGCAGGGTGACAATATACAGCCTCGATGTATTCCTCTGTTTCTTTGCATTGATTGCTGAAGAAGGCTTTCTTATCTCTCCTTGCTATTCTTTGGAACTCTGCATTCAAATAGGTATATCTTTCCTTTTCTCCTTTGCTTTTCGATTCCCTTCTTTTCATAGCTATTTGTAAGGCCTCCTCAGACAGCCATTTTGCTTTTTGCATTTCTTTTTCTTGGAGATGGTCTTGATTCCTGTCTCCTGTACAATGTCACAAATCTCCATCCATAGTTCATCAGACACTCTATCAGATCTAGTCCCTTAAATCTATTTCTCACTTCTACTGTATAGTCATAAGGGATTTGATTTAGGTCATAACTGAATGGCCTAGTGGTTTTCTCCACTTTCTTAAATTTCAGTTATTAGTAATTAGTGTTAACTGTGTCAAATTAAGCTTTGTGACTCTTTATTTCTCAGGCACAGACTTGTGAAAAATTCTTCCTTTCCCTTCAATTTAAGCTTGGAAGTTCTCAGGCATTCAGCTACATTTTTGTATTATTATATTTTAGGATTCATCAGGAAGAGTAGAAGTGGAATAAAACTAGCGTGTAAGTAAACATCAAGTAAGCATCAAGTTTTTGTGTATTTACAGAAACATGGTTAAAAGTAACAGGAGTAATTTAATAGAAAGAATCAGAAGCTATGATAAAGACGCACTGCAATGAAGAATATAAAATATTAGGCACAGCTCTGGCACATATAAGTGCTCGATTCAGCTTTGAATCATTTCAGTCCTTCAAACTGGAATAGTTTCTTTGGAATATCAGTGCTTTTAGATGCTTAAATGGAGCAAAAGAAATCTAGACAAAGATTATATAAAAAATGGGCCTCCAATTACTTCTATAAAGAGTTTTGCAAATATAATGTTTGGGACAAGATAAAAGTTAATCAGATATACAAGAAGCCAAGATAACATGAATTAGAAATAGCAAAACAATATACAAAATAAAAAGATCTGCAGGGGTCCAGATGTTGGGATTAGCAGATAGAAATATTAAAACAACTATATTTAACATGTTCAAGATGACAAAAGGCAATATTAAGAATGTTTTAAAGAACCATCTATAAAAAAGAACCAAACCAAATAGAAGACCCAGGACTTAAAGATACAATAGTAAGAAATTAAGAACTCAGTGGACCAGTAGAAGAGTAGACTGGAAATAGTTCAAGCAAAAAACAGTAAACTAGAAGGAAAGTGAGAAGAATTTTCCCAGAATGGATCATGGAGAGACAAAAAGACAGAAAATAAAGACAAGAGGTTAAGAGGCATAGAAGACATACAGTGAGATGCTTTAATTAACTGGAGTCCTAAGGAGAGGAAACAAAAGGGACAGAAGCAATATTTGAAGAGCTAATAGTCAAGGACTTTGCAAAACTGATGAAAATCCATCAAGCTGTAACAAAGTGAAAAAATGCTACAAACTGCAAGCAAGATTAAAGAAAAGTCTACACCTAGGTACATCAGTAAAACTTCTGAAAACCAAAGAAGAGCAGCAAGGAGAAAAAAGACTTATTACCTAAAGGAGCAACAAACAGACTGATAGCTGATGTCTCAAAAGAAACTATGGAATATGGAAGACAAATGAACATTATGCTTGAAATACTGAACGGCTGCCAATGCAGAATTTTACACCCTAGCAAAACTATTCTTCAAGAAGGAAAACACAAACTTTTCCAGGTAAACAAAAACAGAGAATTTGCCAACATCAGGCCTCATACACAACAGGATAAAATTAAAACAGAAGAAAAATGGCCCAAGATGAAGGTTAAAAAAAAGAAGGGATAAATGAGGAAATCTAAACAGATATTAACAGTACTTAGCAGTGGTGATGGTGATGGTGATGTCATCATTTTATTGACTTAAAATAATATATGTACATATTGTATATATTTACATATATACCTAAATGAAATAAATATTTGTCAGTATATGACTAAAACAACACATAATAAGTTGGGAGGAAGACAAATGGAATTAAGATGTTTTATGGACCTTGCATTATCCTGGAAGGAGGTAAAAGCACCAAATAATATTAGATTTTTATAATCAATGACACTGTAATAATTTGAGTAACCACCAAAAAAGAATTATGGTGTAAATCTTCCAGAATAATAAAGTATATAAATGTAGTAATAAAATGTCATTGTGATACTAGTGGTTGAGGGGTGGTACAAGGAAAGGATGCCTCCTAGGTCTAACTAAACATTCTGACTCAAAAGATTTATAGCCCGCACTTGGCAGGGTCTACTCAGAAGGACAAGAAGACGGCTTGCCGGCAGGCAGCGTCAAGCTCGCGGGGCAGCCCACACAGCAGTCAGCTGACAGCTTACGCACAGTGAGCTGAGGTCCGTATCAGATGTAGGAAGTGCCCTCAGGTTTAAAAGCCTCACGCCCCATAGGATTCAGTATCTCTTATAGCAACTCGAAAGATACAGCTTCCAGGGTCCTTGAAAGGGACATGCCTAATACATGAGTCACCACACTCAGGAAGCCAAAAGTCTGACATTCTCATTCTCCCAGGACAGCTGCAATTTATCAATAGGGGTAATTTTTACCTTAAGTGATGTTGCCTAGTAATATAGTTGATATATATCGTGCTAGGTTTAACAGGGGCACAGAGTTAGAAATTTAACTGAGGTTATCAAACAGAAGGAGTAGAATTTTGCTTTTCACCCACAGCAATCAATCAAAAAGGGTAGAAAGAGAAGAAAAAGAAATAGAGAAGAAACAGATAGAAAGCACGAAGGAGATGGTCAATTTCTGTGTTAAGAGTAAATGAAATAAATGGTTCATTCAAAGGACACAGACGGTCAGAATGGATAAAAAGCCAAAACTAACTCTGTATGCTATCTATGAGAGTCACACCTGAAGCATAACGTCATGGAAAGACTGAAAGTAAAAGGATGGAAAAGGACAGACCATGCAAACCCCCGTCAAAAGAAGAGCTGGTTTTAACTGTTTCATTCCTGCAAAACTGACTTTAGGGCAAAAAGCAATACAGAAATAAAGACATTTCATAGTGATAAATGACTCAAATGCTAGGAAGATATATTAGTTCTAACTTGAATAAGCTTAATAAATTCAGAAAATATTTAAAGCAAAAGTGGAAGGCATAAGAAGAAGCAGACAAATTCAGAATTACAGTAGGTTTTATCACATTTCAGCAATGACAAAACAAAGTAATTAGTAAGAATGCAGAAACACTGGAAAATATGGTGAGCAAACTTGACCTAATGACTGTGTATAGAATATTAAGTGCAAATAATTCTAGTACATAAAGAAAACTTACATTTCTAAGGGCTGAAATCACACAGAGTATATCCTCTGATCAAATGAGATTAAGTTAGAAATCAAGAGAAAGAAGATAATTAGAAAATCTTAAGATGATTGCAAATTAAGAAATACACTTCTAAATTATCCTTGGGTCAGAAAGAAAATTACAGTGTGAATTAGAAAATATTTTGAACTCAATAATTTATGCAATCATGTGGGCAAGGCAATCTTAGTGTAAGGTATCATTTGAGTCATGTAAATAACTTTACTAAACAGAAACGAGTTGAATGGAATTTTACCAGTATTAACTGATTATGCCCAGAAAGGGTAACACTCACGCCTAACTAAGGGGTGGGGAATGCCCTTTCATCCTGGTTAGTGATATAAAAACCTTCAGATAAGGAATCCAGGGCATATGCTTTCTCTATATTTCATCAGCATTCTGTTTCAACTTATAAATGCCGCCTCCTCCCTCCTTATAAATATCCAGACTGACTCAACCTAAGAAATCCTAAATTTGAAAAATTCTAAGCGTCTTATTAAGGTTAAACCACAAAAGTTAATAGTGATCTTATTATCTGGCACTTTTAAACCTTTTTCTCCCTATATTTCATGAGAAAAACATGCTTGCTAAATCACTTCAGTCGTGTCTGACTATTTTGAGACCCTATGGACTGCAGTCCACCAGGCTTCTCTGTCCATGGGATTCTCCAGGCAAGAATACTGGAGTGGGTTGCCATTTCCTCCTCCAGGGGATCTTCCCAACCCAGGGATTGAACCCACATCTCTTACAGCTCCTGTATTGGCAGGTGGGTTCTTTACCACTAGTGCCACCTGGGAAACCTTTGCCAAAGCATACCAATTAGTATATATATTAGCCAGAAGATACTGGACTTAGATACTCATTTACTTAGCCTGTGTTGAACGTATCAAACAGAGCCACTGGCAAATTAAAGTTCATTTAATAATTTACTGACTGACTATCTGTTCAGAGTGCTTTATGAGGTATCAGTGAAAGTCGCTCAGTCGTGCCCAACTCTTTGCGACCCCATGGACTATACAGTCCATGGAATTCTCCAGGCCAGCATACTGGAGTGGGTAGCTGTTTCCTTTTCTGGGAGACCTTCCCAACCCAGGGAGCAAACCCAGGTCTCCCACTTTGCAGGCAGATTCTTTACCAACTGAGCCACCAGGGGAACCCATGAGGTATCAAGAGAGATATAAGGTTAGGAGAAGTCATTCCTTAGATTCAAAAGACATAATCTAGGTGGCAATGAGACACGTGTTTAAAAATACTATGTGCTATAGTTAATAATGCTATATTGTACATTTAAAAGTTGCTGCGAGAGCCTTAAAAGTTCTTATCAAAAAAGAAAAAAGTTCACGTATGGTGATGGACGTTAATTAGACTTATTGTGGCGATTATTTTACAAAATATACAAATATCAAGTCATTAGGTTGTACACCTAAAACAGATAGTTATATGTCAATTATATGTCAATAAAATACATGAATAATTTAAAAATTTTAAATTAAAAAAACCACTGTGTGAACTCAAAAAAGCAGGAGTTAGCGACTTGCACTTCCAGTGGTGAAGGACTAGGCAATTCCTGTCAACCTTCCTGAGAAAGTCATTAGGAAAAAAGTGCTACACAAAATATGGGGGGAGGGGAGAAATCGTCATTGCATGAAGAGCTACTAACATAGCCAAGATGAGACAAAGACTAAAGTCCAGGGGGATAAAGCTGGCCTTGAGGTCTGCATTCATTTTCAAGGCAACTGTCTGCCAATCTATAGAGGCAGCCATGAAGCTCAGCACAGCTGCTGGCAGCCTTGAGGGGCTCGGGGGATGAAAGCTGGAACCTGAATCCTCAGATACAGGACTCCACTCTGGTCTGGAATCCTGAAGAGCTAGACTCGGGAGCTACAAGCTGAATGGGAAACAGGCTGGCACTTCCAGAGAAGGCAGACAGTGCACTACTGAGCCACTGTAGGTCCTGAAATTTGATTAAGGTGATTTCAGAATGTCAGAATTTGCCTGATAACATCTTTTAAAACAAACCTTCAACTTTCCTGTTATTATTAGATGTCATTAATAAGTGGCAATGTATCTGTTGCTCAGTTGCTCAGTCTGTCCAACTCTTTGCAACCCCATGGACTGCGGCACGCCAGGCTTCCCTGTTCTTCACCATCTCCCTGAGATTGCTCAAACTCATGTCCATTGAGTCAGTGATGCCATCCAACCATCTCATCTTCTGTCATCCCCTTCTCCTCCTGCCTTCAATCTTTCCCAGCATCAGGGTCTTTTCTAGTGAGTCAGTTCTTCACATCAGGTAGCCAAAGTACTGGAGTTTCAGCTTCAGCATCAGTTCTTCTAATGAATATTCAGGATTGATTTCCCTTAGGATTGATTGCTTTGATCTCCAAGACTCTCAAGAGTCTTCTCCAACACCACAGCTCACAAGCATCAATTCTTTGGTGTTCAGCCTTCTTTATGGTCCAACTCTCACAGCCATACATGACTACTGGAAAAAACCATAGCTTTGACTATATGGACCTTTGTTGGCAAAGTAATGTCTCTGCTTTTTAATATGCTGTCTAGGTTTGTCACAGCTTTTCTTCCAAGGAGCAAGCGTCTTTTAATGTCGTGGCTGTAGTCAGATCTGCAGTGATTTTGGAGCCCAAGAAAATAAAGTCTGTCACTGTTTCCTCATCTGTTTGCCATAAAGTGATGGGACTGGATGCCATGATCTTAGTTTTTTGAATGTTGAGTTTCAAGCCAACTTTTTCATTGTCCTCATTCACCTCCATCAAGAGGCTCTTTAGTTCTTCTTAACTTTCTGCCATAAGAGTGGTGTCATCTGTGTATCTGAGGTTATTGATTCCTCCCAGCAATCTTGATTCCAGCTTGTGCTTCAGCCCAGCATTTCACATGATGTACCCTGCAAATAAGTTAAATAAGCGGGGTGACAATATATAGCCTTGATGTATCTTTTCCCAATTTTGAAGCAGTCTATTGTTGCATGTCTGGTTCTAACTGTTGCTTCTTTACCTGTATAGAGGTTTCTCAGGAGGCAGGTAAGGTGGTCTGGTATTCCCATTTCTTTAAGAATTTTCCACAGTTTGTTGTGGTCTAGCATAGTCAGTGAAGAAGTAGTAGATGTTTTTCTGAAATTCTCTTGCTTTTTCAATGATCCAACGAATGTTGGCAATTTGAACTCTGGTTCCTCTGCCTTTTCTAATGTGTCTGTATTCCTTTTCTTTAATCTGATTTGACAATTTTGCTCCATTTACATTCACTGTAATTACTAATATATTTGCATTTATCTCTAACATCTTAATTTGTCCCAGCTTTCCTATTTATTGTCTCCTCTTTCCTATGTTTTTTAGGACTGACGATTCTTTTCTCATTCTGGCTTCCCTTACCCCCAACTACTAGCTTGTAAGTTAAAAACTCATTTCTATTCTTTTAATGACTACACTAGAAAATTTTACATGTACTTATAACTCATGAGAGTTATAAGCTAATCAATACATTTACCCTTTTCCTGAACAACCAGGGACCTTAAACACGTGAAATATAATCACCCACCCTTCCAGTTTATATGTTATTGTTGTGCTATTTAATTCTAACCTGCATTTTTAATCCAATATAATATCATTTTGTAGAGTCAGTTGATTTATATGCATCCACATATTTACCAATTTCTTTGCTCCTCATTTTGCATTTCAGACTTTCATTCAGTAATCAGACATCCTCCTACCTGATATATATCCTTTAGAATTTCCTCTTCTTTGCTTTTTATCTATTTTATTTTTTAAATTATAAAAATATGATAACACATTTATAGGAGACTTGGAAAATACAGAATAAAGTTACATATATATTTCCATATATATGTATGGAAATAAGATTTACATACATATAGTTCCATTACATATTACAATTTTTTAAGTAGATAAATTAAGATTTTCAGTTGGACTTTCAATATCAAACTCTCAGAAATTAATAGAATGAATGTACAGAGTAGTAGAAGAACATAGATCTGAGAAGCATTATGAACCAATTCGACACAATTAAGATCTAAACTATGGTTTTTACAGTAGTCATGTATGGATGTGGGGAGTTGCACCATAAATAAGGCTGAGCACCAAAGAATTGATGCCTTTGAACTGTGGTGTTGGAGAAGATTCTTGAGAGTCCCTTGAACTGCAAGGAGATCCAACCAGTCAATCCTAAAGGAAATCAACCTATTGATGATTATTCAGCGGAAAGACTGATGCTGAAGTTCCAATAATTTGGCCACCAACATGAAGAGCCAACTCATTGAAAAAGATCCTGATTCTGGGAAAGACTGAAGGCAGGAAGAGAAGGGGATGACAGAGGATGAGATGGTTGGATGGCATCACCGACTCAATGGACACGAGTTTGGGCAGGCTCTGGGAGATGGTGAAGGACAGGGAAGCCTGGCGTGCTGCAGTCCCTGGGGTCACAAAGAGTTGGACACAACTGAGCAACTGAACAACAAGATTTACACAATTTTCACACAACGGTAGGATATAAATTCTATTTAAGTTCTCACTGAATTTCCTTTACTGTGGTTCTAACTCTGTTTTTACTTTTTTAGAAAGATTCTTTGTTGTTCAGGAAAAATAAATTCTCTCAGTATAGAATTTTGATTAATTTTCTCTAGGCCTGTTACTCCTTCAAAGCTCATCTGCTTTTAAGGTATTTTCTCTGTCTTTGATATTCTGGGGTTTCACTAGAGGCTTGGAGGCAGATTTCTTTTTATTTTTCTAACTTGGGATACACTGGACTTCCTGATTGTCTCTTTCATCATTCTGGAAATTCTTTTTCTTTTTCTTTAAATATCACTCTGGCCATTCTCTCCTCTCCATGATTAGATTCACATTAGACCTTTTCATTTTATCTTTCATGTCTCTTAATATGTCTTTTATAAGTTTCATTTCTTGGACTCAGTGAAATTCTGGACAATTTCTTTGATTCTGTCTTATATTTCCCTATTCTCTCTTCAGCTTTGTCTTAACCAATGTAAAATCTATCCACTGAGTTTTACATTTTAATTATTTAGTTTTTATTTCTATCAATTGCCTAGTCACTTGCTCTCAATGACTAGTTCTCATATTTTTAGGACTTTTGTTTCTTGAAACACATAAAACATTCTGGTAGTCTGATAATTCTGTATAAGACATTTTCATGAGTCTGTTTAGTCTCACCTTCCTTGTGTCCTGTCTTGCTTCTTTATATGTGTGGTGATCTTCTACTATGAACTGCTTATTTTCCTTAGAACACCATCTGTGGAAGTTCTAGTTCTTTAAGGTCTGGTATGAAGGGGGTTTCCTCACTTTGCTTTCATCAGATGCCCAGCAGCAACACCAGACCTGGATGGACCACTTTGAATTCTTGGCTTGAGCCTTTTCAGGCCACCTAGGTATGAGTTTGGACTGCAAATCTCATAAAAGCTGGCTTATGATGATTAATTCTCAAGGAAGGTTCATTCACCCAACTTGGCTCAGTGCCAAAGACCAAGGCAGGCAGTTTTCCTTTCAGACAGTGAGGGATTATTTCCAGAGCTAGCCCTTAGAAGAGGCAACCCTGTAGAGACCTAGCATCGTGCAGTGAGTGTATACATACGTGTGAGTGTGCCTGTGGTATGTAATCCCGTATGAGTCACGCTACTCTGAGCAGGCCCTGGGCTTCCCTTCAATGACCCAGCCGTGGACACCCATGCTCAAAGGTGCCCACTGCAACAACCGCCCAGGGGGTGAAGGGGGCATGATGCTTTCCTCACTTTTCCCTTCACTCATCACCTGGCCTACCTAGTCCTTGCTTTCTTGTTAGTTCATGACTGTATTCAGGAAGTTGGTTTTTTATAATTTACCTAACTTTCTGGTAGTTTTCAGTTGGTTTTAAAGGCCGCTTTGTTCACCCTATTGCCATCAAATGCATTACTCACATGTATTTTAAAAATCTTCATGTTTATGTTCCTAGGTGAAACTCATCTCTAATTTCATTTTTTCATGTTAACCTTGTACTAAGGTAATACTTACTAAGTAACTATTAGTTAAGTTATTACTAAGTAACTAATAGTACTAAGGTAACAGGATGGGAAAGACTAGAGATCTCTTCAAGAAAGTTAGAGATACCAAGGGAACATTTCATGCAAAGATGGGCTCAATAAAAGACAGAATTGGTATGCACCTAACAGAAGCAGAAGATATTAAGAAGAGGTGGCAAGAATACACAGAAGAACTGTACAAAAAAGATCTTCATAACCCAGATAATCACGATGGTGTGATCACTCACCTAGAGCCAGACATCCTGGAATGTGAAGTCAGGTGGGCCATTGAAAGCATGACTACGAACAAAGCTAGTGGAGGTGACGGAATTCCAGTTGAGCTATTTCAAATCCTGAAAGATGATGCTGTGAAAGTGCTGCACTCAATATGCCAGCAAATTTGGAAAACTCAGCAGTGGCCACAGGACTGGAAAAGGTCAGTTTTCATTCCAATCCCAAAGAAAGGCAATCCCAAAGAATGCTCAAACTATTGTATAATTGTACTCATCTCACACGCTAGTATAATGATGCTCAAAATTCTCTAAGCCAGGCTTCAGCAATACATGAAACGTGAAATTCCAGATGTTCAAGCTGGTTTTAGGAAAGGCAGAGGAACCAGAGATCAAATTGCCAACATCCGCTGGATCATTAAAAAAGCAAGAGAGTTCCAGAAAAACATCTATTTCTGCTTTATTGACTATGCCAAAGCCTTTGACTGTGTGGATCACAATAAACTGCGGAAAATTCTGAAAGAGATGGGCATACCAGACCACCTGACCAACCTCTTGAGAAACCTGTATGCAGGTCAGGAAGCAACAGTTAGAACAGGACATGGAACAACAGACTGGTTCCAAATAGGAAAAGGAGTACGTTAAGGCTGTATATTGTCACCCTGCTTATTTAACTTCTATGCAGAGTACATCATGAGAAATGCTGGGCTGGAAGAAGCACAAGCTGGAATCAAGATTGCTGGGAGAAATACCAATAACCTCAGATATACAGATGACACCACCCTTATGGCAGAAAGAGAAGAGGAACTAAAGAGCCTCTTGATGAAAGTGAAAGAGGAGAGTGAAAAAGTTGGCTTAAAGCTTAACATTCAGAAAACTAAGATCATGGCATTCGGTCCAATCACTTCATGGGAAATAGATGGGGAAACAGTGGAAGCAGTGTCAGACTTTATTTTTTTGGGCTCCAAAATCACTGCAGATGGTGATTGCAGCCACAAAATTAAAAGACGCTTACTCCTTGGAAGGAAAGTTATGACCAACCTAGATAGCATATTAAAAAGCAGAGACATTACTTTGCCAACAAAGATCCGCCTAGTCAAGGCTATGGTTTTTCCAGTGGTCATGTATGGATGTGAGAGTTGGATTGTGAAGAAAGCTGAGCACTGTAGAATTGATGCTTTTGAACTGTGGTGTTGGAGAAGACTCTTGAGAGTCCCTTGGACTGCAGGGAGATCCAACCAGTCCATCCTAAGGGAGATCAGTCCTGTGTGTTCATTGGAAGGACTGATGCTGAAGCTGAAACTCCAATACTTTGGCCACCTTATGCGAAGAGTTGACTCATTGGAAAAGACCCTGATGCTGGGAGGGATTGGGGGCAGGAGGAGAAGGGGATGACAGAGGATGAGATGGCTGGATGGCATCATCGACCTGATGGACATGAGTTTGAGTAAACTACGGGAGTTGGTGATAGACAGGGAGGCCTGGCGTGCTGCGATTCATGGGGTTGCAGAGAGTCAGACACGACTGAGCGACTGAACTAAACTGAACTGAAGGTAATAGTAATCTCATAAAATAAATTGGGTAGTAGCCTCTCTTCTTCCCATCCTCCAAAACCATGTATGTATGATAGGAATTACTGGCTTCTTGAAGGATTTATAAAACTTATCTATAAAACCATCTAGGCCTGAAGTTCTTGGCAGAGTTGGAAGAAGGCAGACTTCTGATTAGTGATTCAGAATCTCTAAGGTTACTGATTTATTCAGGTTTTCTTCTTCTTGAGTTAATTTTGATAACATTATTCTAGAAAACTAGTGCTTCCCAGGTGGTGCTAGTGGTAAAGAATCCTCCTGCCAATGCAGGAGACACAAGAGATTCAGGTTCAATCCCTGAGTTGGGAAGATCCCTTGGAGTTGTAAATGGCACCCCACCCCAGTATTCTTGCCTAGAAAATTCTATGGGCAGAGGAGCCTGGCAGGCTACAGTACATGGGGCTGCAAAGAGTCAGATATAACTGAGCACACACACACATTCTATTATTAGAAAACTAATTTTTAAGATTCATTGGCATACAGTTGTTTGTAATAGTCTGATACTTTAAAAAAAATCCCTGTAATATAGAAGCTGTAAACTTCTTTCATTCTGAATACTGTTTTCTCTTTTTAAAACCAATTCTTTAAAAGTCTAATTAATTTCTGGATCTATTACTTTTAGTTTTTTCTATTTAAAAATTATTTTCTCACTTTCTTTAGATTCTCCTTTGATTCCCTTTACTGACTTCTTGAATTGTATCATTTACTTTTGATCTTCCTTTTTTTTCTGTTTGTTTTTAATAAAGGCATAACAAGTAGACCACTTTAGGAGTATTCTGCTGATTCTGATAAATTCTTTGTCATGCAGTTTCGTGTATTTTGAAATTTCCATTGAGATTTCTTCTTCAACCTGTGAGTTATTTAGGAGACATTTCTTTAAAGTTCCCAAGCATATTTAAAAAAAAAAAACTTTTAAAATGCTGGTTTTTATTTCACTTGCTGTGAGGATGGAGAATACATCTGTATATATATTTGTTAAAACATTTGAGACTTCCTTTGTGATCTAGCTTATGGTCAATTCTTAAAAATGTTCTATGTATACTTGAAAGGAATATGTATTTCTTATCCCCTGGGTATAGAGATCTTTTGATTAGATAAAGTTTAAATTTGGTTTTCAAAGCTTCTGCACTCTTGCTAAGGTTTTTGTTTGATCTATCAGTTTTTGGTAGAGTTGGTTTAAAATCTCCCTCTAGAATTGTGAACTTGTCAATTTTGCCTTTCTTGCCTTTTACATTTTTCAGGTTCTTCTTTTCTTTTTGTTTTTTTGCTTTCTAGATTTAAGTACCATCACGGCTGTATTGTTAGGTACCTAGTTCAAGTACCTATCTAGCTTTATTGAGTATTTTCTTTTTATTATTAGTCTATCTGTATGTAATAGATTTTTCCCTTAAATTTTATGTTCTCTCACGTTAATATTGCCTTCACCAGTTTTCTTGGGGGAGGGGGCTTGATATGTCTTTATCTACCTTTCTGTTCTTAATCTTTCTGCAGAGTATTAATTAGATATAATAACTCCTAATGAACAACATGGCAAAACCTTGGTGTTACTGCAGGTTCAGTTCCAGACCATGGCAATAACATGAATGCTGCGATAGGGTAAGTCACATGAGTTTTGTGGTTTACTGGCTTCCTGGACTGGTGGGTCGTCTCTACTCTTTTGCTTGTCCCTGCTCCCTCTCTCATTCCCTACCTCTACACACAGAGATTGGGGAGCTGTAGCAGAAACTGCTAGGCTAGCTGCCTACCTCATATACAGTACTTTTTTCTTCCTACTTTGAAACAGAATACTTACTTCTAGCTGGGAGCAATGCTAACCAGAATGAAAGGCACTTCCCAGCTTCCCTGGCAACTAAGTACACCAAATGAGATGGAGCTAAAGTGCTATATGAGGCTTCCAGGAAGTCTCTTTAAAAAGGAAGAAGCTCCAGCTGCCATCTTGGGCCAGGAGGATGGATGCCAAGCATTGAGATAGTAGAACAGAAAGACAGAAGGAACCTGGGTCTCTAACAACCTTAGAGCTGCTATGCCAGTGCTGAGATACCTTCTTCCGCACTTCATTTACATAGAGAGGAATAAATGTCTCTCCTGTTTAATCCACTAATTTGGGGGTGGGGTGGGGTTCATTTATTTAGCAGCTGAATGCAATTCTCCATACAGAAATGAGAAATGGTCCTAGAATTTTTATTTAAAAAATGGTACATTGGGACTTCCCTGGTGGTCTAGTGCTTAGGAGTCTGGCTTCCAGTGCAGGGGACATGGGTTTGATGCACGGTTGAGGAACTCAGATCCACATGCTATAGGGCAACAAAGCCTATGCACTGTGACTCCTGGGCCTGCACTCGAGAGCCCACGAGCCGCAACTGCTGAGCCCATGTGCCCCAGAGCCTGTGGCTCCATAACAAGAAGACCCTCGGTGCTGCAACTAGAGAAAGCCTGCACCCCACAACGAAGAGCATCTGCATGCTGCAACAAAGACCCAGCACAGCCAAATAAATAAATGTTAAAAAATGAACGCCTAACTACCAAACATAGAAAATAAAAATGATTCTCTTCTAGCTAATTAACTTGAACATATTTTACAAACAACATATTTACAATGAATGTGTTCCCTAAAGTACATCTTATAAAATTCTGTGTGCGACTCTTCCTCGTGTCCCATGCCTTTCTTCTAGGTTCACTTCCCCTGCTGGATGAGGCAGGCTGAAGCTGACTTGCAGAGAAAAGCTGAGGGACAAGAGGCGGGGTCTTAAGGGTATTCACGCCTACAGCTCTGGTATCCTTAACCCTCTCTGCCTTTCTGGAGGTTTGATTATACAAGCCAACACACTGTTCTTATTTGTTGTCACCTGAGGCCAAAGCATCCTGATGAAAAGAACAGAAAGCTACTGAAGAGATGTACTCTTGTGGCATTTGCCTAATTTATCCACAGTGAAGTAACCAAAAATAATATAGATTTAAATTTTTAGAGAGGAAGTTGATTTAAAAAAAAAAGATAAAAATGAAGAAGAAAAAAAAAACACTGGAAAAACACCAGGAGAGAAAGATAAAAATGAAGAAACTAAAAATAATGAGCCCCAGAATGCTGCCTAATTTATCAAACTTGTCAACAGCAGCAGTTAAGAGTAGAAATCTGTTCTTCAAGGGGAAAAAAAATCTCAGACTAAAGTTATCAAACAGTATGAGACCTCAAAGGAACAATAAAAAGCAGAAATGACCGCCCATAGTACATCTTTTTATTTCAACTATTTAAAACAGCCTAAGGACAACACTTAAATACTAAACTTCCTCTTAAAACTCATCTGTCATTTGTATTCAGATACAATATAAGGATGGTACATGACAATTTAAGTCAAGATTTTTTTTAAAGCCAGGCCTTGTCTTCAGCACAGGGCTAAAGTTTCTTTTATCAGGCACATACTATAATTGCAGTATACTGTTTTTATTTTTTTTAAGATCACATTAAGACTTTCCCGTTGATGATAACAATATAAAAGGGCTAAATTTAAGAAGATCATTTCATCTGGCACACAAACAACTGTTTCACCAAGCCATGTTAAAAACAAACAACAGTATTAAGAATTATTACAACATTCATTTAAAATACATGTTCTTCAATTTGATTTACTATAATTACCTAAAAAGCAAATATTATACATACCTTTCTCATTAACATATATCAAGAGGGAATCCATGAAATAAAACGGGTATTTTAAAATGAGAGTAATTACCTTTGATGCAAGGTTGTCTACCAGAGCAATCATCGAATTCTTAAATAAGGTGGCAGCGGTCAGCGGTCTCTTGGTCACCTCTGTAATGCTCAGCTTGCCTTCAGGCCACATATTCTTCAGCACAGGATTTGAACTGAGAAGCACAGAAAGAGTGGCTTGAACGCTACAGTCAAATAAGTGGATTAAGAATTGCTAAGCATTCCTGCTAAACTGTATCCTGGGAGCCACAACCACACTTGCAGACGCAACTCACTAGGCCTGATTGAAAAAATGATTCCACCTAGAAAATCAGGCTGAGAGTATAATGGCAGATACCACACCACAAAATGAGGAGATGTGCCTAAACCAGGCCACCTTCGAAAAACTCTTTCAATTTTTTAAAATGATAGCGCTGTTATTATTACGTAGGATATTCTAATGGTTTACATGGCTCTATACCATATACCTAAAATCAAATGGTTTTGGTGATTGTTACAAGAATGAGAACAAATTACAAATGGGAGAATGATCCTCAAGGTCATGTCAGAAATCAGGAAAGAGAAAGCATTTTTTTTTTAAACTGGAGTATGATTGTTTTACAATAATGTGTTAGTTCTGCTGTACAATAAAGTGAGTCAGCCATATGCACACAGATCTCCCCTCCCTCTTAAACCTCCCTTCCACCCCAGACCCATCGCATCCCTCCTGGTCATCACAGAGCACCAAGCAGACCCCCTCAATCACAGAGCAGCTCCCCACTAGCTAGCTATTTTATAGACATGGTAGTGTGTATATGTCAATGCTACTCTGTCAATTCATTCCACTTCCTCCTTCCCCCGATGGGTCCACAAGTCTGTTCTCTGCGTCTGTGTCTCAGAAAAGCATCTTTTAATGGACACAAATATGCACACAGTATAGGTCACAAAAAGCCAGGTCTCTCAGAAAATACAGATGGGAACAGAAAATAACCACTTTTACACTGTCTTCTAGTAAATCCCTTCACTGCCGCTGAATTATGATCACATTTATAGGTAGGGCTGGCAGCTCCAATATTTTATTGATGTGACACGAAGGTGGCTGCAATCCAAGTCTTAAACTTCAGGCCAGTTTTCAGGCTAAAAATGATATATTCCTTATTTGGCTCTGTGGAGATCTTTTTATAAACATGTATGGTGGTCTCGGCTCTGATTTTCTTCGTTTCATTTGGGTGCTTTCGATTTTTTTAAAATAACTTTTTATTGGAGTATAGTTGACTTACAGTGTTACGTTGGGATTGACATATACACACTACTATCTATAAGACAGATCACTAATAAGGACCTACTGTGTACAGCACAGGCAACTCTATCAAGTACTCTGTAATGATCTATAAGGGAAAGAAATCTAAAGAGGGGCAGATATGTGTGTATATATATAACTGATTCACTTTGCTGTATACCGGAAACTAACCCAACACTCAATGCTTTTGATTTTAAAGTAATTGGAATTTGAAATGCTGCTTGTTTTCTGAAAACTTCTCTCTTGTCAGATTTTTTTTTTTTAATTGGGGGTTGAGAATAGAAAAAGCTTAACATGGATCTTTTCTGCTAATTGTGTTTACTGCTCTCATCATTTTGCCCACTTTTCTTTCCCTGGGATAAAATTGAGAAAATTGAGTTGGTTCCCCAAACATCTAGTAAATTTCTGTACATAGAGGCTTTAAATAATAGTAGAAAACTGCCAGAATGGACAAGAGCAAAGAGGATAAACAGTGAGGTGAAGATTGACTAGTCTGTGAATGAAGGCAGAGAAATATTCCTGACCCTCAACATTGCCAGAAAGCTGTGCCAACTGCCATCAAATGTGGCTATAAAATAATGCATGATCTGTGGTTCATGGACCCAGTTTTACTATGTTCTAGTCCTATTCCATAATTTTCCAAAGATAACATGTCAATAAAAATGACCACATAAATGTATATTGCTTTTCCTTAACTCTACCATTCCAATCTTTAGCAGAGTTTTCTCAGTTTTCAGTGCCCATGGTGCCCGAATGCCTTTCTAATACCACAGGAATATTAATAGAATTCCCAGAAAGTAGAGTGTGTGCACTTTGAAAATCCTGATGCATGTCGAAGACAGAAAATCACTGTCTTTGGGCCCATGCAGTTTCTATCCCCAGTTCCACCTTGCTCACTTTTGGCCTTGTCTAGACACTACGTTATGAATGAAGGGTGGGGTGAATGTTGGAAATGAAGGAAATAAGATGTTTATTATTAGTATTTATTTATTTGGCTGTGCCAGCTCTTTAGTTGCAGCATGTGGGATCTAGTTCCCTGACCAGGGAACACACTGGGCCTCCTGCATTGGGAGCGGGGATTCTTAGCCACTGGACCACCAGGACGTCCCTATTATTATCATTATATCATCGAACAGAAGGATTGACGTGTAATGAAGCAAAACAGACAAGTTCAATAGTTTTCTTTTTTCTTTTTTTATGAGCAATTTTCTGATTTATAAAAAGATGCAGGAAATTTTAAAATGACACAAAATTTAATTTTAAAGACAACACTGAAAAGTGAGTGTATTTAACTATACTCAGCTCACTAGAGAGCAAGTGGGTGAGTGCAATAGTAATTCACGCTATAGCATGTTTAGTGAACTGGCAAAAGAGAAAATGGGTCAAAGGAAGATGGAGAAATTTTCTCTTTTCATTAGAACCGAGGGGCTCCGTAATCATCTGGCATCCGCTCAATGTTGTACCTATGGTTAGAAATGTACATGATGGGAACTCCAGGGATCTTCCGGATTCTTCCTTTAAGGTCGCGGTCAACTGTGGCCACAATGTAACACTTGTGCTGAGTTACTCTTTGCACTAAGCAGTCATCTGCATAGGTTCCTTTGTGTGTACATGGTAATCGCTCAAACCTTGGATCCTTGGCAATCCTTAAAGCCACTCTATACTTCTGCCCCAATTTCTCAATTTCAGCCATTACACAGTCAGTTATACAAGGGATACACTTGGCATACAGGCAGTCCATCATTGACTGCACTAAGTCCAGTTTGGCTTCAACGGAAAAGTTGATAAAGTTGGTATCGACCAGGATGTGGTAAGGTGGGCCCAGCTGTGTGTTATATTGGAAGAATAAGCAGGAAGGGTGTTGGGGGACTTCTCTTTCCTTGAGTGCACTGGGATCTTTCTTTTCTTTATTTTTTGGTTTTAATCTACCCTTTTCTTTAAGCCTCTGATCTCTGAGACTAAGCATTCGCTTCATGGTCGCATACTTCCGTGTTTTCTTTTGCTTTCCCATGTTCACGCCACGCTCTTGTTACTTCCGGAATCAGACAAGTTCAATAGTTTTCAAAGAGAAAGACCTTTCAGGCTGGTAAGCCAACATAATTTTCAAATATTTAAAAGAGTCTTTTCCTTAAAGGGGAAGCTTATTTATCCAGAAAGCCAGTATGTGTAACAGGGAAGGCAGAACTTAGCTGGCTAATGAGAGGGTGGTAAAGAGTGGCCTGTGCGCCTGGCATGCCACCTGCTTGCTTCTGTCCCCTGCCCTTTACACACACATGTGCAAGCATACACGCATGCATACTCTCCAGAACTACAGATCCAAGGACTACTCTTTATTTTTTTTTTAAGTTTTTTTTTTTTCATTTACTTTTATTAGTTGGAGGCTAATTTCTTTACAATATTGTAGTGGTTTTTGTCATACATTGACATGAATCAGCCATGGATTTACATGTGTTCCCCATCCTGATCCCCCCCCCACCTCCCTCTCCACCCGATCCCTCTGGGTCTTCCCAGTGCACCAGGCCCGAGCACTTGTCTCATGCATTCAACCTGGGCTGGTGATCTGTTTCACCCTAGATAATATACATGTTTCAATGCTGTTCTCTTGAAACATCCCACCCTCGCCTTCTCCCACAGAGTCCAAAAGTCTGTTCTATACATCTGTGTCTCTTTTTCTGTTTTGCATATAGGGTTATCGTTACCATCTTTCTAATCCATATATATGTGTTAGTATACTGTAATGGTCTTTATCTTTCTGGCTTACTTCACTCTGTATAGTGGGCTCCAGTTTCATACACCTCATTAGAACTGATTCAAATGAATTCTTTTTAATGGCTGAGTAATATTCCATGGTGTATATGTATCACAGCTTCCTTATCCATTCATCTGCTGATGGGCATCTGGGTTGCTTCCATGTCCTGGCTATTATAAACAGTGCTGCGATGAACATTGGGGTGCACGTGTCTCTTTCAGATCTGGTTTCCTTGGTGTGTATGCCCAGAAGTGGGATTGCTGGGTCATATGGCAGTTCTATCTCCAGTTTTTTAAGAAATCTCCACACTGTTCTCCATAGCGGCTGTACTAGCTTGCATTCCCACCAAGGACTACTCTTTAAATAGATGTAAAGAAAGGATTAAAATTTACGGAGGTCATTTAGCCATGGAAGTATCAAAAAGTATCCAGAGGCAAAGGCAGCCCATTTAAATACTAACAGGATAGTTTTAATCAAAAGGATTTCAGGACTTTCCATCCCACTAGCAAGACCTTTCCTACTAGGGCAATCTATACAGTAAGTTGCAACTTTTTATGTTTTTATACCTTTGGCAAGACCTTCCCTGCTGTGAAATGTCTTTAATTACTAGACTTATCTAAGTTCCTTTGTTCTGATTCCAGGCTTACCAAGCAACTAAGCATCCTCTGGATGATATTTTTCACTGACAATTAGTAAACTAGAGTCCTGTTTAATTTCCCAGGCAGGTTTCCAATAGGGAAGAAGAGCCTGATAAACCAGGGCAAGTGTTTCATACCACGAGACCGTTACGACTGTCTGATTGTCTGCGGGAAGTCAGTCCACTCACTGCTGTCTCTGCATTAGTCCTGTGAGCCAGGGTGACCAGAATCCACCACCAGAAGGTGGAGCTGCTCTCAGGGAGCTGAACCTCTGGGCTTCCAGGGCGGCGCAAGTGGTAACCAACCTGCCTGCCGTGCAGGAGACAGAGTTCAGTCCCTGGGTCCTGAAGATCCTCTGGAGAAGGGCACAAAAACCCACTCCAGTATTCTTGCCTGGGAAATCCCATGGACAGAGCAGCCTGGTGGGCTGCAGCCCACAGGGTCGCAAAGAGTCGGACACGACTAATGTGACTTAGCACGCGCACACACAATGAATGCCACCCTGTGCGGCCTCCTGGTACACATCCTGACTGCCTCCCCGGGGCAGCATGCCCTGACTTTGCCACTGGATGACTGAGGCTGTTTTTCCAATTTGACTTTTTGACATTTTTTATACAGACCAATGCCAGACTCTTTGGTTTCTCCCTCAGAATGAGTGCATCTTACCTGATAAACCAATCACTGAAGCTCCTTTCTGAAAGTCTCCCCTCCCCAAATTGGTTCTTACATGGGTTCCCTCTCAGACCCCCACGTCTCTGTGACTTTCTAGTGTTGATGGCTCTATCTCTGCTCCTGGAGGCTTCATCCACACCAATGAACCACTTTATAGCAAAACCTCTTGGAAAAAATGGTTGAAACTCACCATCTCTTCATTCTGATTTTCTGTATTCTCTTGACCCACTTCCATCAGCCATCTGTCTTCATGACACTGCTGAAGTCAGCGTTGTCAGGGTTCCACTGACCTTCATGTCAGTAAATCCAGTGGTGAATCTTGTCCTCACATTACTCTGCTCTCGATAGTGTTTGACACAGTTTATCATTTTTACTTGGCCTCGCCACCCCGACACCAGATTCCTGGCTTCCTTCCTAACTCACAGGCATGCTCTCAGCTTCCTTTGCTAGTTCCTCCTTCCCTGCTTGACTTAAAGTGAAGTCTCAGGGATTCATCCTCCAATTTCTTCTCTCTTTTTATTTTTTGTCAATGCTCACCCTAGAGAATCTCAGCTAGGACAATGGCTTTAAGTATTATCAACAGACTGATGACCATGAATTTATTTCTCTGTTCCCACCTTTACTCTGAGTTTCAGATGCACGCATACAATTGCCTATTTGGATGGATGTCCAGGACACACCTCCCACAAAACATATTTGAAGCAGAACTCTTTATTTCCCCCCAAAATGAGCACCTCCTCTGTCTACCCCACAACCAAGCATCCCGTCCCCATCGTCTTTGACTTCTGTTTTTTTCCCATCACACATTCTATCCATCAGTAAATCCTGTTGGTTCTACTTTCAAAATATCACCCACTTGGACCATTTTCCATTTCTGTCACCACCATCCATGTCTCAGCCTGGATCACTAAAGCAGCCTCCTATCTGGTCTCCCCATGTTTACTCCTGCCCTTCGCAATCTGGGTTTTACACAGCGGTTCCAGTGATTTCTTTAGAACAGACATCATATCATCCATCCCAGTGGCTTCCCATTGTACCTGCTCATGGACTCTTCATGAGCTGGGCCTGTGGACCCCTCTGCAGTCATTCCTGATCGTTCTCCCCTCCCCTCACGGATTTTAGCCACACTGACCTTCCTGCTGTCAACACACCCAGGCTTGATTCTACCTCAGCATCTTGGTGAACTAGTCTTTCTCTCTGTTTGAATGCTGTCCCCGCATACTCACGGTTTGCACCCGCACTTCACTCTGGGCTCAGTTCAAATGATCCTTCTTAAAAGAAGGAGCCTTTTCCTACCACACTACCTGTAACACCTCCATGGCCCTTCTTGGTCTATACCCTCAACCTCTCACCTAACTTTGTTTTTCTTCATAGCACTTGACACTAGCTGAAAGCTCCATCTTTTATCATTAACTGTCATCTCCACTAGAATAAAAGACCTCAGGAGGGCAGGGACTTTGTCCAGGCTTTTTCAACAGCTGAACCCCAAGAGCATAGGGGAATGTGTGCCTCAGAGGTGCTCCATACATCTTTGATGACCTACTGGCCAGTGGGCTGAGCTGACTTGATACACGAGCGACGACACTTCAACCAAAAGAAGCAGTTGGCTAGGAAGCTTCTCTTCTTCATGGGCCTTCTTTCCAAAGTATTTGTACTGGGTGTGAACTTGCCATCCTTTGCTTGGTTTTATTTCTCCATGACTCTCTCACATTTTCTTGGGTTGTGAGAAGATTCTATCCACTCTGACGTGAGAGCCACTCTGTTATTAGGGTGGTCCCTTGGCTGGAGGCAAAGACTACAGTGGGAATCAGAGTGTGTAAAGCTTTCGGCTGGCCCAGAGCTTACCTGACACCCTCCCATCGCACTGCCCTGGCCTGGGGACTGCTGCGTACACTGTCAGGGACAAGAAGGACGGCAACAGTAAAGAGAGAAACTGAGGAAACCCAAGGGAAACCGAGGAACACTGTATTGTAACAGGGTCCCTGCCCTAAGTTTACAGATTTTATCATCATAAAGTAACAGATGATTGCACTCACTAAGTATGATCACACAGAAGTATAAAAATTGCCAGAAAACTCTTAAAATTGTCACACAGAAATAATCATGTGCATACATATTATGTAATAAATGTGTCAGCAAGCTAAATATAAAGACGATTAATAAAATTTTAATCCTACCTGTTATACATGAGGCGCTTGAAATCTTGAAATAAAGTGTCTTTGTTTTTGTCAATAAAACCAACGACAGAATACCTAGTTGAGAAAAAAGAAACATGGAAAACACATTATTCACCAAGCAAGAGCCATTTTTAAGCTTTTCTAGAAGTCTATTAGCCTTTCTACTGTTACATAAGACCATCGATTGTGTATAAAGCTTGCCCACCCAGTTCTGAGTTAAAGAAGATCAAATTTACCTACTCTGTAGACAGGGTGATGTTTCTGTCCCTGAAAAGGAGGGCAAACATCAGTGCCATTACTACGACTAAGATCATCACTCCACTGGTTTGTGGCTTACCTCGAGATGCTGACTCTTAAAAAGACAGCTGTGTGTGCCATCCCATATTCCTAAGATAAAAGCAAAACAGCAACGTACAGGATCTAAGAGTCTCATCCGTGGGGAGGTGAGATGACTTGCCTAAGGCTCGCTCACTGTGTTCAGGGTGGGAGAAAAGATCCAAGAAGAACTGCAAAGGATGGTAAGATTGGGGTAAGCAGAAGAGAAAGAGGAAGGCAGATTACACAGGGCAACATTAAACGAAGGCGTAGAAGCAGGCACATGCGTGGAATTGTTGGGAGGAAATGAGAAGGTCAGTATTCGTGGTGTGGAGGGTGGGATGTGAGTAAGGTCTCAAAGCTAAACTTGTAGCTGGCGGCCAAGGGAGGGACAGAAGCTGCCTGCTGCAGTCACCGGCATGGATCTAGAGGGAGTAAATTGTGGGGAGGGGAAAACAGTACGGGGTGATTCTGTGTCATCAAGACAGGCTAAGAGGTTAGGGAAATAGTAACTCTAGAGGTGGCTGCTCCCTATAGCTCTCCTATCTTGCCGGACTGTATTTTCTTCCTGGACAATCACATCACTGCAGACTAGCGGTCCCCAACCTTTTCGGCACCAGGGACTGGTTTTGTGGAAGACAATTTTTTCCATGGACTGGGGTGGGGGTAGGGGATGGTTTCGGGATGATTCAACTGAATTACATGCATTCTGCACTCTATTTCTATTATTATTACATCAGCTCCACTTCAGATCATCAGGCATTAAACCCCAGAGGCTGGGGACCCTTGCTGTAGACAATTCTCAGATCTCCAACTCTGATGCCTCACCAGTCTTACATTGTTCCAGCCGCTCATGTTTCATTCTGCAAGAAAGTTCTGTGCTGCCCATGGGCACAGTTTTAGGCCACCAGGTTCAAAATCATTTCCCTGCCTCCTCCAACCCTGGTCTTCTTCCTACTACCTTCAAGTCACTTTTGACTGAACCCTTAAAGTCACCTGACTCTCAATATATCATCAGACCCATACAATTCAAAGTCCTTATTTGGACCTTTTAGACTCATTGTGATTTGATCTCAATCTACTTTTCTAGGTGTTTCTACTTCTCTATGCCACCAAAAGGATACACTCCAGTCAAATGGGCTAAGGTGCTACTTCCTGAATCTTTCTAGCATCTTTCCCACTTTTTCCTAGAAAAATAATTCCTAGCACCTAACAATCAGCATCTGCCTATCTGGGTTTATCAATCACAGTTAAAAGTATTTGCTTATTCTGAAAACACATGTTATTATTCATATGGAAATTATTTTCAACCACATTTTATTGTATTATCATATATATTCAAATGTGTGCATGTATATGTGTGTGTATATACATCTACATCTACATTGGGCTTCCCTGCTCAGCTGGTAAAGAATCCGCCTTCTATGCAGGAGACCCCAGTTTGATTCCTGGGTCGGGAAGATCCTGTGGAGGAAGGATAGGCTACCCACTCCAGTATTCTTGGGTTTCCCTGGTGGCTCAGATGGAAAAGAATCCGCTGGCAACACAGAAAACCTGGATTTGATCCCTGGGTTGGGAAGATGCCCTGGAGGAGGCCATGGGCAACCCACTCCAGTATTCTTGCCTGGAGAATCCCATGGACAGAGGAACCTGGTGGGCTACAGTACACACACACACACACGCATGTGTGTGTTAATACTGTGTGTTAATACACACACAAACCCACACATGTATGTATGCATTTTACATGGAAAGCTCTTTATGAGCAGGGACCATACTTTATAAAGTATTGGGCACACAGAAGACACCCAGTAAAAATCTAGAAAAGGGTTGAAAGGCTTAAGGAGAGAGAGAAGGGGAATCAGAAACATCAAATATTCCTCTATGGGGCTGGCTAACTCTCTGGTCTGGGAGTCTGAACACCTAGGTATTGTCTCAGCTATTCGGTAAACTTGCTGTCTGATGCTGGGAAAGAATGCTACACACTCTGCATAAATGTCTCCATCTGTGAAACAGCGGCTGCCCCGCGTGGCCTCTAAGGCCTCTGTCCAGCTCTGCAGTTACGCTGATGCAAGCCGTAAAAGAGCACCCAGTGAGTGTGGCCTGGGTGGTCAGAGGCGGGAATCTGTATATCACCGGATCTTCCCTCTTCAGCATTCTGGGATCTGGAAACAGCACCAGAAAAAGTGGAAAATGGTGCCACCCCAGCGCGAACGGCTAGTTTGACAGATGGGGGTGATAATTTTGAGCCGTATTATTTTATGATTCTAGAGTTGTAATTTAAATCAGGAACAGCTATTAAAGTTTCTTCAAATGCCTCTTTGGCATTTATAGAGATGATCATTTCCATTTTTGTTGTTTAATCTCTGCCTGTAATGGGTTATGTGAATAGAATTCCCAGCATCAAAAATAAGGAGAAAGGAAAAGAGGGGACTTGAGACAAAAACCAGACAATAAGCAGGGTGGGTGGACAAAGCATGCTAAGTGTAGCAGACTGAAAAACACCTCCCATGAAAGACGTGCTGTGCTCTGCTTAGCCACTCAGTTGTGTCCCACTGTTTACGACCCCATGGACTGTAGCCCGCCAGGGTCCTCTGTCCACGGGGATTCTCCAGGCAAGAATTCTGGAGTGGGCTGCCATGCCCTCCTCCAGGGGAATCTTCCCAACCCAGGGATCGAACCCAGGTCTCCTGCCTTGCAGACAGATTCTTTACCGTCTGAGCCATCAGAGAAGCCTTGTCAAATTCCCTGGAAACTATGAATATTACCTTGTATGGTAAAAGATGTGATTACACTGAGGATCCTGGGAGAAGAAATTCATCTCGTGTTATTCAGGGGGGCCTTAAAGGCATTCACAAGTGTAGTTTTAAAACAGCAACAGAGGGAGATTAAATACAGACACCCCAAAGAGGAGGTGGCAGTGTGACCATGGAGGCAGAGACTGGAGTGATAACAGTCACAAGCCAAGGAAAGCAGGCAGCCACCAGATGACGAAGAAAGCAAGAAACAATATTCCTCTAAAGCATCCGGAGTGTGGCCCTGCCAGCACCTAAATTTCGAACTTGTGGCCCCAGAACAGGGCATCCCTGAAGGCTGAGATGGTAAAGAATCTGCCTACAATGCAGGAGACCTGGGTTCGATCCCTGGGTCAGGAAGAACCATGAAAGAATACATTTCTGTTGTTTTAAGCCACCAATTTGTGGTCATTTTTTATAGAAATCCTAGGAAATGAAAAGACTAAGGAAGTTATATGTTTTTAGTTTTATTTTCTTACCAATTTCTATTTTTATCACACTGAAGCCAGAAAATGTAGCTTGTGAGAATTTTACTTTTTTGAATAATATGTGAAAAATCATATGGGAAAACTGGTTTTTTGCTCATATAGTTACCCAACTACCAGTAGTTCTTTATGTATAGGTGATGACTCTCACTTCTGGGCCTGCATGCCTGCTGTCTCTCTGCTTGGAATGCCCTCTCATCTCCTCCTCTTCCTAATTCTGTCTTCTGACTAAGCCTCTTTTACTTTCTAGGCTCATCTGGAATATCACTTCCTTCCAGGCTTGACTACACTCCTCACTCCGGGTTAATTATTCCTCCTCAGTTTTCCCACAAGGCTTCCCTGGTGGCTCAGTGGTGAAGAACCCAGCTGCCAATGCAGGAGATGTGGGTTCAATCCCTGGGTCAGGAAGATCTCCTGGAGAAGGAAATGACAACCCACTCCTGTATTCTTGCCTGGGAAATCCCACGGACAGAGGAGGCTGGTGGGCTACAGTCCATGGGGTGGCAAAGAATTGGACATAACTCAGCAACTACACATCAACAAATAACAGTGTCCCCATAATGCCTTGTATGTCTCCAGTTTATCCCTTTCTGCTCTTCATTATCATGACTCATCATGTATCTGCCTGTGTCCTCCACTAAGCTGTTAGCTTCTTCAGGGCATAGGCCATGTTTCTCATCTTTCTATCCCAAATCCTAACATACTTCCATGGTTTATTTAACCATCAGTTGATGTTGACCGAATGTCAACTATGCCAGAAACTGTGTATGGCCACACATGATGTGTCTTTAACAAATGTTTGAAAAGCAAGGAATGAATGAAGCTATGCCAATGTTGTAAGTGAAGAAATTAAAATATATTGGCATCAGAAATGGCTGGAAAATGCAAACCAATAGGAAAACAATTTCTATTTCCCTTGATTGTATCTTCTGCAGTGAGGCTGCATGCAAACCACCATGTCAGGCACCAGAGTGAGATACTTACACCACGTCCCCTGCATAATGTCGAATTCGAAAATCTCGATCAAACTCCAGGATCTTGTCTGAGGCGCAGAGCTAAGGAATCAAGAAGGAAGGAGATGATCTTGAAAACAGACATTTTCACTTTCCTAAAGATATATTCCAACTTAATAGGAGAGGATAATCATGTCACAAATCATGATATCATTATGAATGAAGTCCCAGTGTGTAGGGCTTTAATTTGGCAAATGTGGTAAAGATTGAGAACTTTTCCCCCCGAAGTGCACAGAGCCAGACTGCATTTCCTGGCCACCTTGGTGACTGGGAATAGCTGGGTGACCAAGCTCTGGACAATGGAAGGTGAGTGTGAGGGGATAAGGTTCTTCAAGGTCAAAGCTGGTAAGAAGTGGGTGATTTTCCTCTGTACTTTCTCCTCACCTCCCACTAGTTGGATGCAGAGAAGGATAGTCCTGAGGGCATGGAAGAGCCTGAAGATGGGAGAAGCCTGGGACCCTGGGAGAGAAAGAGACTTCTGCTGTCTACGACACTTAAATCTCGGCTGTTAACACAGCCCAGCCAACCTGGACTGGTAGAGCCTCTCTCTCCTCCATGTCCCACTTAAAGAAGACCATTTTGAGGACGTGCCATCTTCTAAGCATGGTATCTCATTCAATGCTCAAAACTGATATTTAAACTAAGGATTATGGATTCTCTTTTACATACATGAAAACTAAGCCTCAAGCGGGTTAGGTAACTGGTCCAAGGTCCTGCAGCTGATAAATGATAGTTCTGGGAGGAATTCTTGGGACCAAATGCCATGTCTGTACTCTGCTATGTGTATATCAGCCTGGCTCATCCGTCTTCTGCTAAGCTGGGACTCCAGGTCTACCACTGCACAGAAGATCAACCTTCTGCAGCTGTTTCTCACTGAAGAGGACCTCTCTGAGAAGGCAGTTTTTATATAGCCCTGGATCTCTATAAGTTTCTGCAATTTCCTTATTACAGAAGAACCTAGATTCTTTGACCACCCTGTAAAGGATCACTTGATACCCTTTAGGTTCAAAAGCGCATGTTTAAGAATCCATAACTATTGGGACTTCCCTGACGGTCCACTGGTTAAAACTTCACTTTCCAATGCAGGAGATGTAGGTTTGATCTCTGGTTGGGGAGCTAAGATTCCACAGTGCCTCACAGCCAAAAAAACAAAACATAAAACAGAAGCAATATAAAGACTTTAAAAATGGTCAACATTAAAAACATTAAAAAAAAAAATCCATACGCACTGAGTATGGTTATGTACAAACATCACTTGGCTTGTCATGTTAGATAACAAACAGCCCCAACCAGGATGGTGGGTTCTCTGTGGATGTAGACTGTTAAGGGAATAATTAGTCTATTAATTCAACAAATTAATAATTACAGGAAGTTAGAGTCAGACTTCTGAGGTTGCAGTCTTGTCTCTACCATCTATATGCTCTCTTTCCTTCAGTAATCACTTATTGCAGAGTTGTTCTAGAGGTTAAGCCAACTATGGAGAACAAAACATCTAACATTCAGAGGGGTCTCTGAAGTATTTAATTCCCCTCTCCTTCCCTCTCTTATCAACCACATTTACAAAACCCTTCTACTTATAAAACTCCCAAAGGAAAAGGACTCAAGAGACATCTATACTAATTGAATATTCTTACATTTCCATACTGCAAAGTCTTAACTGATCTAAACATAGAACTTTTAGATTTTTCTTTACTTTTTTAAAAATAATAAAACCTATTTATCATTCAACTTTACATGTTTACAGTACTTTTAACAGTAATTTTATAGTTTATTGGATCATCTGTCTGCCTCTGCATGATAACTTTAATGCATGACAAACAATTTAGCCCCTAAATAAACACAAGCCAGAAACCTCTTCTTTAACCTGCCAATAAAAGTAATTAATCATTAGTAACCAATAATGAATGAAAATACCTGCTGTGACATACAGGATAATAGCATTTATTTAATGGAAAGGCTCACAGTGATGAAAATATCCTGACAGCTTGGTTATTTCATTTCTTTCCTTCATTAGGCAAAACTCCCAGAAAAGAACACACAAAAAATTTCCATCTCAAGATTTGTCTGAGAGATGCTGCTGCTGAGGGAGAAAGAAGCCACCTGGCCTGAGAGTTGGGAGAACCTGGGCTCCCACATTAAAGGGAAGAAAAGAACATTTCCATCTTCACGGATAAATTACTATTTAGCCAATCAAGTCAGCAGTTACTGCTTAAAAGTACTGCATGAACAGCTTTGACTTGAAATATCTGGCTGACACATTCAGGTACATAAATGGCCAAGGTGAAACATAACATAATGAAGTGATTTCTCATGTGAGAATCATAGTTGTTTATCTAATCATACAGAGAGTTGCCTGTTTTATAATTCAGAATTCAATATTTCCTAAAATTTATTTGGTATGATCGTGACCAATCCAATTCGATTTGATACACAAGGATTGTCTACCATCTGGTAGACATAATATGAGGCGAATCTCCAAAATCTGAATTATGATTATAAAGGACATTTTTACCCAACCCCTCAGAGATGGGACATTTGCCCCTGTCACTGTGCCATTTTTGAAAGCATCACTCTAAATTATTCATGTGGCTTCTAACTTTGCTTACTGTTCTGTCCCCAGCCTTCATGATTGTATCTGGAAAATGAGAGGCACTTATTCAGTATTTGTGTTATAAACAGGAAATGACTGGAGGAATAACTCTAGCTGGAACCCTAATGTCAAAGATCAGACTATAGGGACTTTCCTGGTGGTCCAGAGGTTAAGACTCCATGCTTCCAATGCAGGGGGTGCAGGTTCAATACCTGGTCGGGAAACTAGATTCCACATGCCATGCAGTGTGACCGAATGTAAAAATTAGAACAAAGATAAGATCATAGTATCTGAAAGCCAACTTAGAGCAGAGGCTGCAGGTTAGTCTTCAATAATAGACCAAGGAGAATGTTTTAGAAATAAACTGACCTAAAATAAATATCAGCCAGTAATCTATTTCTTGATGATTTGTGCTTTCTCTAGTTAACTGTGGAATCTTACTGTTCTGATTACATAATGTCAAAAGGGACAAAGTTAGAATATAGATTTATTCATACTAAAAAATGGCAGTGCGTCACAGATTTACATGGAATTATGGAGGAGCAGAAACGTTTGCCCCCTTCTTCACGGAAGTGAAGAAGAACAAGGCCTGTTTTTCCTTCAGCTTATGGTTACTAGACAAGCCTGTATTTATAGGGAACACCTGGGGATGATGGTGTGTCTCTCCTAGGACAAATATCATGGCAAACATGCTATACGCAAGGCACAGCACAAAGGTCTGATCACCACAACTGCCACCAGTTATCATAGAAACATGATCGGTTTGTAACATTTTTAGAATGTGAAAAATAGGGAGTTAAAAAGGACACCCATTTATTTAAGGAATGAGTTTCCTTGTAACATGAGAATTTCAGCTAGAATTTCTCGTTTTCAAGAAAGTCACATAGTCTGAAGAACTAGAGCAGAGCACACATACTATATTTTTATAACTGAGGATTACAGTAAAAAGTCAAGGACAAAAGCTATTTTCAGTGCCATAATTATCGGATGCAGGAGCAAAATTCTAGCACATGAACAAGGTCTCTGTACCTATTGGTTATAAATGACATCATGCTTTCTAAAGAATTGTGTTCGTTTTTCCTTTCTAGCAAATTGAGTAGTCTAGAGAGCCCTCTCCTGGACATTATGATTTTTATCAATCACATCATCCCATAAAGAAGGCTGAGCACCAAAGAATTAAAGCTTTTGAACTGTGGTGCTGAAGAAGACTCTTGAGAGTCCCCTGGACAACACGGAGATGAAATCAGTCAATCCTAAAGGAAATCAACCCTGAATATTCATTGAAAGAACTGATGCTGAAGCTCCAATACTTTGGCCACCTGATGCGAAGGGCTGACTCACTAGAAAAGACCCTGATGCTGGGAAAGATTGAAAGCAGGAGAAGGGGATGACAGAAGATGAAATGGTTGGATGGCATCAGTGACTCAATGGACATGAGTTTGAGCAAGCTCTGGGAGATGGTGAAGGACAGGGAAGCCTGGCATGCTGCAGTCCATTGGGTCGTAAAGAGTTGGACTTGACTGAACAATAACAACATCATCATCCCAATAAACCAGAGAGGTAGAACTTATCCACAGCAATAAATCATTTCAGGGATGTTTGGCCTTTCATACTCATGTGGACATTCTTGTACCCCAACATAAAAATTCATTTGATTCTGTCGAACAATAAGGAAAATCGTACGGATCACAAGGAGAGGACGTTCTCACTATACACGGTACCTTGCGGCTGGAAAAATGACCGTGTTTGCCCAGTTTGCTGTTGAGTGCTTCTAGGAACATCTCATCGGTGACTCTGCCGACGTTCATGCAGGCATCATCGAGGATGGCAATGATCCCCTTGTGCTGCTGCTCCACCAGGTCCACGATGATCTGATTGTTGAAGTAATCGATCTGGAGGACACAGCACAGAGCCAGTTACTGACGGAACGGTGACCAGCTGCAACACCAGTGCCTCCACATGTACCAGGAGTTCAAGTCACTTTGATGTCAGATATGTAAATCACATTTCATGAGGCTTCCCTGGTGGCTCAGATGGTCAAGAATCTGACTGCAATGCAGGAGACCTGGGTTCAGTCCCTGGGTTGGGAAGATCCCCTGGAGAAGGGAATGGCAACCCACTCCAGTGTTCCTGCCTGGAGAATCCCCTGGACAGAGGAGCCTGGCGGGCTACAGTCCATGGGGTCACAAAGAGTGGGACATGACTGAGCGACTAACACTTTCGATGCTAAAATGAGTACACGTTCTAACAAAGGTTTTTTAACAGATGTATTTATTGACTTTGTATCATAAGACATTTTGTCTTGGGAGTTCCCTAGTGGTTTAGTAGTTAGGATTTGGCACTTCTCACTGCGGTGGCCCTGGTTCAATTCCTGGTCAGGGAACCGAGATCCCACAGGCTGCACAGCTTGGTCAAGATATTTTAAAAATTGCCTTAAATGAACACAGCAAGTCCCCTACAAACGAAAGAGGTTCATTCTCAGAGTGATTGTAAGACCAATAAAGTTAACCGACGTACGCAGCTAACACAATCGGCTATATAGTACTGTACTATGATAGGTTTATAATATTCTTCACATAAATAATACACACATAAAAAATGAACAAACACAAAAAATAAACATTCTGCATCTTATAGTACAGTACCTTGAAAGTAGAGTAGTACAATAGCTGGCACACGGGCTGGTGTGAACGTTTGCATTTTTAAAAGTCTGCAACCTGAAGGTTTGTATGTAGGGGACTTACTGTACAGCTCAAGGTGAAAAGTATAAAGTAGATAATGTTTCTTCCTTCACTCAGTCTTATTTTAATCCTGTCTTCATACCTGGCACCTAACCTTACGCTTCATACTGTCAACCCCTTCATCTGTTGGCTGTTAATTTGCTGTGCTGAGCCACTCAGTCGTGTCCCAACTCTTTGTGACCCCAAAGACTGTGGTCTGCCAGGCTCCTCTGCCCATGGGGATTCTCCAGGCTAGAATACTGGAGTGGGTTGCCACGGCCTCCTCCAGGGGATTTTCCCAAGCCAGGGATCGAACCCAGGTCTCCCGCACTGCAGGTGGATTCTTTACCATCTGAGCCACCAGGGAAGCCCCCCTATTCCACTAGGTGCCCACAAATAACCTGGAAGTATTACCTTATACCTAACTTGATGAAGTTAAGGTGTTACACAGAACTTGCATTTTTAGTTACATGACCCTGGCTGACCAAAATGTCAGTGTGTCTCCTCCAGTTTCCCAAAAGTTAAAAAGCACATATGGATCTAACAGAGTTTTTCAGGGTACAATATAAAAAATTTAATTATCAGATATAAGGACCCATAAAGGGTAAGAATACACTTTTCATTTGCTTCCACAAGCTGAAAAAAAGTTATAAACAACTTCTCAATCTTTCTCTACTTCAAGACATACAAGGTATGTATCATAACCCTCTTCTACACCTGTTTCTTCTGATGGAATTGTGAAAGTGCTAGTCACCCAGTTGTGTCCAACTCTTTGCAACCCCATAGACTGTAGCCCACCAGGCTCTTCTGTCCATGGAATTTTCCAGGCGAGAATACTGGAGTGGGTTGCCATTTTCTCCTCCAGGGGCTCTTCCTATCCCAGGAATCGGACCCAGGTCTGCACTGCAGGCAGACTCTTTATCGGCGAAGCTACCAGGGAAGCCCGTTTATTCTGAGAGCCTGCAGCATCTACATCGCCACACTCAGAGAGAGAGCACGCATGGGCCTGACTCAGGCAAGCTGTGCATCACGTGAAGACGGGCAGTCTATACGCTTCAGTCTTGTGTGTTGATGTGTCCCAGATCACTCAGCAGGTGCCTGATGGGAGAGTTGTCTCCATTACCCTCTCTAAAACGGACACACACACAATAGATGATTTCTATGTCTCATGGATCCCTGTTCAATGGTGTTTAAAAATCCCACGGCTCATGCCAGCTGTGGCTTTCAGCTCCACCTCTAGTTTTCCAAGCCCTCCTCTGTATTCCATGAACTCAAAGTCTGCAAACTGGGTGGCTTTTACTTTCTTTATATTTTTCCGGTTTGTCTAAATCAGTGATACTCAATGGAGTGTGACTTCCCCCGGAACCCCTAGGGCATCTGGCAATGTCTGGAGACGTTTTTGACGGTCATGACTAATGGAATGCGACTGGCATCCAGTAGGAGGAGGCCAGGATACTGCTAAACATCCTATGATGCACAGGACAGGCTTGGTACAAAATGTTAGTACAGAGACAGATCAGTCCTGGTCTAAGTGTTTACTTTTCTTGTGGGTAATTTATTACATTTCTCACCAGGGAAAAAAGTTATTTGTATCTTTGGAAAAAATATTCTTAAAATGTTCAAAAAGTAGGAACTCTATATTCATCCACATAGCTGAAATCTTAGACTTTGCAACTGTGGAATTAAAGACTAAGTCTTTTGTCCTAAGGACAAAAGAATTGTTTCCCAAATTCCAGCTGGCTATCTACAAGTAATTAGTCTTTGCTGAAGAGTCCAGTAGCTTTTGGTTCACAATTTAATGCTGCTTTAAGCATTGCCTAAAATTGTGGTTTTCCAATCAGGTTCTTCCAGCAACCTGGCATTCCCAAGAGGTTTCTTAGGGGATGCAGGAGACAAACAGATGGGATGGAGTTTTTACTTTTTATTTACTTTAAATAATTTTTCCTGCAGCATAGCTGATTTACAATGCTGTGTTACTTTCTGATTTACTGCAGACTGCATCAGTTGGATGTGTGTCAGTCACTCAGTAGGGTGTGAATCTCTGCAACCCCATGGACTGTAGCCTGCTATGCTCCTCAGTCCATGGAATTCTCCAGGCAAGAATGAACACTGGAGTGGGTTGCCATGATCTTCTCCAGGGGATCTTCCCAACCTAGGGATTGAACTTGCGTCTCTTATGTCTCCTGCATTGGTAGGCGGGTTCTTTACCACTTGTACCACCTGGGAAGCCAAAGTAAATCTGTTACATATATTCACTCATTTTTAGATTCTTTTCCCATATAGATAATTACAGGGTACTGAATAGAGTTCCCTGTGCCACACAGTAGGTCTATTAGTTATCTGTTTTATATATAGTAGTGTGTCTGCGGTGCTAGAGAAGATTCTTGAAAGTCCCCTGGACTGCAAGGAGATCAAACCAGTCAATCCTAAAGGAAACCCACCCTGAATATTCACTGGAAGGACTGATGCTAAAGCTCCAGCACTTTGGCCACTTGATGCGAAGAGCCAGCTTCTTAGAAAAGACACTGATACTGGGAAAGATTGAGGGCAAGGGGAGAAGGCGACAACAAAGAATGAAATGATTGGATGGATCACCAAGTCAATGGACATGAGTTTGAGAAGACGCCAGGAGATAGTGAACAACAGGGAATCCTGGCATGCTGCAGCGCAAAGAGTCAGACACGACTTATCGACTGAACGACAACAAATGTGTCTATGTCAGTAAGTTGGGGGTTTTTAAAGGAAATACTTGCCCAGAATAGGGATTCTAATTTGGGCATTCGGCCTGTCCTCAGTAACTGTTACCCTTGAGAGAGTCTTCTGCTTCCTCTAGGACATATTTCTCTTGGTTTATTTCACTAAGAATTGTTTTAAAGGGCTTTTTTCTCCCTTTTCATATGTTTGGAATAGCCTCCTGCCATTGTTGACTTTTCCCTGTATCAGCTATGCCTGTGGAATTTGATGTTCTGATTGTTAAAGGATATTTTTGACCAGTATCTCTGAACCACATCTGAATAACAAATTTTATGATTAAATTTGTTATAAAAATCTAAACCCCAGTTATAATTGTGTATTATGAGAAACAGATTCATTCTATGAAAGTTGCATATTAACTTAATTGAATTACATGTTAAATATGTGATGAGAATTCACTCTTTAAATCAAAACTATAGGCAATCCTATTAGAAAGCAATAGTACACCCTTGGTTTATTTGTAAATAGGTAATATTTATACTAATATATTTGAACAAAATTTTTTATGGTATTCTAATATATAACACAATGGAAGGCAAAGAAGAAATTTAAAGCAGGAAAGCTAGTTATTATACCACATATATACATATATAAGATATATAATATGTAATTATATATCATATATGTATGTTTCCAGTATCCACTTTTCCTGAATCAGAGGAGATAGAAAGTAAGATGCTGGGAAGGAATATAAAAGTAATTTAAATACAGCATTTCAAATAGGTTTTTACTGCTTACACTGAGTATCAGAAAACAAATATGGACTTCATTGTCTATACTTGGCAAAAGGATAAACACAGAAATAAAAGGAAACTCAGAAGTTTTTGAATTTTTTAAGTCTGTTCTCAAAATTGTTTTATAATAAAAATTTCAAAGAAAATTACAAAGTCCCATTTCGATCATGAGCAGGAAGTCTAACGGTCATGGTTTTAGCTGTGATCTGTGGGATTGTACCCTGCATCAATCAAACTGTCTGCCTACATCTTATCGGACTAGTGACAAAGACAAAGTTCTCAGAGAGCCCCGAGAGGAGAGGGGGAGACTGTCGTGTGACACAGTGGAGACTAAACGGAAATCAAAGTTATCACAGCTGTTTTCATGCACTGGTTCCAGGGAATATGAACTTCATTAACCAAAGACAACAAAGTGCCACTGAGTTTACTAAGCAGAGGAAGAAAAAACAGGAATAAGAGCAAAAAAAAGAAGGAAGGAAGGAGAAGAAACTCTACTAGGAAGCCAAGTTCTGTCCACTGAAGGCAAAAGCTGCTGCTATGAATAACTAATAAAGGATGCTAAAGTCAAACAGACAGATGTGAACCAAAAAGCCATGTGTTCTTACGGTACAGCATAGACAACTGGTTCAATATCCTATGATAAGCCATAATGGGAAAGGGTATTTTAAAAAATGTACACATATGTGTATGACTGAATCACTTTGCTCTATAGCAGAAATTAACACATTGTAAATCAACTCTACTTCAATGTAAAATATTTCTTTTCTTTTCTTTTATATCTATATAAGATGATGAATATTCACTAAATTCATTGTGATAATCATTTCATGATGTGCGTTAAGTCAAACTGCTTTACTGTACAATTCAAACTTACACAGTGCATGCGAACATGCTCAGTAGCTAAGTCGTGTCTGACTCTTTGTGACCCCATGGACTGTAGCCCACCAGGCTCCTCTGGCCCTGAAATTTTCCAGGCAAGAATACTGGAGTGGGTTGACATTTTCTCCTCCAAAACTTATACAGTGCTATATGTCAATTATACCTCAATAAAATTAGAAAGAAAAAACAAAATAGAAAAAAACCTACAGGGTATCAGCCATCAGGTGAACATAAGTTTACTGATTTTAACTCAGCCTTTTCTGGGTCCCAAACAGAGAGTTGATTAAATTAGAGAAACCCCACCTGTCAACTCTGAAAATGAATTGTATGCTCATACCCCAAAAGGAAAGCTAAGGGTGCTGTGTTTCAAGCACCCAAGGAGATCAGCTGACCCCTAGGATGCTAGAAGTTGGCTTTATCATGAGTCCACTCACGTGCTTCCAGGGGATTCCTTCCCGCTGGTACTCCTCCTGTTCTTGCTTCAGGACCAGCTGAATAAACAGCTGCTGGAGCTTCTCGTTGCAGTAATTGATGCAGAATTGCTCAAAGCTGCAAGAAAAAGAATTAGGCTCAAACAAATTTAAAAAACAACAACAACAAAACAATACGGTTTTTAGTATCTGCTCCAGTTTACCTGTTGTTGTCGAAGATTTCAAAGCCATAGATATCCAAGACACCAATAACAGTGTTCTTCCCATGGATGGTGGTGTCTGAGTTCTTGACCTCAATAATATCATTGATGCGGGAAACAATCCAACAGAAAAGGCGCTCGTATATGGCCTGTGATGAAAATGACCACGTAAATTCTTGCATGTTGGAAATGAGTTCTCTGTTTGGATTTTTAAAAAAATTTTATTCATTCATTCATTTTGACTGTTCTGGCTCTTTGTTGTTGTGTGGGCTCTTCTCTAGTTGCAAGGAATGGGGGCTAGTTTTTGCTGAGACGTGTGGGCTTCTCATTGCAGAGCCCCCCGGCCCCATCCCACCTCACTGTGGCACAAGGGCCCTAGGGTGCATGGGTTTCAGTAGTTGCGGCAGGTGAGCTCAACAGTTGCAGCTTCCAGGCTCTAGAGAACAGGCTCTGTAGTTGTGGTGCACTAGCCCAGTTGCTCCATGGCATTTGGGATCCTCCTGGACCAGGGATTGAACCCACGTGTCGTAATGGCAGGTGGAGTCTTATCCACTGTGCCACTAGCGAAGCCCTGGATTTGTGATGTTTTAAATTTCTATTGACCTTCTCCTTACCATTTAGCATAGCTGTTAACCCTTTAAGCTGAAAAATGAGAAATGAAGACCATTTTCTAAAAAACTACATGACGTTTGCATGACGTTTGGATCTTGGTTATTATTGGTCACTATGTAAGCTATATTTCAACAAAATTCCTTAGGTGTGTTTCTGTGACCTGGTAATACCAATAAGTTGCTTACTAACTTGTATAAGTCACTTTGATGTTTTATTTTATAAAAAGCAGAAAACCAACAAGTTCTATATTCTATGGATTCTAAATACATAAACATTAATTTATAATGCTAAATAAAGATCTAAACCAAAAGGACAGCATTTCAAATTCCTTGAGGATCAAATACACATTTGATGCCCAAGGGCACACACACCAGCACGGAAGGACAAAGGCACCATACACTCGCACACATTCACATCCTGATACAAACGTGTCCTGCAACGTCACATCTACAGAAAGTCTTTCCTTAACATGTCCCTCCAGATTCCCACTCTCTTCACCTGTACATGTCCATACTCATGACCTCCACTCTTCACCTCCTCTTCCAGTCACTCCAGTCTTCATTTTCTCTCATGAGTCCACTGAAATGGCTCATCAAGGACCCTAAGCATGTCTGTATGGACACTTTCTCATATCTCTATGTGGACATCTTACCTGGATACTCAGCAACACTCAACCCAGTTTCCCACTCTTGCCTTGAAACTTTCTGCCCTCTGGTTCATGACATCACACTGTCTTAACGTGCCTCTTATTTCACCAGCTGTTCCCTCTTGGTGACCTTTAGTAGGTCTTCTCTTGTTGTTGCTCATTCACTAAGTTGTGACCAACTCTGCGACCCCATGGACTGCAGCATGCCAGGCTCCTCTGTGGTCCACTATCTCTTGAGTTTGCTCAAATTCACATTGATTAAGACAGTGGTGCTATCTAACTATCTCCTCTACCTGACCCCTAAAAGCTGGAGTTCCTCCTGGTCCCCTTCTCTTCTCTCCCTATCTCCTCTTTGCTGTGTCATTTCATACGACAATAAAGAACAGTGACATGACGTTTCCCCAACAGTGACATGATGTTTCCTCCCAAAAGTACTGTCTCAATGCAGGCTCTCCTCTGAGCTCCAGGTCCCATGCCTGACTGCCTACCTGGCAGCATATCTGGGATGTCTCACAGCTGTCTCAAACTTACATCTCGTCTGGACTGCTGATCTTCCCACCTCCCCCAAACTGTTCCTTCTTGTCATTTAGCTGCTAAGCCATGTGCAACTCTTCTGCAATTCCATGGACTGTAGTCCGCCAGGCTCCTCTGCCCATAGGGATTTCCCAGGCACGAACACTAGAGTGGGTTGCCATTTCCTTCTCCAGGGGATCTCCCCCACCCAGGGATTGAACTGCGTTTCCTGCTTGGCAGGCGGATTCTTGACCGCCAAGCCACCCTACTTCTAACCACGAATAACTAGAAACAGAAACTCAGGGGTTCATTAACATTTGGTACCAGAGCCTCACAGGGCCAACAGGACACCGGTTAACACCGCACCTTGGCGAAGGCGTCCCTCCCGTAGCTGGCTTCCTGCTCGCTGTGCTGCTTGTCGATGATGTCGCGGCCCGTGGCCACCGTCCGGTAGAGGAGGGCTTTCTCCACCATGTCCGTCTTGGTGGACAGCAATTCTGCGATGACAGATACAAGCTTGCCGTCTTCAATCAGAGTGGTGTCACCATCCACTACAAACTTTAAATTTCCCTGTATCGGAAGAGAAAGACCAAGACACACCGTTTCCAATGAGATTCTGAAAAACCATGTCAGGGGAAGATTTGACAGTGCGAGAGAATTCCCTTGTCTGTAGCACTGATCTTCCTAAATACATTAATATCTCAACACATAAAAATTGGGTGCTTCATCCATTTCATCCTTCTCCAGACACTCATCTATCTTTCCATTTTCAGTGTATGGTTTTGATGGATGGAAATTTTATATTTTTATGTAGTTAAATCTAAGTCATCTGCTTCAGGGTTTCTCTTTCTTTGGTGTCATGCGTAGATCATTCCAACTCTGAAGATTTTATGAATATTTAATAGATTTTTCTATTCCTTTTACAGTTTTTTCCCTCATATTTAAGCCTTGAGTCCAGCCAGAAGGTATGTCAGTATAAAGTAAGACTCTAACTTTATTTTTTCAGATGACTACTTGCTCCAAAACCATTAACTGAATAGTCTAAGCTTTTCCTCCTGATTTGAAATATAACCTTTATTACATGTTAATTTCCACCAATTTTTGGGGTCTATTTATATTCTACTCATTCAAGAAACAATACATACATATTAGCCAGCTACTAACTAATTAACCAGCACGTGAACTAATCTGTTGATTAATCTGGTGCTGAACTTATGCAGCAAGTTTTAAAGCACCGTGGCTTTTACTATCATTTTATTTATTTCATTTATTTTTATTAGTTGGAGGCTAATTACTTTACAATATTGTAGTGGTTTTTGTCATACATTGACATGAATCAGCCATGGATTTACATGTGTTCCCCATCCCGATCCCCCCCTCCCACCTCCCTCTCTACCCGATCCCTCTGGGTCTTCCCAGTGCACCAGCCCCGAGCACTTGTCTCATGCATCCAACCTGGGCTGGTGATCTGTTTCACCCTAGATAATATACATGTTTTGCTGCTGTTCTCTTGAAACATCCCACCCTCGCCTTCTCCCAGAGTCCAAAAGTCTGTTCTGTACATCTGTGTCTCTTTTTCTGTTTTGCATATAGGGTTATCATTACCATCTTTCTAAATTCCATATATATGTGTTAGTATGCTGTAACGTTCTTTATCTTTCTGGCTTACTTCACTCTGTATAATGGACTCCAGTTTCATCCATCTCATTAGAACTGATTCAAATGAATTCTTTTTAATGGCTGGGTAATAGTCCATGGTGTATATGTACCACAGCTTCTTTATCCATTCGTCTGCTGATGGGCATCTAGGTTGCTTCCATGTCCTGGCTATGATAAACAGTGCTGCGATGAACACTGGGGTGCACGTGTCTCTTTCAGACCTGGTTTCCTCAGTGTGTATGCCCAGAAGTGGGATTGCTGGTTCATATGGCAGTTCTATTTCCAGCTTTTTAAGGAATCTCCACAGTGTTTTCCATAGCGGCTGTACTAGTTTGCACTCCCACCAACAGTGTAAGAGGGTTCCCTTTTCTCCACACCCTCTCCAGCATTTATTGCTTGTAGACTTTTGGATAGCAGCCATCCTGACTGGCGTGTAATGGTACATCATTGTGGTTTTGATTTGCATTTCTCTGATAATGAGTGATGTTGAGCATCTTTTCATGTGTTTGTTAGCCATCTGTATGTCTTCTTTGGAGAAATGTCTGTTTAGTTCTTTGGCCCATTTTTTGATTGGGTCATTTATTTTTCTGGAATTGAGCTGCAGGAGTTGCTTGTATATTTTTGAGATTAATCCTTTGTCTGTTGCTTCGTTTGCTATTATTTTCTCCCATTCTGAAGGCTGTCTTTTCACCTTGCTTATTGTTTCCTTTGTTGTGCAAAAGCTTTTAAGTTTCATTAGGTCCCATTTGTTTATGTTTGCTTTTATTGCCAATATTCTGGGAGGTGGGTCATAGAGGATCCTGCTGTGATTTATGTCGGAGAGTGTTTTGCCTATGTTCTCCTCTAGGACTTTTATAGTTTCTGGTCTTACATTTAGATCTTTAATCCATTTTGAGTTTATTTTTGTGTATGGTGTTAGAAAGTGTTCTAGTTTCATTCTTTTACAAGTGGTTGACCAGTTTTCCCAGCACCACTTGTTAAAGAGGTTGTCTTTTTTCCATTGTATATTCTTGCCTCCTTTGTTGAAGGTAAGGTGTCCATAAGTTTGTGGATTTATCTCTGGGCTTTCTATTCTGTTCCATTGATCTATGTTTCTGTCTTTGTGCCAGTACCATACTGTCTTGATGACTGTGGCTTTGTAGTATAGTCTGAAGTCAGGCAGGTTGATTCCTCCAGTTCCATTCTTCTTTCTCAAGATTAATTTGGCTATTCGAGGTTTTTTGTATTTCCATACAAATTGTGAAATTATTTGTTCTAGTTCTGTGAAAAATACCGTTGGTAGCTTAATAGGGATTGCATTGAATCTATAGATTGCTTTGGGTAGTATAGCCATTTTGACAATATTGATTCTTCCAATCCATGAACACGGTATATTTCTCCATCTGTTTGTGTCCTCTTTGATTTCTTTCATCAGTGTTTTATAGTTTTCTATGTATAGGTCTTTTGTTTCTTTAGGTAGATATACTCCTAAGTATTTTATTCTTTTTGTTGCAGTGGTGAATGGTATTGTTTCCTTAATTTCTCTTTCTGTTTTCTCATTGTTAGTGTATAGGAATGCAAGAGATTTCTGTGTGTTAATTTTATATCCTGCAACTTTACTATATTCGTTGATTAGCTCTAGTAATTTTCTAGTAGTCTTTAGGGTTTTCTATGTAGAGGATCATGTCATCTGCAAACAGCAAGAGTTTCACTTCTTTTCCTATCTGGATTCCTTTTACTTCTTTTTCTGCTCTGATTGCTGTGGTCAACACTTCCAAAACTATGTTGAATAGTAGTGGTGAGAGTGGGCACCCTTGTCTTGTTCCTGATTTTAGGGGAAATGCTTTCAATTTTTCACCATTGAGGGTAATGCTTACTGTGAGTTTGTCATATATAGGTTTTATTATGTTGAGGTATGTTCCTTCTATTCCTGCTTTCTGGAGACTTTTAATCATAAATGGGTGTTGAATTTTGTCAAAGGCTTTCTCTGCATCTATTGAGATAATCATATGGTTTTTATCTTTCAATTTGTTAATGTGGTGTATTACATTGATTGATTTGCAGATATTAAAGAATCCTTGCATTCCTGGGATAAAGCCCACTTGGTCATGGTGTATGATTTTTTTTAGTATGTTGTTGGATTCTGATTGCTAGAATTTTGTTAAGGATTTTTGCATCTATGTCAGGTGATATTGGCCTGTAGTTTTCTTTTTTTGTGGCATCTTTGTCTGGTTTTGGAATTAGGGTGATAGTGGCCTCATAGAATGAGTTTGGAAGTTTACCTTCTTCTGCAATTTTCTGGAAGAGTTTGAGTAAGATAGATGTTAGCTCTTCTCTAAAGTTTTGGTAGAATTCAGCTGTGAAGCCATCTGGTCCTGGGCTTTTGTTTGCTGGAAGATTTCTGATTACAGTTTTGATTTCCTTGCTTGTGATGGGTCTGTTAAGATCTTCTATTTCTTTCTGGTTCAGTTTTGGAAAGTTATACTTTTCTAAGAATTTGTCCATTTCTTCCAAGTTGTCCATTTTATTGGCATAGAGCTGCTGGTAGTAGTCTCTTATGATCCTTTGTATTTCAGTGTTGTCTATTGTGGTCTCTCCATTTTCATTTCTAATTTTGTTAATTTGGTTCTTCTCCCTTTGTTTCTTAAGGAGTCTTGTTAATGGTTTGTCAATTTTGTTCATTTTTTCAAAAAACCAGCTTTTAGCTTTGTTGATTTTTGCCATGGTCTCTTTAGTTTCTTACATTTATTTCTGCCCTCATTTTTAAGATTTCTTTCCTTCTACTAACCCTGGGGTTCTTAATTTCTTTCTTCTCTAGTTGCTTTAGGTGTAGAGTTCAGGTTATTTATTTGACTTTTTTCTTGTTTCTTGAGGTAGGCCTGTAATGCTATGAACCTTCCCCTTAGCACTGCTTTTACAGTGTCCCATAGGTTTTGGGTTGTTGTGTTTTCATTTTCATTCATTTCTATGCATATTTTTATTTCTTTTTTGATTTCGTCTATGATTTGTTGGTTATTCAGAAGTGTGTTATTTAGCCTCCATATGTTTGAATTTTTAATAATTTTTTTCCTGTAATTGAGATCTAATCTTACTGCACTGTGGTCAGAAAAGATGACTGGAATGATTTCAATTTTCTTGAATTTACCAAGACTAGATTTATGGCCCAGGATGTGATCTATTCTGGAGAAGGTTCCGTGTGCACTTGAGAAAAAGGTGAAGTTGATTGTTCTGGGGTGAAATGTCCTATAGATATCAATTAGGTCTAGCTGGTCCATTGTGTCATTTAAAGTTTGTGTTTCCTTGTTAAGTTTCTGTTTAGTTGATCTATCCATAGTTGTGAGTGGGGTATTAAAGTCTCCCACTATTATTGTGTTACTATTAATTTCCTCTTTCATACTCGTTAGCGTTTGCCTTACATATTGTGGTGCTCCTATGTTGGGTACATATATATTTATAATTGTTATATCTTCTTCTTGGATTGATCCTTTGATCATTATGTAGTGTCCTTCTTTGTCTCTTTTCACAGCCTTTATTTGAAAGTCTATTTTATCTGATATGAGTATTGCGACTCCTGCTTTCTTTTGGTCTCCGTTTGCATGAAATATTTTTTTCCAGCCCTTCACTTTTAGTCTGTATGTGTCCCTTGTTTTGAGGTGGGTCTCTTGTAGACAGCATATATAGGGGCCTTGTTTTTGTATCCATTCAGCCAGTCTTTGTCTTTTGGTTGGGGAATTCAACCCATTTACATTTAAGGTAATTATTGATAGGTATGGTCCCGTTGCCATTTACTTTGTTGATTTGGGTTCATGTTTATACAACCTTTCTGTGTTTCCTGTCTAGAAATATCCTTTAGCATTTGTTGAAGAGTTGGTTTGGTGGTGTTGAATTCTCTCAGCTTTTGTTTGTCTGTAAAGCTTTTGAATTCTCCTTCATATCTGAATGAGATCCTTGCTGGGTACAGTAATCTAGGTTGTAGGTTATTCTCTTTCATTACTTTAAGTATGTCCTGCCATTCCCTTCTGGCCTGGAGGGCTTCTATTGATAGATCAGCTGTTATCCTTATGGGAATCCCTTTGTGTGTTATTTGTTGTTTCTCCCTTGCTGCTTTTAATATTTGTTCTTTGTGTTTGATCTTTGTTAATTTGATTAATATGTGTCTTGGGGTGTTTTGCCTTGGGTTTATCCTGTTTGGGTCTCTCTGGGTTTCTTGGACTTGGGTGGTTATTTCCTTCCCCATTTTAGGGAAGTTTTCAGCTATTATCTCCTCGAGTATTTTCTCATGGCCTTTCTGTCTTCTTCTTCTGGGACTCCTATGATTTGAATGTTGGGGCGTTTCACATTGTCCCAGAGGTCCCTGAGGTTGTCCTCATTTCTTTTGATTCTTTTTTCTTTTTTCCTCTCTACTTCATTTATTTCCACCATTTAATCTTCTATCTCACTTATCCTATCTACTGTCTCCGTTATTCTACTCTTGGTTCCCTCCAGAGTATTTTTGATCTCATTTATTGCATTATTCATTTTTAATTGACTCTCTTTTATTTCTTCTAGGTCTTTATTAAACATTTCTTGCATCTTCCCAATCTTTGTCTCCAGGCTATTTATCTCTAACTCCATTTTGTTTTCAAGATTTTGGATAATTTTTAGTATCATTATTCTAAATTCTTTTTCAGGTAGATTCCCTATCTCCTCCTCTTTTGTTTGACTTGGTGGGCAGTTTTCATGTTCCTTTTCCTGTTGGGTATTTCTCTGCCTTTTCATCTTGTTTAGATTGCTGTGTCTGGAGTGGGCTTTCTGTATTCTGGAGGTCTGTGGTTCCTTTTTATTGTGGAGGTTTCACCCAGTGGGTGGGGTTGGACGATTGGCTTGTCAAGGTTTCCTGGTTAGGGAAGCTTGCATCGGTGTTCTGGTGCATGGAACTGGATTTCTTCTCTCTGGAGTGCAATGGAGAGTCCAGTAATGAGTTTTGAGATGGGTCTATGTGTTAGGTGTGACTTTGGGCAGCCTGTATGTTGATACTCAGGGCTATGTTCCTGTGTTGCTGGAGAATTTGTGTGGTATGTCTTGCTCTGAAACTTACTGGCTCTTGGGTGGTGGTTGGTTTCAGTGTAGGTATGGAGGCTTTTGGATGGTCTCTTATTACTTAATGTTTCGTGTAGTCAGGAGTTTTGTGGTGTTCTCAGGTTTTGGGCTTAAGTCTCCTGCCTCTGGATTTCAGTTTTATTCTTCCAGTAGTCTCAAGACTTCTCCAACTATACAGCACTGATAATAAAACTTCTAGGTTAATGGCGAAAGGATTCTCCGCCATGAGGGACACCCAGAGAGGTTCACAGAGTTACATGAAGAAGAGGAGAGGGAGGAAGGAGATAGAGAAGAGCAGGAGGAGAAAAAAGGGGGACTCAAGAGGAGAGAGACAGATCTACGCAGTTGTCTGTTCCCAAAGTATTCTCTGTAGCCCAGACACCCACAAAGATTCACAGAATTGGATTGGGAAGAGAAGGGGAAAGGAGGAAATAGAGGTGTTCTGAGGTAGAAAACAGAGAGTCAAAAGTGGGAGAGAGTAATCAACACCCTCCTGAATAAAAATGGGAACTGAATATTGGATTCTTAAATGTCCAAAATTTATATCACATACTGAAAAACAAAGATTAAAAATCTAGAGTAGAGGTTAGACTCTTAAAAATACAATATTAAAAACAAAAACACAAAAACTTTTAGAAATATATATGGAGTTCAGCTTAAAAATAGGGCTTCTCTCTCTTTTTTTTTTTTTTTTGGCAAGGTTATAGTGAAATGAAAATGAAAATGAAGGAGTAGTAGAGGAGTAATAGAGGACTTTAAAAGAAAATAAGAGAAAAAAAACAAGAAAAAAAATTTTTTCCTCATAAATCATAAAAATATATGAAAATGAAAGTTAAGGAGTAATGGGGGAGTAATAGGGAATTTTAAAAGAAAATAAAAGAGAAAAAAGAAAGAAGAAAAGGAAGGGAAAAAATGGTAAAAATATATCTAGGAATTTCTCTGGAGCAGTTGTGGTCAGTGTGGGTTCGGTTCAGTTTCAGATAGCTCCTCATTCCAGTTTACACTTCTCGATATCTATAGGCCCCTTCCGGTGTCATCTACAGGGATTTTAATCTGTTGCACCAGTCCCTTCTGAAGCGTTTCCCTTTGTTTATTTGGCTTCTGTTTGCCGGTCTCTTCAGAGTCTAATTTCCGCCCTGACACAGGCGGGCGGAGGTGGTCTCTTCAGGTTCACTAGTTCAGTCGCGCTGCGGGGAGGGAGGGGCCCTGCTTTCCCCGTCTACGCTGCTCAGGCTCCCGGCTGCTCTATATGGAGCGGGCCCTGCGTTGCGCGCGGTTCCAGCCCTCGGGTGTTCCACAAAAGCGCGGACTCGGTTGCGCCTGCGTTTTGTGCCTTCCCCGCCCGAGCAGCTCAGGCAGCCAGGAGCTTGACGGGCGCACTCTCCCCGGGTGCAGTGTGCCTTGTGTTTAGCTGCGACCCTCCCGGCGGATGTCGACCATCCAGAATCTCAGGAAGTCTTTGGTTAGAAACTGGAGGCCTGTTTGCAGTGTGGTAGGGGGTGCCGTCTTTGGGGCCGAGTTTGCCCCTTTCCCCTCCCCCCTGCCTCCTGCCTCTGGTGGGGCTGGGGTGGTCCGCAGCCGGCTAGCTCTTCTCTGGACTTGCTCAGACCCTTTGTTCTGCGAACGGCCGGCAGTGTGTTCTGCCGGTTAATTTTCTCTCTCTCTCTTGCTATCCCACAGTTTAAGTTGGTATCTCACAAAAGCTCCCTCGATTGCCCTCAGGGCACTCAGGCCCAGTCCTTACCCTAAGCAATGCCGCCCGCTCCTCTCCGTTCCGCCCCCACTTGCTGGTGGCAGATGCGGGCGTCTGGGGTACTTTTATGCTGTGAGTTGCTTTTAGGCACGTAATCTGTGGGTTTTATTTATTTTTCCTCCCAGTTAGGTTGCCCTCCGAGATTCGAAAACTTCCCCCAGACCCGCCAGTGTGAGGGTTTCCTGGTGTTTGGAAACTTCCTCTATTAAGACTCCCTTCCTGGGACAGGTCTCCATCCCTAGCTCTTTGGTCTCTCTTTTTCTCTGTTATATTTTGTCCTACCTCCTTTCGAAGACAATGGGTTGCTTTTCTGGGTGCCTGATGTCCTCAGCTAGCGATCAGAAGTTGTTTTGTGAAGTTTGCTCAGCATTCAATTGTTCTTTAGATGAATTTGTAGGGGAGAAAGTGGTCTCCCTGTCCTATTCCTCTCCTCCTGGCTCCTCCCTTTTACTATCATTTTAAACGGCTGGAATTAGTTGTGTCTCTTTCACCCAGCTCCCCCTACCCTACTATTCTTTTTATTCACTTTTATTACATGTTTATTGTTCTAGTAAATCCTAGAATCATTATGTCAACTGAAAAAAAAATTCTTCCTTGGATACTGAAGCATTATTGTCACATTGTATTTATAAACTAGTTGAAACAATGAAATAATTTAGAATGTTAAAGTCTTCCCAGTCTGACACATTGATTTAAGAGATTGTTTACATGTGGCTATATAATATTTTTCACATAGGTCCTGAGCATTTCTGTCTTTTGTTGTTGGAGGGGGAGTTACACTGGGTCTTTGTTGTTGCATGTGGGCTTTCTCTAGTTGCAGTGAGCGGGGGCTACTCTTGGTTGCGGGGTGCCTGTTTCTCACTGCGGTGGCTTGTCTTATAGGGGAGCAGGAGCTCTAGAATGCAGCCTCAGCACTTGGGGTGCACGAGCTTAGGTGCACCGCACACCTGGGATTTTCCTGGACCAGGGATAGAACCCATGTCCCCTACACAGGCAGGCGGATTCTGCACCACCAGGGACGTCCCAGGTCCTGTGCATTTCTGATTCACTTAGGGTTAATCTCTCCACAGGAAAGTGAAAAGTCATTTGTATTCCAGATTTGTATTCATGTTGTCACTCATTTACCACCAGGTTACACGTTCACTATGTTTTCAAGATCTCTAATAAATACAGACAGTAATGAAAAGACTCCAACTGACAGTTCTTTACTTCTAAGTTTAGTGTGATGTGTGGAAAATAACTTGTGCCCAAGTGGGCCAGGGTGGTCCATAGTATTGGCGGCGATGAACTGGCTGTGCTTTTTTGGGGTGGGTGGAGGTTACTTTTACGCCAGTCATTCATTTCCAATCTATAAAATGAGACAATAAAAATCTAGTTCTGGAAATCTGTGATTCTGGTTCAAATGCCATTAGAAGTTTACTCTGTTCAAAAGATTTTAGCTTATTTCATGGGTGGTCACATCACTGCTGAATTCTTTTACCTTTGAAAATAACCAGTTCAAAGTCTAACATACCAAGAAGGCAGCAAACGAAAGCCACAGTCTCAAAACCTACAGTGGCTTGGAAAATCCCTCATACCATTATAAAATGATGGAGGAAACTACAGATACAGTAATTTCTTCAACATGTCAGAGAAATTTTCTGTACATAAATTACTTTTTTACAAAACCCCAAACCTTCTGAAAGAACATCCGAGCTCCACAGGGAGGCGATAACTTCTGAAAGGCGTCCCCACTCACCAAGTGAAGAATAGCAGCCAAGATTTTATATGCTGTTTGAATCTCCTCGGGTTTGAAGCCAATTACTTTCATGGCATCGGCTACTACTTTGAATTCTGCAGCATCATTGATAGACGACTGGGAATGAAAACAGGAAACTGAGGTCACAGACATTTCATTTGAACATTAACATACAAAACCATGAGGCTAAATTCAAGTGTAGCCAAGGTCTTGATGCCTTTGGAGTAAGTCATTGAAGGGATGGGGAGAATCCAGAGAAAATACAATGATTTCAGGGGTAGCGATATACGGCAACTCCCACAAGGCCCACTTCTGTGAGAGAGCTGCCATCTCTCATAGTAAGCACCAAGCACTTCTCTGGAAGCTTCAGTGAAGGAGCAAGTCCTGAGTTGGCTCAGGGAAGCTCTGGGATGAGTGGAGGAAGTGGCATGACAATGTGAGACCACAAATGGAAACTCTGACTGAAGGAGCCTCCGAGACACATCCTAGCTATTGTCGTCTGTGGCTTTTGGTTCCGCAATTAGTCTTGTCCAGGCTAGGAACAACGCTCCCACGCTGGTATGGCCAGGCTTCCTACTTCAAAGGTGAGGAAGAACACTCCCCACTCCACCCCTAAAAGCCAAGAGGCCTGCCTCGATCATTCGGCTAGCTGGGAAACGGTCTGGGAATATGACCTTGCTTTTTCAAGCATTCTGTGAACATTAAGTATGTCAGAGATTCTTGCTGTATAAGAGGGCTCCTGCAGAAGGAATGTTTATATCTCTCTCCTGAGTTTCCTGGGGGCTTCCCAGGTGGCGCTAATGGTAAAGAACACGCATGCTAATGCAGGAGACATAAGAGTGGGTTCGATCCCTGGGTTGGGAAGATCCCCTGGAGGAGGGCATGCCAGCCCACTCCACTATTCTTGCCTAGAGAATCCATGGACGGAGGAGCTTGGTGGGCTACAGTCCATGGGGTCACAGAGTTGGACATGACTGCAAGGACTCAGCACACAGAAGCCGCTACTTGAGCATCTTGAGTACCTCACACCCAAGTTTATATGTTGAAATCTTAACCTTCAAGGTGATGGTGTTAGGAGATGGGGCCTCTGGGAGGTGATCAGGTCTTGGAGATGAAGTCCTCATGTTGGGATGGGTACCCTTATAAAAGAGACCCCAGGGGTCTGTCAGTGACAATTTGGTGCTTGACAAGGGCCTTTGCCATCTGCCTCGTTGGGGACTAAAGCCTCTGCAGCTGCTGACCTCTGCCATGCCCTGAAGGGAGTTCAGGGTGGACAGCAGGGATGGGGCACTTTATGCTCCAGGGAAACTGGTGGAACAGGTCTTCAGATAGTTATTTTCAGGAGTTGATTTCACGATCCCAATCCTTGCATCTCCTCACATCAAAGAGAAGCACTAAATCCCTTCATGGTGACATCAGCTCCTAGTGACTAGCAGGAAACCTTTTGTAAGATATTGACCTTCCCCCACTATCTCTTTGGAGCAGCTTCTCAGAGCTCTCTCCTAGGATGCAATCCTCATTTTGCCCAAATAAAACTTAACACACAACTCTCACATTGTGCATCTTTTTAAGTTGACAGATCCCTGGTCCTTCTGCCCTGTGAAGACATGGCAAGAAGGCACCACTTGAACCACAAAGTGGACACCAACTCTGCCGGGGCCTTGATCTTGGGCTCCCCAGCCTCCAGCATTACGAGAAATCAACATTTCTCATATGTTTATGGTATGTTTGTTGTAGCAACCCAACTACACTAAGACAGGGGTTCAAAGACTAATTGCTTGCCCATTGGAAATACAAGGGTGTCAAAAAAATTCACAGTAAAGCAACGGTAACTGCCCATCTTAGGAGTTTTCCCAAAGCAGTGGCTGCGGAGAGTCTGATCTTTCCTCGGCGAGTTTCTGCCCTGGCTGGGACCCAGAGACCTGGCCTGATGGCCACCTGCTGAGGAAGAGCAGAGGAAGGGGTCCCCTCTGCCTGATGAGCATGTGTTCCTTTAATTCCAGGACACAACCAGGCAAACTCTTCCCCCTTCCAGCTCTCTGAGTAAGACGCTTAACTTTGTTGAGGCTCAGTTTCCTCATGGGTACAAAGGGCATAATGATACCTTTCTTACATGGTTGTTGGAGAAGGAAATGAGAATTTACATAAAGCAACTCCCTTTATATACGGGTCTTGCCTTCAATCTTTCCCGAGACCCTGATGCTGGGAAAGATTGCAGACAAAATCAGAAGAAGATGGCAGAAAACGAGATAGTTAGGTAGCATTACTGACTCAGTGGACATGAATTTGAAAAACTCCAGGACACAGTGAAGGACAGAGGAGTCTGGCGTGCTGCAGTCCATGGGGTGGCAAAGAGTCACCAACAGTTCCTAGCACATGAAAAGTGCCTGACTATCAGATTATTATTGTCAAAAGCTGCAACAGTGTTGAAACTTCAGAGAAACCAGACAGGAAGCCTACATGTCCTGCTGAGGGGACTGTCGGCTGCTTACCTAAGGGGCATTTTCCAGCCCTACTTCTTTCCTGCTGATGAAACACTGATGTGTTCACCCCTCGCCAAGTGCATATGTTCTTCGGGACTGGTTTCCCCTCGCTTAGGAGGTAAATCTTCACTGGTCTAAACGAATCACGGGGATCTTTTTCCCCTAACCAAGTGACTGGTCAGTCATGGGCATGAGAAGACATTCTGGCCCATAAGACATGAGGCTTCCCTAGCTTATCAAGGGTTATGGCCAGGAGCATTTTCTCTGCCTGCGACTGCTGGAACTGCCACTGCCACTTTGGGACCATGAGGAAAATCAACCTAAGCAGACCAGCCAAATCCAGTGAGGATGGCAAAATTGTAAGTTGGAGAGAAAAACAAGCATCTGGGTCTCTTATCAACACTGTTAAGGCACTGAAGTAACCAACTCTGGAACTGCCCCATCCTAGGGCTTCCTGTTATGATATAATCAGGTTCCTTATTGTTTTTGGAGACTTTTAATTGGGTCTTACCTGTAACCCACAGTATCTTAATTGTGCGTGAGTCCTACATTTTAGGATGGCTAAGTTATGAAACATAGACAGCAATACTTCATAGTTATTAAAACTGTTCTATTAATTTATATTTGTTTACATGGGAAGATATTAATGATTATATTATAATTTAATAAAAGGTTAACTTAATTAGGATTTATTGTATGATTCCATATATAAATATATACATATATAAACTGTTGTTATCAATAATTATCTCTGAAAGGTGAGCTTTAGTGTATTTTAATTTCCTTTTGGTTCATCTTTATTTTAGGTTTTGACTATGATCATATATTACTTCTTGGTTTTTACTGGGCAGGAAAAAAGGAAGGGGAGGAATAGGAATGAAAATTGTTGATGAAAAGGGAACCTAAAGTAAATTTAGCTTTGAAGAAAAGACTAAATGTTCATTTAGTATTTGCTTTTTCTGGGTGCTGTACATGACCCAGTCAAGAGTCACTTGGTCAATAAGACAATTTGATTTAAAAAGAATATTTTCAGTCACTGTTCTTTCAAGAGTTGATTTTATAGTCCTTTATACATCTTGAAGTACCTCTGACCTGTTCTCAAAAAGCTGGGGTGTGGCCCTCCGTTGTTTTGTTTGCTTTCAATTAATTTTCAGCCAAACATCCTGTTCTTGGATGACTGTAAAAGTATAAAACTGTGCAACTTAAATGTCAAACAATGGAAAACTAATTGCAAAACCCTAAGTATCATTTATTTATATGTGTGATAATAAAAATACCACTAAAACCAGTAATATAGGTATAATTAGCTTAAGATGAATAGCAAAGAATTTGAAAAAAAGAAATGCTTCCCACATCTTGGATTCTTTCCTTTCACAAAGTCTTTTATTTTCTCCCCCAACTACAAACATAGTGCATCTTTAATTATAGAAGAAATGTGAAATATGTAAAAAGCAGGAGAACCCAAGTATGTATAACTTTATATATCCAGAGTAAACAAGTAAACCCTGGTCTATTTCCCTTCAAATCTTATTTCATGTATTTATATACCTTCCCCAATGAAACTATAATTACTGTTTTATAACCTACCATTGACAAATCACTATATTATTAGGATTAGCTATAAATTGGCTAGCAGAAATTATATGTACAGCAGAACACTAATTAGGAACAAAATGGCAAAAGGGTTGGTGTGATGTGTGTACAAGGGCTTTTACATGCAAGGGAAGGGAAAAAAAAATTGTGAAAGTTGAATAGAAATGCTCCAAGGATCACAAAACTATTTCATCAAAATCATGATTTGAAAAACTAATGAATGGTGATCTTTGATATCTTTCAACCACAGTGCTTTTTAGCTTTGTTTTGTTTTACCAACTTGCCTTTGGCCAAATCATACAGTACCTCCTTTTGCGGTGGATTTCCTACTTGTAACAATATTTTTAGAGGGTCAAAATAAAAGGAATGGGATTAAAAATTAAAAAAAAAAAACCCACGAACACAAGAGAGAAACTTCTTTCGTATCAGATGGTGATAAAATATAGTAATGGGTTACTAAGCAAAGTTGTTGCATCAATAATACATCGAATCTCTGTCCTCGAGAATTTTAAAAATAGGATAAGAGTCATTCATTTGCTTTAAGGCAGCAGGCTGAAACTGATAATTTATTAATGTCCCTTCTGATTCTTTGATTCTATATCTGAATCATCTCAAAAAGGAAACGCTTACCTTTAGCTGGGCTCCAACATGGATGTAGCTGTAGGCTGACAAGGATTTCTGGAGATGCAGAGAACGTAGCATCTGGTCCGAACCTCCTTGCAGCAACTGAAAAGCATCGAAATAAAAATAAGTTATCAATATACCCACTGAGCCCAATATGCCATGTATTCTAACTTACTGCTGCTCAGTTCCTCAGTCGTGTCCGACTCTCTGCAACCCCATGGACTGTAGCCCACCAGGCTCCTCTGTCCATGGAACTTTTTCGGCAAGAAGACTAGACTGGGTTGCCATTTTCTTACTCCAAACTTAATGGTAAACTAGCTTTTTTTCATTTTCTGGGTTAATTCACTCAGGTCCTCCTGTTTCTGGCTTTGAAGATTTATTTTTATTTTTTATCTCGAGGGGAAATGGCTTCAACATCATCAGAGATGGAGAATGTTACACAGTCAGAAGGAAAATTACTTAAAAGTTCTTAGCCCTTTCGTAACGTAACTGGCATGAAAGGTTCTTGCTTTGACTGTAGCTGTCTGTGCTACAGACCGGGAGCTCTGTGGCAATCATGTGCTTATCCACCTTGTTATCTAGACAGTGTGCAGTTGTGTTTCAAATTCAGAAAGAGTCAATACTGCCTTGAATCTAAGAGGCGTCAGCAGCTGGTCATCTGTTGAATCATATTGGAAACAAACAGCTTTTCCTCCTCAGACTCTAACCCCAGGAAAGGACAGTTGGGTAGCCAGGACTGTAGTATTGGACAAAGACAAACTTTAACTTTCACTCAAGTGCAGAAAAAGTTACAGGTTCTTTTTAAAAAAAAAAATTAAATTATTAATTTTGTTGCATGGACCTTAGTGGTGGCATGGGGGATCTAGTTCCCTGACCAGGGGTTGAACCCGGGTCCCCTGCATTGGTGTCTTAGCCACTGGACTACCAGGCAAATCCCAGTCACGGGTTCTTGAAATAACAGAACTCCTATATTTGGCAGAAAACTAGTTTACTGAAAATATGGTGAATTATCAACAAAACACAGATACAATACACGTCGTCCTTCTCTATAGAGAATTTGAGAAGGCACTATATTGAAATTCTCTATATTTTTAGAAACAAAAGCAAAAATAAACAAATGGGGCCTAATGAAACTTAAAAGCTTTTGCACAACAAAGGAAAATATAAGCAAGGTGAAAAGACAGCCCTCAGATTGGGAGAAAATAATAGCAAACAAAGCAACAGACAAAGGATTAATCTCAAAAATATACAAGCAACTCCTCCAGCTCAACTCCAGAAAAATAAATGACCCAATCAAAAAATGGGCCAAAGAACTAAACAGACATTTCTCCAAGGAAGACATACAGATGGCACAAAAACACATGAAAAGATGCTCAACATCACTCATTATCAGAGAAATGCAAATCAAAACCACAATGGTGTACCATTACACGCCAGTCAGCATGGCTGCTATCCAAAAGTCTACAAGCAATAAATGCTGGAGAGGGTGTGGAGAAAAGGGAACCCTCTTACACTGTTGGTGGGAATGCAAATTAGTACAGCCACTATGGAAAACAGTGTGGAGATTTCTTAAAAAACTGGAAATAGAACTGCCACATGACCCAGCAATCCCACTTCTGAGCATACACACTGAGGAAACCAGATCTGAAAGAGACACGTGCACCCCAATGTTCATCGCAGCACTGTTTATAATAGCCAGGACATGGAAGCAACCTAGATGCCCATCAGCAGATGAATGGATGAGGAAGCTGTGGTACATATACACCATGGAATATTACTCAGCCATTAAAAAGAATTCATTTGAATCAGTTCTAATGAAATGGATGAAACTGGAGCCCATTATACACAGTGAAGTAAGCCAGAAAGATAAAGACCATTACAGTATACTAACACATATATATGGAATTTAGAAAGATGGTAATGATAACCCTATATGCAAAACAGAAAAAGAGACTCAGATGTATAGAACAGACTTGTGGACTCTGGGAGAAGACAAGGGTGGGATGTTTCAAGAGAACAGCAGCAAAACATGTATATTATCTAGGGTGAAACAGATCACCAGCCCAGGTTGGGTGCATGAGACAAGTGCTCGGGCCTGGTACACTGGGAAGACCCAGAGGGATCGGGTGGAGAGGGAGGTGGGAGGGGGGACCGGGATGGGGAATACATGTAAATCCATGGCTAATTCATTTCAATGTATGACAAAAACCACTGCAATGATGTAAAGTAATTAGCCTCCAACTAATAAAAATAAATGGAAAAAAAAAAAGAAATTCTCTATATTAAACTGTACACTTTGGTTTACTGAAAAAAAAAAAACATAACTATCAGGTTTTTAAAATTGATTCCTTTTTTTTTAACAAAAATAACCTGAATTTGTATTCCCATCTCTGGAGTGCTGCAAAATGGGAACAATAGCTCCAACTGAAAAATAAAGCTAATTTACCATATTCAGAATGTTACCGTTTCATAAGCTTTTAGGGTCATTAAACTGTTACTACACTGCAAAGAAACATGGGGAATGCTCAACTGAGGCAGTCATCTGGTTGGTTAATACCTGCTAGCTTTTTAGGACAGTCATGCTCGTCAAGCCTCTGAAGAACTCCGTAGGGGAGGGTGTATGCACGCGTGCCCACGTGTGCAAAGTGTTGTGGGCCGATGGAGGTGAGGGAGGCACGAGGCAGGGGAGAGCCCCCAAAGTAAAAATCCATTTCATGCACACCTGAACAGATGGACGATTATCTGCAGAACAGCTTACTAACCTGATAGAAAGAATGAAAGCTTCTTTCTCCTGGCTGTTGCACAATAACTCGAGACTAAAGGGGGAAAAAAAGAAACACATTAAAATCGTTAATCTGACAATGTACTCCTGAAACAAAATGAGAGCCGCTTTCCCAGAGAAGCCGGTATCAGCGGGGCACTGAAAAGGTACTAAGGACCCCACGGGCGGGCCGGCCCATGGAGTTTTCTGTGCAATCTTCTGATAATTCTTTCTTGAACTTTCCGAAAATGAAGCTATTTTGATTTTTTTTAAACCTGGAGCCTAAAGATGGAATTTTCAGGGGGAGGGGATTAGCAGTGGGGAGAATAGGAAGCAATGTTTAGGGAGGAATACTCTTAGCATTCCCTTCCTGAGGATCTGCTGGTATTTCCAAGAGCACCACCTTACATCCTGTACTAAAGTCAGGTGAACAAGATCTGTCCACAGATTCCTCTGCTTGAGAGGGTTTCGAAAAGACTGCTCTTAAGAGAGGACTCAAAACATAAGGGGATTCTTTTGCCTGAATATGTACATAAAGTGAAGGCATGAAACATTTTGGGAAAAAAAAGACTGATAATAACTGGCATTTCCTGTCCTTTTTCAACTGACTCTGATAAAACACTGTTTCCTGAATAGTCTGACTTCAGCTTCCCAAACAAAGATAAGGTTAGACTGCATTCTGCTGCCATAAATGTTGCTATGGTATGATTGGGATGGAAAACCCTTAACTGAGAAGGTAGGTCAGTTCATCTCTGAGTACAATTCAAGGTGGCGACTTAACTTGGTAAAACTTAGATTCGCTGTAACCAGGTGAATCTACTCCGGATTAGTTAGGACACAACCTCTCTAGCAGTCCCAAGAGGAAAGGTTTGACTAGACTCATCTACAAATTGGATCTTTCACTCACATGGGCAGATAAAAACATACTCTAAGTTTTCACAGACCAAATGTAGTATGCCTCATAATTAGGCTATAAAATCACAAAGTACTATATTACTATATAAATATACATATAAATACTACTATAAAGCAGTGGACAAATAGAAACTGGAAGAAAAGGAGATTTCAAATTAATTAAAATAAAAACATGGGAGGATGTGTAAAAAGAGTAGGAGTGATTAATTCTAGATGGGTTTTTGCTAAACCTTGCCCCAAAGTTGGCATATGTTCAATCACCCCCCTTCACACACACACCTAAATCATTATCTACAAATTCTATAACTTCTCCCACCTTGACATTGTAATGCTAATAAGAGAACACAAAAAGAGAACATTAACGTCACAGAACAGTTACTGAGGGGCAGGAAGGGATGGAGAACAAGATTAAAAGGTACTTTGGAGCAATAAAAGAAATTCTACAATCAGGTTTTTAAAAGACATTCAGCATTAACAGACTCATATACAGGAAACAAACAGTGGTTGTCAGAGAGGACAGTGTTGGGGGCAGGGATGGTGAAATAGGTGAAGGGTATTAAGAGGTACAAACTACCAGTTATAAATGAAGTGATGTACACACATGGAATATAGTCAACAATATTGTAATAAGTTTGCATGGTGATGGACAGTAATTGGTCTTATTTTATAATATATAAAATCATAGAATCACCATATTGTATACCTGAAACTAATACTGTACATTAATCATAACTCAATTTGAAAACACAATTCTAGTGCTCCCCCTCAAAAATTCAGCATTTGCAAACATGACCCTCAGAAATTAAGCACATTTTACCTTCTCCAATAAGTAGTTATTGATGTGTCCACCAATTGGGTCTCCCTTGAAATCAAAGTTGATATCCATGTATTTTCCAAACCTGCTTGAGTTGTCATTGCGGTTGGTTTTGGCATTTCCAAAAGCTTCCAGGACACAGTTAGACTTAAGCAACATATTCTTCACTCTTTAACACAGATAAATGAAAGTCACTGCAAGAAATTTCAAAGACTGGACTTTTTAAGAAACTAGATTTCATTAAAAGACATGTAAATATGTCTACAGAGATGTTGACTGTAGCACTGTTTGCAACATCAAAAGAACAAGAACTTTTAAACAACAGAAAAGTCCATGAATAGGGATGGATGAAGACAAATTTTTGCTTCCTAGTACAACATATACTGACCTAGAAAGAGGTCCAGAATATATTAATGAATGAGAAATTAAGTTGCAAAATAATATATATTACAAAATAGTATGATCTTTGTGGTGTGTGTGTGTGTGTGTGTGTTTGTGTGTGTGTGCACACACATGTTTTACTAAATGCTTACAAATCTCGAAGGGACAACATACTTCACTATGGTTACCTAGGTTGATGGGGGAGGCAGGTGGAATTTCAGGGAACTTTCATGTTCTGCACAAGGGTGTAATTTTTAGTTTTTCTATTAAATGAGCATGCTTTATTTACATAAAGAAAAATATTAAAAAGAGATGTTCTGAAAAGAATGGGTGATACGGAAAATGATTTCATTTTTAAAAGTATTTGCTTACAAAGCCTAGTGAAATTTACTGCACTGGTTAAAATATCATCAATGTGGTCTTGATTAGTTTAGAAACTGCTCATCATTTTGTTTGGAGCTGTATGGCATCTCTCTTTGTTATCAGGTATTTAAGTCTTTTTTTTTTTTTAGGTATAATTTTTAAAT